>NC_090934.1:1375964823-1376267853 GCF_040938575.1 Ambystoma mexicanum
GAAGGATGTGGTTTTAAGATGACGCGGTTCTTATGGAACAAAATAAAGTGAGGTTCAAACAACAAAGCTTGCAACTCACTGACCCTCCTGGCTGATGTGATGGCTATCAAAAAGGCCGTTTTCCAAGACAAGAACTTCACGTTGCATCTGGGTATGGGTTCGAAGGGAGGTTCCATGAGGGCTGTCAAGAGGGTGTTCAGGCTCCATTTCGGGACTGGTGTGGGCATAGGAGGATAAGTACGCATCAGCCCTTTCAGAAATATTTTAACCGCCGGCAGAGAGAGCAAGGATTGCATCTCCGGAGTTGTTGTGTACGACGCTATGGCTGACAGATGGATCTTGGATGGAGGACAACGAAAGCCCTGTTTTAGCTAGATACAACAAGTAGGGTAGAACTTGGTCAACCGAAACAGTGAGAGGATCGAGAGCGGATCTCTCGCACCACTTGGAAAAATCGAGCCCACTTCCTGGTGTAGGTGATTCGTGTCGACAGAGCTCTCGCGGCCCTGATGATATCCCAACATTCTGATGGTAGCTTAAGATTCATCCGTTTACGCTGCTCAGGAACCATGCCCTGAGAGATAGGCTTCCTGGGTCGTGGTGGAGAACCTTGTGGTTCTGTTGCGTCAAAAGATATTGATGCGCCTTGAGGCGAATCAGGGGCTGTCAGGATAGATGCTTCAGAGTCGGGTACCAGACTTGTCGCGCCCAATCCGGCGCAATTAGGATCATTGAACAATTCTGTTCCTTCAGTCTGCATAATACCTTCGCAATGAGGGGAATGGGGGGGAAAAGCATAGAGGAACTTTCTCGTTCAAGCCACTGAGAAAGCGTCTCCCATTGATTGATACTCCGGGTACCTCGAGGCAAACCTTCGGCACTTCTTGTTGTCCTTGGTGGCAAAGAGGTCGATCTGTGGATGGCCCCATAAGGCAAAAATCAGTTGGGTTTCCTTTTCGTCCAGCTCCCATTCGTGAGATGATGTGTATTCTCTGCTTAGTTTGTCTGCTAGGACATTGTCCACTCCTGGAAGATGCTCTGCCTTGATCTGCACTCCGTGGTGCAAGGCCCATGCCCATAGCTGCTGGGCTTCTTGTGACAGGATCTCTGACCTCGTGCCTCCTTGCTTGTTTGTGAAGTGCATGGAGGTTGTGTTGTCTGTCTGGACTGTAAGCACCTGTCCAGCTACTACAGGAAGGAAAGCCTTCAGCGCCCATCTTATGGCCCTGAGCTCTAACACATTGATGTGGAGTTGGGACTCTTGTGCCGACCAAGTGCCCTTGTTTTGGAGGTCCGCAAGGTGAGCGCCCCAGCCTGATAATGATGCATCTGTCCTCAGCAGAAGGGTCGATGTCAGTGTTTGAAACGGCATTCCTTGTAGAAGATTCCATGGAACATTCCACCATCGAAGGGCCTTGTGTAACGTCAATGGAATCTGGACAACGTCCTCCCAACATTCGAGAGTTTGTTTCTATTGGTGATCCAGGGCCTCCTGAACCAGTCTCATGCAGAGCCTGCAATTTGGTATGAGGAATATGCACGAGGACATCATGCCCAGAAGGGATTTGTAAGCGCATACTGACGTTGTCCCTCTTTCCAAGAAGCACGAGGTCGCTCGTAGAATCGCTGCTACTCTTTCTGCTGATGATCTCACCCTGGGAATGCTGGTATTGAACTCGGCGCCCAGGAAGAGGACTGTCTTGCTGGGAACGGGGCAGGACTTCACGTTGTTTATGGAGAAAACTAACTCTTTTAGGAGGTTGATAGTCCTTAAAACTGCTGAGTGAACACCTGCGGCAGAACATGCTTTTATCAACCAGTCGTCCAAATATGGGAAGACGTCCGTTCCTGTCCTCCTGAGCTTTGCAGCTACTGGTGCCAAACATTTTCTGAAAACTCTTGGTGCCGATTTCAGCCTGAACGGAAGCACTCGAAACTGAAAATGAAGCTCTCCCACCGTGAACCTGAGGAACTGCCTGTGGGCTGGATGGATCGGTATATGGAAGAATGCATCTTCCAAGTCTAGAGTGGCCAAGAAGTCGTGCTTGTTTAACCAAGGTAGCACTCCTTGCAATGCTACCATCTTGAATTTTATGCATTTGATATATTTGTTGAGTGCCCTCAGATCCTAGATGGGCCTCCATTGACCATTCTTCCTTTTGATGTGGAAGAAGCGGGAGTAGAAACCCTTTCCCTTCTGTGGGGTACGGCATCGGCTCTACCGCTGCTTTCTGGAGCAGTTTCTGAACTTCGGACATGACCTGCTTTAACATATGCACCCTGCGCGAAGTTGGAGGCAGGGAAGGAGGTTGGTCTAGAAATTCTAAGGAGTGCCCCTCTCAGATCATCTGTAACACTCATTTGTCTGATGTAATTGACTGCCAGCGCTGGAGGAACTGGCTCACCCTTCCCCCCCACCGGGGTGTGACGTTGAGGGGAAAGAATCGGATAGTCAGTTTTGCTCGCTTTGCGACTTCCCCCGGGCGGGGCCCGCCTGCCTCTCTGGGATTATCTGTTGGAGGATTGATACTTGTTCTCTTGGTACGAGCTACCTTGCGCCTTCTGATCATAAGAGGAGCGGACATACCCTCCGTACTTAGAAGATGAGCCTCTAAAGGGACAAAAAGACAGACAGTCTTTATGCTTGTCCTTTAAAGAACTGATGGCTCAGGCTCTGTCCATGTCAGATTTAATTCCCTTCAGGTGGTTGTCTACTTTCTTTCCGAAGAGCTCTTGTCCATCAAAGGGCATGTCCAATATGGAACAAGTTACTTACCTGTAACTGTTGTTCTCCAGCATGGGTCTGGCATGGATTCACATGCTCATGAATATTCCCCGTCGTCAGGCTGGGAATCCTCGGTAAAGAAAAAATCAGTATCAGTTTCGTTTCTGATCTGTCTTTTGTAGTAGTAACCAATCACTGATCTCTGCGTCATGCTGACCACAGCCAATGACTGCCATCTCCCTAAGCCCCGCCTCTGGCAGCCATCTTCAGATTTGGTAGCACGTGAAGTGGCAGTATGACCAAGTGAAGAGCCGCAGAGGGGTAGGCGGGAGGGTTCGCATGTGAATCCATGCCAGACCCATGCTGGAGAACAACAGTTACAGGTAAGTAACTTGTTCCTTCTCCAGCACAGGGTCTGGCATGGATTCACATGCTCATGAATAAAGAATACATAGCAGTACACACATGCACAACCACGGAAGGTGGCAAAGGCTCAACATTAAGCATTACATCAAACTCAACATTAAGCAATTCCTACCTCCTCACCAGGCTCACCTTAGGCGAACAGATTGCGCAGCACTGCTTGGCCGACCCTGGACTCCTCCCTGGAATCCCGATCGACGCAGTAGAATTTCGTGAAGGTGTGCGTCGACCTCCACGTAGCAGCCCTGCAGATGTCCAGCAAGGGCACACCAGATAGGAACGCCGTGGTAGCTGCGATCGCTCTGGTGGAATGGGCGCTCGGACGGCCAGGCAGCGGTCGGTTTGCCAACCGATGACAGTACATGATACAGCCGGAGAGCCATCTGGAAATGGAGGCCTTTGAGAGAGCCTTCCCCTGATTGACAGGTCCAAAGTTCACAAAAAGTTGTGACGTCTTCCGAAAACACTTTGTGCGGTCCACGTAAAACTTCAGCACTCTAGCCACATCCAGCGAGTGCAAAGTCCTTTCGGCCGGCGACGAAGGTGACGGGAAGAAAACAGGCAACACCAAGGGTTCGTTGAGGTGGAAGTCCGACGGCACCTTGGGCATGAAGGAGGGGTGCGTCCTGAGCACTACTCTCGTGTTGTGAAAAGTCAAGTAAGCTGGCTTGCAGGAAAGGGCCTGGATCTCTCCCACTCTTCGTGCGGAGGTGATGGCCACAAGAAACACTGTTTTCCACGACAAGAACTTCAACGGAGCCGAGTGCAGAGGCTCGAACGGAGGTCCCATGAGCTTGGTCAGCACCACGTTGAACTCCCACTCCGTGGCCGGAGCCTTCACCGGCGGGAACGATCTGAACAGTCCCTTCATGAATTCTTTCACCAGACGATGAGACCACAAAGACGGCCGCCCCGTGGTTCTGGTGTATCGGGAGATTGCAACAAGATGAATCTTGATGGACGCGTGCGCCAGTCCAGCCTTGGCCAGCGTCAGAAGGTACGGCAGTACCTGGGGAGCCGTAATCCATAGAGGGTTAATCTTCTGTGCGTGGCACCAGACAGAGAACCTCTTCCATTTGTGTCCATAGCATTTAAGAGTTGAGGACGCCCTGGCCTTTGCAAGAACCTCTCTGCAGTCGGCCGGTATGTCGTATCCTCCGAACTCTAACGCTGCAGGAGCCAGGCCTGCAAGTTCAGCGACTTCGGGTCATGATGGAGGATGGCGCCTCCTTCCCTGGAGAGAAGATCCGCGTCCACTGGCAGCTTTATTGACGGGGACGCTGACAAGTCCAGAAGGTCCGGGAACCATATCTGCCTCGGCCACGCAGGTGCGACGAGGATCATCCTGCACCGTGACCTCTTGAGCTGGTTGATGAGCCGGATCAGCAATGGCAATGGAGGGAACGCGTATAGAAACAGGCCCTCCCAGGGGAACGAGAAAGCATCGCCCATGCTCCTCGGCTGGGGAAACCTGCTGGCGAACCTCCGGCACTTGGAGTTTGTCGCCGTCGCGAACAGATCGATCTGGGGTGTGCCCCACCGTCAGAAGAGGCGGTCCACTAGATCCTGTCGTAGTTCTCACTCGTGGCACGAGCGCAGCTCTCTGCTGAGCGAGTCGGCGATGGTGTTTTTTATCCCTGCCAGATGAAACGGCACCAGAAACATCCCTTGGGCGACGGCCCAATGCCACAGATCCTGCGCCTCCTTGGACAGGGCTGGGGATCTGGTACCGCCCTGCTTCCTGATGTAGAACATGGTGGTGGTGTTGTCGGTGAAGATCCTCACCACCTTGCCCTTGAGGGACGGAAGAAAGGACCTGAGGGCCCAAAACACTGCACAGAGCTCCAGGACGTTGATATGGAGGGACTTCTCCGTCGGAAGCCAAAGGCCTCTCGCGTGCAGATTTTCAGTGTGCGCTCCCCACCTTTCCAGGGAGGCATCCATGGTCACTGTCTCCCGGTGGCCGGGGGTCTGGAAGTCTATGCCCGCCGTCAGATGCGCGCGGGTGCCCCACCACCGGATAGCTCGTCGGAAACTCTCGTCAAGAGTGATCCTCTCCTCGAAGCTGCCCGTCGTCTGGATCCAGCGCGCGTCCAGGAACTCCTGCAACGGGCGCGTCCAGGAACTGCTGCAACGGGCGCATCCGGAGCCTGCACAGGCGGATGAGATAAATGCAAGAAGACATCATTCCGAGAAGGAACTTGATGGACCTCAGCCTGGCCGCATCCGCAACCAGCATCCGCTGCACCTTGCCCAAGATGGCCCTCGTCCTTTCCTCCGACGGAGAGGCCAGAAGCGACACTGTTTCGAGCTTCTCTCCCAGAAACAGTGCGTCTTGCGCGGGCACCAGGTGGGACTTGGCGTAGTTTATGGAGAATCCCAGGTCTGTGAGTAGTTGGACGGTCCTTGCCGTGTGCTCCACAGCGAGCTCCTTCGTCTTTGCTCGGATGAGCCAGTCGTCCAGGTAGGGGTAGACGTGGATCCCCTCTCGGCGCAGCTGCGCCGCCACCGGTGCGAGGCACTTGGTGAACACCCTGGGTGCCGATCTCAATCCGAAGGGAAGGGCTCTGAACTGGTAGTGACGCCCTTGGACCACAAACCTGAGAAACTTTCGGTGTCCCTTTAGGATGGGAATATGGAAGTAGGCATCTTCCAAATCCAATGACGACAGGAAATCGCCCTCCTCCAGTTGACCCAGGACGTGTTGGAGGGTGACCATCCGGAACTTCTACGCTTTGCCGCCTTGTCCTCCTTGGCGACGACGGCGGGGTCCGCCTGACTTGCCTCGTCCCATGTAAGCTTCCTGTGACGACGAACGGGCCGCTTGACGGTAGGTGGAAAATCCGCCGCTGGAACCTTTGGAGGCACCCTGTTTGCCTCCGCCGCTCCGAAAGGGCGGCCGCCGTTGCTGGAGAACCCCAAGAGCCCGGGCCGTCTCCGTGTCTGCCTTGATGGCTTGAAGGGAATCGTCCACTGTTTTCCCAAACAGGTTGTTTCCGTCGAACGGCATGTCCAAGACTCTGGTCTGCACGTCCTGACGGAAGTCAGTAGCCTTGAGCCATCCACGCCGCCTAAGGCACACGCCGTTGCCCAACTGGCGAAATCCAGTGTCAGCGATGTCCGTCGCTATCGTAATGGCGTGGTCCGACGCCACCTCTCCTTCCTGCAAGATCTCTAGGGCTTCCGCCCTCTTGTCGTCTGGTAGGAAGTCCAGCAGGGGGGCCAGTTTGTACCACAACTCCCTGTCGTAGCGGGCTACGATAGCCAAGGCGTTGGCCGCCTTAATCGTCGTCGCTGCTGACGAGATGACTCTGCGTCCCATCGTGTCTAATTTCTTTCCCTCGCCGTCAGGCGGGGAGGTTGACGTAGAGGCCGCGTTTCCCCCCCCCCCCGCTTTCTTCCTGGCCGCTGCGGAGACGTCCGAGTCCAGGGTCGGCTGTGCCCGAAGGCACAAGGGGGCCGCGTCCGGGACCCGGTACTTCTTCTCGTACCGATCCATTCTAGCCGGCGTCGTGGGTGGGTTCTTGAGGAGGGCGAGGCCCTCATCCCAAATATCGTCTAGTAGAGGTACAGCGAGGACCGTCTTCCTCTTGGTCTCGCGCCGTTGATAAAGGAAACCTTCCTTCTTCTCTTCCAGGCAGAGTTGGAAAAGCTCGGATGCCCTGGCGATCATGGAGTGAAACGATCCAATCTCGTCGGGCGGGGAAGCCCGGGTGGGAGGTGACGAAGGGAGATCCTCATCGTAAACGTCGTCTGTACCCATGGCGGCCATGTCAGTCCCTGTATCATCCCCACGTGTCGTGGACGGGGAGGAGGGCAGAACAGGGCGCAATGGCTGAAAAGGAGGTGGAGGATGAATCCTTCTCTTAGGGGGAGGGCTCCCAGAAGGGCCTGGCTCCGGGTCCCCCGTCGGGAGCGGTTCCTCCTTTGGTGGTAACGGCAGTCTCGTCCTTATCTCTGAACATAAGGACTGTATAGCCAACAAAATGGCCGCCGAGTTGTCTTGCGGCACTGGTTGAGGGAGATCCGACGGGCGATCAGGAGCCCCGTCGGCATCCTCGACGCCCTCGTCGTCTTCCACGTCGGGGTCCCTCCCGACAGGATGGCCTTCTTCCACGCCAGAGCCGTGGCCTAAGACTTCGATCAGCTCCTCCTCAGAGGTTGAGGCCGAGTCCACGATGACCTCCTGCCCCCCCTTTTTCTTCTCCGTCGGAAGTTTCACGGGGGTCCTGTCGATGGGCATGAAAGAGGACTCCCTCCACGGTGGCAGGGAGATTCTGGGCCCCGGTGTCGCCACCACTGGTGTAGCCTCCACAGGCTGAGCCTAGGGCCGCCGCGACTGTCTCGATAGAGGCCTTGGCCGGATGGATCAAGGCTTTCACCACCTTAGGTGCGCTCACCGCCTTCTCCTTGGGGGGAGGGTCACCACCTTGCTCCCCCTCCGATGGGGCCTCAGGGCACGACCGGGGTCTCTCCAGGAGTTTCGCCGGGTGCTCGGCCTTCCTCTTACCCGAGCCAGAGCGTTGGCTTGTGGTTGATGGCGCCGGGGAGGATGCGCCCTGCCAGCGGACTCGCGGTGCTTGGCCTTCTGTTGGACCCCCGTCGCCGGGGCACCCTCAAAGGTCTTAGTAGACCACTCGGACTTCTTCTTCTCGCCTGACGGGCTCTTTCCTTCCAGCCAGTTGGCGAGACGTTGATGGCGGTCCTTCATGGTCCGCTCCGACATATTGCCGCAAAACGCACAGTCCTTCTCCACGTGCGTCTTGTCCTCATGTAGGCAGTAAAGGCAAAGGGAGTGTTCGTCCTCCTTAAAGACATTCTGAAGCTGGCATCCAGGGCAGACCCTGAACAGCTTTCCGGGCATCGAGCTTCCCTTCTCCTGGGCCAGTTCCGAGATGGGCCTGAGAAACTTCTGGAGTCCTCCAAAAGCGTGGCTCGACGAAATCTTCACCCTTGAGGGGCGTAGACGAATCCGACACGGGTCCCCGTTGATCGGATGAAGAAACGGTGGAGCTTGAGGCTCTTTTGACCGAAAAAAGAGAAATTTTTCTGAGAAAAAACGTGAAAAAAAGCACTAACGCTCGAGAGCAATAGCACAAGGATCCCAACACTTGAACGTGCGGTTGTTATGCCACTTACCCGGGGTACAGGACGCATCCACAGGTCCCGGCGATTCCCGTCCTGGCGCATCTATCCCCGATACAGGTTGGGGGACCCTTGGTCATCTACGGCTCAAGCCGCCTCCGGAATTTCCCGTACTCGTGCTTTGCGCAGACGCGGAGGGCCGTGTTTCGCTCTCCGCGCATGCGCCGTCCACAGAGCGCTCGGGAGGTTTCAAGCTTGCTTCCCAAGCCTCGTTTTGGGCGCGTCAGCACCCGGGGACATCACGGATTGCGTTCCAAGCCTCCCGGATGCTGCCTGCCCTATATAAAGGGCCAGTTTGCTTGAACAAACCGCGTCTCAACGCGGTTTGTTTCCTGATCGCGTTCCCGCTCGTGTTACTCTTGAGTGGCACCTTGTCAGCATTCCTAGTCCTTTGTTCTTGTCCTTCCCAACTGAAGTTTCCTTTCCTTGTCAGCCTCTTGGTGTTCTTGCCTCATTTCCCTTCTAGCCAGTAGGTTCCCTGGGCCTCATTTCCTTCCTGCACCCTTCCTTCCTGCCAGCGTTCTCCCTTGTTCTGCCCCAGGGTTCCTAGTCCCACCTGCCTCTTGCCTGTTGGTTCAGTGCCTTCCCTCCTGCCTCTTGCCTGCTGGTTCAGTGCCTTGCCTCCTGCTTCCTGCCTGTTGGTTCAGTGCCTAGCCTTCCTTGGAGTTCTGAGTCTACGACACCTTCTCTGCACCATCTGCTGTGGACCTTCTATCCAGTCAAGACCCGCCTTCCCTGTCAGTGCTTGCACTGTCCCGACGTCACACAAATCAGGGAAGTGCGCATCCGTGGCGTTGGGAGCTGGTTCACTACTGACCCTGTTTGAATTCAGGGTGGGTGTTGTGCTGGTTCCTCGCGTCACACATTCTGCAACCATCAGTCGGACAGCCTGGCTACTTCACCACGACCATCCACTGGAAATTCAGGTACCCAGCACCCACGAGACGCTTTCCTTAACAGATTGAGACGCCTACCTTCTGATCCCGCAATGGATGAAGCCCAGGAACTCCGGGATGAGATGCGGGCCCTTCGAGCTGAGATGTCAGCACTTCACCAGGAGAACATTGGTCTAAGACAGTTGGTGGCACAAGGTACCGGGGCTACACCTCAGGGTGAAGGTGCTATGGCTCATACCGCACCTATCAAATCCGATGGAGATTCAAGACGTGTGGTCGAGTTTTGTAATCATTGTAGAATACATTTCCTCTTCAGGTCTTCCTATTTTAACTCAGACAAGGCCAAGATTGGATATATTCTGGGTAATTTGACTGGGAACGCGCTTGCTTGGGCAGCGCCTTTGGTGGCTGCCAATAGCCCCATTCTCAACGACTTTGCAGCGTTCGAAAAGGTATTTCTAGAGGTTTTTCAATCACCCAATTTTGCTTCTGCAGCACAGAATCAATTGATGGACCTTAAGCAAGGAGCCATGGACATAATAGCCTATATAGGTCGCTTCCGACAATTGGCCACCGATTCCCAGTGGCCAGAAGTAACCCAAAAGACTCTGTTTCGTCGGGGATTGAGAGAAGAATATAAGGACGAATTATTACACATTCCAGAGCCCGACACCCTTCAGCAACTAGTGGAACAAGTTTTGCGGATTGATCACAGACTGGCAGAACGAAGAGGAGAAAGACGTCGAGCTGAGAGGCTGCTTTCCAGACCCACAAACACGTCTACTGGAATTCCTGGGTCTTCGGACTCCGGTCCAGAACCCATGCAGTTGGGTGCTGTGAGGGGTCCGTTATCAGAAGCAGAAAAGAAACGCCGAAGAAGTCAAAGGTTATGTTTGTACTGCGGAGCCGCCGGACATTACTTGGGTACCTGTCCTTTACGTCCTCAAAGGAAGTCGGAAAACTAGGTGACCTGTCGTCTATAAGAAAGGCAACGACAGGTCTCGCTTCACTTTCAGTCCTTTCCAGTCCTTGCTCCCTGTTCCAGCCCATGCAACCCGCTGTTTTGTTAGTTTTGGAAATCAAATTGAGATGGTTAGACAAAGAGGTGAAGGCTCTTGGCTTATTGGACTGTGGAGCATCTGGCAATTACATCGACGAAAGTTTCGCAGCAAGGCATGGTATACCTTTGTTTTCCCGGAAGAATGTTCTGTCTGTGGAGGTGATTGATGGGACTCCTTTATCCTCGGGGCCAATACGTCAACACACCATGGGTCTATTCATCCAGATCAATGAACATGGTGAAAGAATCGCTCTGGACGTTATCAAATCACCTTCGTATGCAATAGTTCTGGGTTTACCGTGGCTGCAATGCCACAACCCTACTATCGATTGGGAAGCACGTACTTTGGTTTTTGCTTCCGCTCATTGCCTTCGGAATTGCTGCTTGCCTGGCAGGCCTCAGAACATCGTCATCTCTACGCCTCTTACTAGAAGCATTAATTCACCGGGTCTTTGCTCACTGTTCCCAATACCTCAAGTGTACGACGATTTTCGGAAGGTCTTCTCCGAACCAGGGGATATTCCTCTACCTCCTCAAAGACCATTCGATTGTTCCATTGATTTGATACCGGGTTCGGTGATACCTCACGGGAAGGTGTACGCCTTGTCCTTGACCGAGAAAAAGGCCTTACAGGAATACTTGGATGACTGCACCAAGAAGGGATACATAACAACCTCAAAATCCCCTGCTGGTTTTCCTTTATTCTTTGTGAAGAAGAAGGAAGGTACACTACGTCCTTGTATAGACTATCGACAACTGAACGACATCACGCAAAAGGACAGATATCCACTGCCCTTGATCCGGAATACCATGGAATCCCTTCGAACAGCTCAAGTCTTCACCAAGCTAGATCTCCGTGGTGCTTATCATCTGATCCGGATAAAGGAAGGCGATGAATGGAAGACGGCCTTCAAAACCCCATTCGGACATTATGAATATCGGGTGATGCCATTCGGTTTGTGTAATGCCCCGGCCGTTTTTCAGCGCTTTATGGACTACATTTTTAGCGACTTGATTGGCCTCTCTGTCTGGGTGCATCTGGATGATATCCTCATTTTTTCTGTTACCCAGGAACAACATGTGAAACACGTCCGAGAGGTACTTCGACGGCTATCCCAGAATCAACTGTACGCAAAAGCTGAGAAGTGCTCTTTTCACAAGGAAAGCATGGAGTTTTTGGGCTATGTGATCAGCGGATCAGGCATTTTCATGGATCCCGCAAAGGTACAAGCCATTCAGAACTGGAATCAACCTCGTGATCTGAAGTCCCTGCAACGGTTTTTAGGATTTGCCAATTTTTATCGGCACTTTATACCTCATTTCTCACAGCTAACGACTCCTTTAACTGGACTAACCAGCAGCAAAGTACCTTTCCTCTGGGATTAGCAGGCCACCTTGGCCTTTGACACCTTGAAAAAGGCCTTCAGCACAGCACCTATTCTGTGTCACCCCAATGACGAAATACCATACATTGTAGAAGCAGACGCTTCCGACTTCGCTGTTGGTGCTGTTCTCCTGCAAAAGCAACCCGAAACCGACATGGAACATCCCGTGGCGTATTTCTCCCGTAAACTCACTCCTAGTGAAAGGAACTATGCCGTGATTGAGAAGGAGTTATTGGCCATAAAAGCAGCATTTGAAGAATGGAGGCATCATCTCCTCGGGGGACGGCATTCGGTGGAAGTCCGTACTGACCATCGCAATTTACAGTATTTACGTTCTCTTCAGTGCCGTACTTCTCGCCAAGCCCGATGGGCCTTCTTTTTCTCTCACTACGACTTCCATATTACTTACATTCCCTGTGCTCAGAACTTGAAGGCTGATGCCTTATCTCGTTCTTTGGAGGGAGACGTTAAGGGGGACTGTAGTGACAAACCACTGATCTCTCCGAAGCATTTTCTGCTTACGCTCTCGCCCCATCTCCAGAAGATTGCACAGGATACCATAACAGATCCAGTTCGGGCTAGCCTCTTGAAACGACCACAGATCACTGAAAACAATGGGTTGCTGTTTTACCGGAACAGGTTATACATACCCTCAGTCTTTCTTCGAACGCTTGTACTTCGTGGGTTCCATGATTCCCGAATCGGCGGACATCGTGGCATAAAGGCCACCCAAGAACTAATATCCAGACAATTCTGGTGGCCAGGTTGGGCCGAAGAAATTGAGCAGTATGTCAAGAGCTGTCCTGTGTGCGCTCAAACCAAAATCCCAAGGAAAAGACCATTGGGGTTACTTCATCCCACAGAGATACCTCCTTACCCATGGCATACCATAGCCACAGATTTCATCGTTGATCTTCCTCCATCTGACGAATATACCTGCATCATGGTAGTTGTAGACTGTTTCACTAAGACTGCCCATTTTATTCCATTTTCCGGAATACCCACGGCATCCCAGATGGCTTTAGCGTTCTTCCAGGAAATATACAGATTACATGGATTGCCAGAAAAGATCATATCTGATCGTGGATCCCAGTTTCTGTCCTCTTTTTGGCGTCAGTTGTGTAGTCATCTGGGCATCCACAGAGCCCTGAGCTCGGGTTATCATCCACACACTAACGGTCAGACGGAAAGAACCAATCAAACTTTGGAGCACTACCTTCGATGTTTTGCTAACGCCACTCAGACCAATTGGAAGACACATCTGGTTCTTGCTGAAGCCTCCTATAATAATGCAAAACATTCTGCTACCGGACTCAGTCCTTTTTACTGTTCTTTTGGTCAACATCCTAAATTGGTGCCTTTTCATCCAGTACCACCCAGTACAGTTCCATCTGCTGATCGTCTGGTCGTCGCCATCCAAAAGCAACACTCGTTGGCACACAGAACTCTTGTTGAGGCACAGGGGCGCATGAAGCAGCAGGCTGATAAAGGACGCACTCCCGAACCACTTTTCCATGTGGGAGATTTGGTCTGGTTGTCCTCTAAGAATCTGCCAGTGCGTAATCTACCTACCAAACTGGCTCCCCGTTATTTTGGCCCATTCAGGGTTACTAAGCGTTTTTCCTCTGTAGCATATCGCCTACGATTGCCGCAGTCCTGGCGGGTTCATCCTGTCTTCCATGTCTCCCTTTTGAAACCTTATGTGGTTGACACCTTCCAGCGATCCTTCTCCCGACCTGCCTCTGTTACTGTCCATGGTGTACCCGAATTCGAAGTGCAGGAGATTTGTGATTCGCGCATACGACGGGGAGTGCTTCAGTATTTGGTGGACTGGAAGGGTTACCCGGCCTGTGATCGCACTTGGGAACCTTGCAGTTTTGTGCACGCTCCCCGTCTGGTTCGCGACTTCTACCTCCGATTTCCTTGGAAACCTGGGGCCCCCGGCCTTTCTGGGAGGGGACATAGTGTTATGCCACTTACCCGGGGTACAGGACGCATCCACAGGTCCCGGCGATTCCCGTCCTGGCGCATCTATCCCCGATACAGGTTGGGGGACCCTTGGTCATCTACGGCTCAAGCCGCCTCCGGAATTTCCCGTCCGCGTGCTTTGCGCAGACGCGGAGGGCCGTGTTTCGCTCTCCGCGCATGCGCCGTCCACAGAGCGCTCGGGAGGTTGCAAGCTTGCTTCCCAAGCCTCGTTTTGGGCGCGTCAGCACCCGGGGACATCACGGATTGCGTTCCAAGCCTCCCGGATGCTGCCTGCCCTATATAAAGGGCCAGTTTGCTTGAACAAACCGCGTCTCAACGTGGTTTGTTTCCTGATCGCGTTCCCGCTCGTGTTACTCTTGAGTGGCACCTTGTCAGCATTCCTAGTCCTTTGTTCTTGTCCTTCCCAACTGAAGTTTCCTTTCCTTGTCAGCCTCTTGGTGTTCTTGCCTCATTTCCCTTCTAGCCAGTAGGTTCCCTGGGCCTCATTTCCTTCCTGCACCCTCCCTTCCTGCCAGCGTTCTCCCTTGTTCTGCCCCAGGGTTCCTAGTCCCACCTGCCTCTTGCCTGTTGGTTCAGTGCCTTCCCTCCTGCCTCTTGCCTGTTGGTTCAGTGCCTTCCCTCCTGCCTCTTGCCTGCTGGTTCAGTGCCTTGCCTCCTGCTTCCTGCCTGTTGGTTCAGTGCCTAGCCTTCCTTGGAGTTCTGAGTCTACGACACCTTCTCTGCACCATCTGCTGTGGACCTTCTATCCAGTCAAGACCCGCCTTCCCTGTCAGTGCTTGCACTGTCCCGACGTCACACAAATCAGGGAAGTGCGCATCCGTGGCGTTGGGAGCTGGTTCACCACTGACCCTGTTTGAATTCAGGGTGGGTGTTGTGCTGGTTCCTCGCGTCACACATTCTGCAACCATCAGTCGGACAGCCTGGCTACTTCACCACGACCATCCACTGGAAATTCAGGTACCCAGCGCCCACGAGACGCTTTCCTTAACAGCGGTAAAAATCTGAAGATGGCTGCTAGAGGTGGGGCTTAGGGAGATGGCAGTCATTGGCTGTGGTCAGTATGACGCAGAGATCAGTGATTGGTTACTACTACGAAAGACAGATCAGAAACGAAACTGATACTGATTTTTTCTTTACCGAGGATTCCCAGCCTGACGACGGGGAATATTCATGAGCATGTGAATCCATGCCAGACCCCATGCTGGAGAACTGTGCTTGGACTTCGGGCCTGAAATTGGTAGCCTTCATCTAGGCCTGTCTCCTGAGTACTGTGCCGTGGGCCATCTGCCTGAAACCTGATTCCGCCACATCAACCGCTGCGTCAATCAAATGATCCGAGGTTGCTTCACCATCGGAGATTGTCAATTTTGCCTCTTCCTGTAGCTCTGGTGGTAACTGCTTAGCCAACTTGGACATACGGAGCCAAAGCTCACGGTCAAATCTCGCTGTCATGACCAGCACATTGCACGCTCTGGTGGTAAGCAATGCCAAAGCTGATACCTTCCTGCCCATGGCTTCTAGCTTACGCCTGTCCTTGTCCGGTGGTGCTGACAGGGGCGAAGCAGGATTGGCCAGCTTCTTCTTAGCTGCAACTGTGATGACCGAGTCTAGTTTTGTATGACCTCTCAGACAAAGTGGTGCAGATCGGGTGCTTTATATTTCTTCTCTGGTCTGGACACCAGAGCTGGAGTAGATAAGGGCATAGCCAAGATCTTGGATCCGGACTCCCATATGGTGTCGAGGAGAGGGATGGTGGTCACAGTCCTCCTGCGTTTGTCCCTGTGCTCATAAAGCACCAATTTCCTTTCCTCTGATGTCACTTCAATCTTGAACAATTCTGCAGCCTTGCCTATTATGGCGTGGAAAGAAACCAGATCATCCGGAGGTGAAGTATCACCTGGGGAATCTTTCTTCCTGGGCTTCTCAACGACGTACTCATCCCACTCGCTTGTTGCGTCAGGCTCCTGTGTAATCTCGCCTTCTTCTGGATCAGAGAATTCTCTAAAAGGATCTTCCTGCCAATCTGAGACTGAAACGGAGGACGGCACCATTGTTGGATCCCTATCCTGAGATCGAGGTCTATGCGACGATGCTGGTGATGGGACCCTTGTCAGTGAAGCAGAGTCCTGCTCCTAGATCTTCAAGCAGGCTCAGGTGATCGTGTTTTTTTTTAGGTCTACTCCTGTGAGGTGAACTTCTTGAAGTACTTGGAATTTGAGACGTGTCCCTCCGTCAAGTTTCCGGCTCTCTCGAAGCAGCCGGCCTGCTCTTCTCCATTTGACGCCTGTAGAACTAATCTATGATCTTCTGTATGGACGACACAGTATCGGGTCATGAGGATAGGCGGCCTCTTGCGTAGAAGGCTGCCAAGGGGGGCTGTGTTGCTTAGGAGAATGACAAGTTTGTTCTTCCACCACTTCTGCATCTGAAAACTCTTCCTGGAGAATCACATCAGGAAGCTCTGCCATGTCTCCCAAAAGAGATACTTGCACTAGGCATTGGTTCAGCAGTTTCTGCAGCTTCAAGGAAACTGTCTTCAATGACTGGTGACACCCTGACCTGAGCGGGGGGCGCCCCTGGCTCCAATTCCTCTGTAGATACAGGAACTTGCGGCGCCGTCGACGGTGTTGTGGTCGACGGTACCTTCGTCGATGAGCGTCCCGCCGTCGATAGCTTCGTTGACGAATGTGGTTTCGCTGGTCGCTCCCCCATCGGCGAGTGCTCCGTGGACAAGCGTTTCATTGACAAGTGCCTCGTGGACGAATGGTGCGTATCCTTTGTCGACGACTGCTTTGCGTACGATAAATCCGATGACGAGAACCTTGCCGTAGACGATGTCCTATGTGTAGTCGTCGTCGATGAGGTTTTCGTCGACGGTCTGGCCGACGATGGCCTCTATCCTTCCCATCAATCATGGATGTTTCCCCGTCGACGAATGCCCGCCCCCTTGGTTTTTCACAAACTCCTCCACTCCTCCATACCTTTGAAGGTAGATTTTGCTGCAAAATACAACTTGTTCTGGCTCGTGGAGGTAGAAAAGCTATTATCTCCAGCTTCCTCTTACTTTTAGCAAAAGGAGAGGAACTCCTTTCCACTGAAGAGGCCCTTCTCTTCAAAGTTTGCCTCTCAGATGGAATGCTGGAGTAGACAGGAGCTGTTCTGACAGACTCCGAAGACTGATCCCTGGCTTGCAGATGTAAGAGAATGCAGAGAAATTTCCTCTTTCGATCTGTACGGATCTGGGGCGTGTCCGCCAAATAAGGGACCACGCGCACCGTTGATCAGTTACCATGGTGACGTCTCCATTTACAAGGTTGTCTGCCGGACGTACATTGCTCATTATACTTTGTGGCCAGGTGCATAATCCTCCTATGTATACTCTTGCCATCCCTGGACTACTTAAACATATGGCACAGGCACATTTCTACCTACGCTTGCTGTGAGCACAATACAGTTGCAGGACGATATACGCATGTGTGAAGTTGTGCCACAGAGAAACGGATGCTCATGCAACTATTTACAGGCGGTTGTGTGCATGCAAACATGCGGCCCAAAGTGGCGACCTACGGATGGTTTCATTGTGAATGTGCATAGGGAACAACGTGCGGCGGCAGTCGGCATCCTCCATTTTTCTTACTTGCAATCATCCCCACTACGGCTGTGCCCTTCACACTTACAATGGGCTTGTTAAACCGAAAAAAGGGACAATCAGTACAAATTAATATATCAATCTTTATTAGCACACATTCATAGCGACTGTTCGGAAATGGAAGGGGGACAATAAACAGATACGACTCTGTGGGCCCACGCGGCACTGCCAGGTAGCAGAAGAGAAGCGGCCCAGACACCCGCTCCAACCCGCTGGGGAGCAACACAGGCGGATGAGGCAGCACACACCTCCAGGAGCAGCGAGGAGACACTGGAGTGCCCCCAGCGACCCGCCTGCAGCCCCGATAGCACTCCGCTGCGGAACGTGGCCGGTCTTGGCCCCCCTCACCATCAGCATGATCCTCCCAGCGGTCCTTCTGAGCTGGCCCTGGGGGGGGGGTGAAGAGACTGGTAGCCCGCACACCCACCAGCACAAGCCCAGCTGGGCCCGCCCAGTATCACTGCAGCACCACATTTTCTGGTCTGGGGCAGCCCCTGTGAGGTTGAACAACAGCCTGGAGAGGCCCAAGGCTGCCCCCCCAACCTCCGCCTGCCCATTTAACGCCCTCCACCTCAGCCCCCAATGGATCCAACGGACCGCCTTGGGCCCCCCCACACCCATACAGACGCAGAATCAGAGCCAACCCTATCCCAACCATACGCCTGAAACCAGCGTAAGGCTGCCGCCACAGGCATTGCTGAAAGAACCACCTGTGTGGCCCTCCCCCGCATTAATAGGGAAGCCAGAAGGACAGGGAACCAGTAGCCCGAGCAGGCCTGCCCGGGCAGGGCCTCCCCCTCAGGGACGCCCAGGGAGGCTCTACACATCCAGCCAGAGCAAAAGGGGCCCGCAACTGGAACCTGAAACTACACCCCCTTCTCAACAATAGCCTGCGGACACATCTTACACGGGTAGACAGCGACCCAGGCACCAGAATGTCCAGGCAGAAGGGCCCAAAGACGGCTGACATAGCCAACTTGCTCCACCTGAGGGAGAAATCCAAACTCCCGGACCCCCCTCCGAACCCAGTCTTCCTCACCCACGAGGACCCAAGGACAATGGGTGACAAAAGAAGACATTTAGGGCCTCCTCGCCGACATCAAAACGGAATTCCGCAACTGCATGGCTGAAGTCACAACCAATATAGACGGCCTGGACACCCGCGTTGAGGAGGTGGAACATAGGGTCGGGGACACGGAAGATCAGGTCCTGGAACACTCAGCCCAGATTGCAGAGCTGCAACAGAAAATCCAGTCCCTAGAAGATAACACAGAAACCAAGCAACGCAAACAGGAGGACCTGGAAAACAGGGCCCGCAGAAACAACATCCGTATCAAAGGGGCCCCCACCTCGGTTCCAGACCAAGCTCTCCCTGCCTACATCAGAGACCTCTTCCAGACTCGCCTCCCGGATTGCGATAAGTCACTCCTGCTACTCGATTGCACTCAGACTGCGAAGCCGCAGGAACTCCCCATCACCGGCCAACCCTGAGGTGATCACGAGAGTTCACTTTTTTTCGACGAAACAGGAGATCATGACAGAAAGCCACTTGCAAGGTGCCCTGACGTACCAGGGAGCCCCCATACAGCTGTTGCAGGGCCTATCTGCCCCCACAGTCCAACGGCGGAGAGCCCTCTGACCTCTAACGGCCTTTCTGCAGGAACGGAAAATCAAATATCGTTGGCTTTACCCAGCCTCGCTGCAGTTCACTCTGGAGGGCCAAACGAGGGTAATCCATGCCCTGGAGGAGGCAGGCAACATTATGGGGTATGAGCCCTCAACAACCGAGGAGGACACAACTACCTCTCCGAAAGACAAACCACGCAGCTCAACACCAAAGCCCCAGCATAGCCGCTGGATGAAAGTTCCAAGGGGAGGGAAAACTCCCGCAGCACACGACCAGTAACTAACCTTCAGTTCTCTGTGCCGGAACCTGCACTCTTGGCTCCCGGGCGTCCTACGCAATGCCCCTGCCGAGTGGATGAGCAGTCACTTCGGCCTGAGGCCTGCCAGGGCCAGTTTGGTTATTCTTTGTTCCTTCCTTTCTTTCAGTTTGGGCTAGGTCCGACCCCAGCCCTCCTGGTTACCAAGGCCCGGTTGACCCTAAATTGGACATAGTCAAAATTCGGTTGCAGCTGAATCATGCCGCCATCGGTCCCCTGAGGGACCTCCCTGAGTGCAGGATCACCCACCACTCACCTGAATCCTAGTGACGCCCTGCCAGCCTCCACCCCGGCGCACTCCAAACTCTGATACACCTCACTAAACGTCAGAGGCCTGAACTCGGCCACAAAGCGTAAGTCCGTCCTCCGTCGTCTGCAGGACCTTCAGACCTCGGTGGGTTTCCTCAAGGAGACCCACCTCGTAGCGGAGGACTTCACCAGGCTACGATCCCGAGCATTCTCAACACAATACCTGGCCGCTGGCCCCAGCAAGAAAGGCGGCACTGCGATTTTGCTAGCGAAAGGTATCCCCTTTAAAGAGAAGGAGATCCTGCGCAGCTCAGACGGCAGGGTTATGGCGGTCAAGGGGGACCGCTCCGGGCAGTTCCACACGCTGATCGCTGTCTATGCACCAAATGACAGCCAAGAGGCCTTCTACACCACCCTGGAATCCGCCCTTCTCCCCTTCCTCGAAGGTCAGGTGGTCCTGGGTGGGGACTTCAATGGGGTTTCCAACCCCTCACTGGACAGGTCGAGCCCCCCATCCAGCAGGGACTTCAGGTTGGCTTTGGGCCGTTGCCACTTGTTCAAGACAGTGGGCGTGGTGGACACCTGGAGGGTCCTCCATCCGGACAGCGTGGACTACTCTTTCTTCTCCCATATCCACCGCTCCTCATCCCGAATTGACCTCATTTTGGCCAGACCACAGCTCCTGCAGTTCACGGACAACGTAGAAATCAGCGCAAGGGTACTGTCGGACCACGCCCCAATCCTCCTCACTGCAGGGGTCTTCTACCCGGATCCCCCAGAGCGACGTAAATGGTCCCTATATGAACCAATGCTGCATGATATGGCGGTGCGGGATGCCATAGCTAATGCGATCAACAATTACTTTAAAGAAAACTCCCCCGACCTCACCTCTACAGCAACAAGATGGGAAGCCATGAAGGCCGTAATCAGAGGGGAACTGAAAGACCAGGCTGCCGCATATACGAGGAGGTGAACTATGTCCAGAAACCAACTGGAGAAGGACATGAGGGAGGCAGATACAGCCCTAAAAAAGAAGTGGTCCCCCAAGGCCGCCAAGATGGTCAGACTAGCTCGTACAAAGCTGGAGGCCCACTATGCCGAGGACACAGCCCAGAACATGATCCAGACAAAACAAAGCTATTACACAAATGGCAATAACGCTAATAAATACCTGGTGAGCAAACTTGCCAAAACTCGCCGACGGAACCACATCACTTCATTGAGGGATCCGAAAGGGAGAACCTTATACGGAGATGGGGCGAAACTACAGGTGGCGGCTACCCACCTAACCAACATCCTGACAGCGGCCCCCCGCCCACAGACCCTCCAGGAACAATACACCTGGAGGGTCTGGCTCCCACACATCTCAGAAGCGAACAGAGCTGGCCTGGAAGCCCTGATCACATCCGAAGAGGTGAAGGAAGTAATCAAAAATCTAAAACCCAGGGCCCCCGGCCCAGACGGCTTCCCACCCGTTTTACAAACTCTTTCGCCCCATGCTGCTACACTCAATGAAAGGGCTATTCAACACACTTCGGAATTCGGGCTCTATCACACCCTCTATGCAAGTGTCCATCACAATTGTGCTATTGAAACCCAGCAAGGACCCAAAGGAGTGCTCCTCATATAGACCAATAGCTCTGCTCAACGTGGACGCTAATATATACTCAAAGGTACTAGCCAACAGGTTGGCGCAAATCCTCCCAACTAACATAGATCAGGACCAGACGGGGTTGATCAGAGGGAGAAGCACCAGGAACAACATCCGCTGAGCGCTCAATCTCATCGAAATCGCGACCCAAGAACGTCAGGGCATGGCGGTCCTGACTTTAGACGCCACCAAAGCATTCGACAGGGTGGACTGGAACTTCATGCGCCTCACAATGGAGGCATTCCGGATTGGCCCGATATTCCAGAAAATGGTGGTAGCAAATTACAAAGCCCCAAAGACATCAATCTGCCTAAATCAGAAGACCTCACCCCCGATCCAGCTTTCATGCAGGACGAGACAAGGCTGTCCGCTCTCCCCGCTGATCTTTGCCAAGGTCATGGAGCCATTCGCCCAAAGGACACAAGCTAATGAGAACATCACTGGGCTAGAAATAAACGACGAACAATTCAAGATCTCCCTATATGCCGACGATGTGCTGATCTCCATCACCAACTGCCAATCCTCCTTGCCCGCAACCTTAACTAAGCTAGAGGCGTTCGAAGGAATGGCTGGATTCCAGGTGAACTACTCCAAATCAGAGGCACTAAGCGTCAACCTGAGTGCTCCCCTCGTAGCCGACCTCCAGGCACTCTGCCCGCTAACATGGAGCTCCTCCTCAACAGCCTATCTGGGAGTACGCCTCACAGCAGATCCGAAACAACTATAAAATGCCAACTTTCCCCCGCTGTTCAAGGAATTGGAAGAAGACCTCCGAAGATGGGACAATCAAGAGATCTCACTATTGGGACGGGTCACAGTGTGCAAAATGAACCTTCTCCCTAGGCTGCTGTACCTGTGCTCCGCTCTTCCGGTCCCTCCCCCAAAGCAGGCCTTGGAACAACTACAGAAGAAGCTAGCGAAATTCATGTGGAGGGGACGCAGGGCCAGGATACCTATGAGGGTCATGATGGGGGCCGCGAAATGGGGCGGCTTCGGTCTCCCCAACCTGATGAACTATTTCTTGGCAGCCCAATTAGCGAGCGCAGCAGCGTGGGCGAACCCAGAGGCCCCCCCAAAATGGTCCTTCATAGAGCAATCCAGATGTCAGCCACAACTACACTCCCTGCTACATATCCCGGGACCACACCAGAGCCAGGTACCGCAGATGCTAGCAGCCACCAAAGCGACTCTTGAGGCATGGGCATGTCGGAGGAGGAAGATACCCAGGGACCCGAGCCTGCTCTCTCCGGTCATCTGGAACCCTGACTTCAGACCAGGAATGGAGGCAGCGCGCTTCCACCGATGGACCAAAGGAGGCATTCGAATCCTCTCAACTCTACGAAGCCAACAACCCACTTAGCTTTGAGGAATGCAAAGCCCGCTTTCAACTTACAGGAGGATAGAGGTTCGCATACATCCAACTCCGACACTGGATCTCGCAGCCCGCGGTCCGTCAAGAAGCCACCCGGGACCTCCACCCTCTTGAGCTGGCAACAGAAGAAAGCACAGGCCGAGGTCAGATTACCAAACTGTATCGACTCCTCCAGGACGACATGCTAAAAGTTAGACCGCCATATATGTCCGGATGGGAAACGGACTTGGGACACCCCATAGAAGACTAGACAAGGGTGGAGATATGGTCCAGGATCAACTCGACATCCAGATGCGTTACAGACTAGGAATGCGCCCTGAAGCTCCTGCACCGCTGGTACTACTCGCCAGTTCGCCTGCACCATTGTAACCATTGACCCGAGCGGCTGGAGACGATGCGGCGAGCGAGGATCCTTTTTCCACATGTCGTGGGGATGCCCGACAGTACAGACCTTTTGGAGGGAAGTCCTGCAGATCGCGGAAGACATCACCCAGCGCAAACTACCGTTGGACCCGGAGGTCATCCTGCTCGGGGTGGTGAGCCCGGACTGTTATCCCAGAGCAGGCCGATCGGCCAAACTGCTCACACACCTTCTGCTAGCAGCCAAAATTACAGTGGCATGGAAGTAGAAGGCCCGGGAGGGCCCTCTGCTGGCCCTCCGGTGGATAAAGGTTTGGGAGATCGTGGTGGCAGAGAAGGTCACAGCGGCAAAGGAAGGGTCTCTCCACTGCTTCACCGACTGCTGGGCACCAGTACTGGACAACCACTCCTGTTTCCCAGCCCTACCATTTCAATCCCGCCTTATAGCGAACTTTCTGGGCCCTCAAAGCCCTGATGGGTCCCTTACCCATCAGGGCACCACAGACTAAAAATAAGAAACAGATACATATATTGGGGATTTTCCCATTTCACCAAGCTTCTGGTGAAGGGAAGAAGGGATTGAGGTCTTATCGAAGCATCTCTCATGACACTCAATTTGCGGGGACGGGGGGCTGGAAAATGGAGAAGGCAGTCATGTGCACATTTGGCAGTGATATCTTATTTTCCCCATTATATGTTCTTCAACAAACTTTCTCAAAGCGGCAAATTGGAGCAACAACTGATTGATTTTGGCATCCAGGCGGTCAACTTGTATATGCCCATCGTTTACTTCAGTTTCGGTGACCGTATGTTCTTGTGGAAAAGGTGCCGCTTCTGGTGTACTGCTTTGCATTCCGGTATGTTCTGTTAAAAGACGACAAATGTGGTTCATTCACATGAAGTATAACATTGTGATTGTTTTCATTTTCCTACCGCGTCCCTACCTATGGGGTTACTATGCTTACTCATTTGGTCATGCAGGAAATTCTCCTCCAGCCATTCCAGGGTGCTTGCCCTTGTAGAACTCTTTCCCTTTTCACAGTGCGGCGGGTAACAATGGGCCTATTGTTCTCACTAATTTCTTCATGCGGAAAATTCTCCTACAGCCATTCTGGGGTGGAAGCCATTGCTGCGCACAAACAGAAAACATCATGCTTTCCTACTATTGTACACTACCAGACCTGTGCAATTACAACATACACTTTTGTGTACTTACCACGTTGCACTGACGCTCTGTTCCAGGTAGTTGTCGTCTGCTCCTCTGCCTCTTCGTTCTTTGTTTGATTGTGGAGCAGGTGTGCAGTAACATAGATGAGGGCAAATGTTACTTCTCTTGTTGGTGCTTTCCATTATGCTGCATACCCTACGCCTTTGTGCACTTGGTTGCAAAAGTACAGATTTTGTACAGCTACAGCATTTTCCCTTCCCATTCACGCACTTGCTGCGGTTTGTAATATGTTTTTTTTATCTTGACTACATATTACTCCTTTTTATGACCACCCCTCCCTTTCTGGGCAGGTTGGACTGCACCACCTCGCACCCAAACATTGGAATGCCCTGCCCATCACACTAAGAAACTAAAGATCTTCCTACACCTTCCGCAAAATGATAAAACCTTATTGTTCTGCTAACGTACCTAACTAACCGGCGTATACATGCTGTTTTTTTGTAACCCAAGCAACAGCCTAATGTATGCCCTTTTTTTCTGAATTCAGCGTCTTATATATTTTTATTCTATGTCATCACTACTGTTGTGTTAGCTATGTAAGAGCGCCACCATGCCCCAGGGCCGCTTGTGCGCTTGATAAATGCAAATAAATAAACGTATCCTGTAAAAATCGAATGCAATTCACTGAAAGACACATTATTACAGGGACGCTATGGTTCACTTGTGCAACTGAAACCCTGTCACCTTTCATCAAAAAACTGATATACGATATACAAACGTTATGGTTAAAGTGCCCTAATAAAAACCTATGAAAAAACATTGTTAAAGGGACGTTTTGGTTAAGTTGCACTACTAGAACATTTCCCCTTTATTGAAAAAAGTAGCCTAAATCAACATTATGGCTAAAGTGCCCCAGTAAAAACCTATGAAATTCCCTAACAAAAAACACAGTAAAAGGGACGTTATGGTTAAGTTGCACTACTAAAAAACCTATGAAGTTCAATGGAAAAACGTTACTACAGGGACGTTATGGTTACAGGTAAAACCTAAAAACACCAGAAATTCGCAAGTTATGGTAAGATAAGCAACCATAACTCACTGAACCAGTGTGCACTGCAAGGACTAACACCCATGCCATCAAAGATGCCATCACAAATCTCATTCATGACATCACTAATGACATCACAATGTGTGGCTCCCTCTTTTTTGTTCACTGACATAAGTAGGCCAGGTGCTTAACTTCACTAACAGTCAGTAGGTAAGAGTTTAAAAGGTTCCGTCTTTGTGTACGGCGGCACCCTTCTGATATGTTGTTACACTACTTTACTTAGGGTACACTCATATGATGTGATACATATACATGTAGGGGAAGAAGAACGTGTAAAGCACAGCAACCATTTCTGTGCATGAAGATAATCAGTTATGTCATGAACAGTTTCTGGTAATAGTGCTCCTTTTTTTCTTACTTTAATTTCCCTGTATGTGCTCACATCGGTATGCATTGTGATGTCTTTGTTTTCTGTACAGTAGTGCAATTATGTAGTTATTAAGGGAATGGTAGCTACTTCTTACTTACATGTTTCACAGTACCCAAACTTTAACACAAAAAGCATTCATGATGTGACTATGTGAGAAACCAGAGTTACAAAGCCAAGCGTGGCGCTTAAGTTAAGTGCCCTGCGCCAGAGATCTGCGTGCTGTCTTAGCAGTGTCCAGAGTGTTCTTTACTACATTCTGGTTTACTTGCCTGCCTTCGGCCACAATGGTGAGAAGCCTGGACCTGATGGGTTCTGGGACTTCCTGGAGACCTTCCTGTACTAGGTTGCATTGAGCGTCTTCATAACTCGCCAGCAGCGTAGTGTTATTCGCTATGCGTGTGGTATATGCAGCAGCCGAGGTAACCCGCTTACCTAAGGCATACAACCTCTTGGTTTGGTTATTCGGAGGTGCCTCCCCCATAGCAAGTGGTAATCCTTGCCTTTTCCAGGTGGTAGTCACTACAAGGGAGTCGGGGGTGGCGTGCCCTTTAATGTATTGAGGGTCCGAAGGAGCTGGCCGAAATAACATTTCTACTCTTGGGTCCACTGCCCGGGTCTGAGCTGGCGACACCAGGGAGGGGGCCAATCTTCTTTTAACCGAATTAAGGAGGGAAATGGCCTGGCTTGAGGGGGGTTTCTCCTTGAGAATGTCTTCTACAAAGTCCTGCTCGGGTATCGCTTCTTGAGTAGTGATTTGGAAGTGATCTGCTGCCTTCCTTAACATGGCACTGAAGGCCATTTGGTCGTCTACAGGCGAGGCCTGGTGAGCCGGGGTGGACGGAGGAGAATCCAGGCACAGAACATCAGCATCCTGATCTTGTTGGGGGAGCGTCCATGGGTCCGTCCCCACTTGCTGGGTTTCTTCCCATTTGTCTGTGGCATCCGCCTGGTCCTCATTGTAGCCCTGCAGGAAGGAAGGTTTTTCATCTTCACTATAAATGTCCTGATAAGTATCTGGACGATATATTCATGATGGACGGGCACCGAGGGAAGATCTTCTTGGAAACGTGAAGCCGATTTAAGATTAGGTTCTCCACAAGATCTTTTCGGGGAAGGATGTTCAGAAAAATTGATAATTTTTTCAAGACAATCCATGCACCCTTCAAATTTCTCCCTTGTCCACTTAGAGGAAACAAAAGGGCCTACGGGTGGAAAAACGTCATCTTCCGCCCCTTGACGCCGAAATTTGTCACTCAGAGTGTTGGAAAGAGGCTCCTGACTGTCCTTGTAGGTCTCATGAGAATCGGGTCACCTTGGCCTATCTATAGATTTGTCTGCGGCCTGCCCCATGTTTTTCAACGGAATAGGTATCAGCCCAACCGACAAAGTAATTCTTGCGATACTGTGTTCAATCACCGCCGAATCGGCGTGAGTTAGTGGGTCCGAAGGTCTATCGGTAGATTTACTGCCTACCGCAGCGTTATAGGGCCTAGTGGTAGGTTTTTCGACTTGAGGCCTAGTCGTAGATTTTGGGCCTACCGGGCCTTTAGGGACCGTCAGAGCGTCGAAATTCTGCGCTTCGACGTGTAAACCTGATTTAGGGGTGGCGCCCTTGTTTGTTTTGGAATGCCCAGTCGCAAAACGCTGCTGCGGATACAGGGAAGGCTGTTGATCTGAACAATCAGAGGAATCCGCAGAGAAGAGTCCGCCTCGAAGTCTATCACATCCGCAATGGATGTTTGGTCATCGGAGGTGCCCCCGTCACTTTCAGCGGGTGTGGTGGTGGGGGAAGAGGGTTCCGCCTGCGACATACTGTACGCGGCCCACCGCTTTACATGGCGCTCCTTAAGGATCTTAGGCCGAAGGAGTTTACAAGCCGCACACCGCTTCTCGTCGTGATCTAAAGGGAGACAGGAGTTGCACGTCCTGTGCTCGTCCTTCCACGGGTATCGGACCCTACACTTAGGGCAGAACCCAAATGGAGTCCTTTCCATAGTGAAAGGTGTAAACAAAGATGACAAGACCAAGAGGGTAAAGAGGGGACAATAGGAAAGACATAACGAAGATATGGCCACCCCGCCCCCACTCTCTCTACTGTGAAGGCCAGCTAGAGGGCCCGGCCACGTGGATGCTTCAGCCACCGGATCTAAGGCGCCGAAATGCACCGCCGTAGACAAATCCCCTGCAGTCTTCGTCGAAGTTGTTCCTGCCGTCGAAGTGACTTAAAGGGGGAATAACCAACAAGTCGGTTTAAGATGAACAATGTCTCTTATGTAAGAGCTCCGCTATAGGGTGACCAGTTATCTGGGCGGAAAAAACAATCTGAGGGACCTCGGCGCGTGAGGGATTTTGGGTACACTATGCGTCACGATAGACCCGCCTTTGCCAACGTCCTCTTTCGGTCCCCGAAAGACAAGATGCA
Organism: Ambystoma mexicanum; assembly: GCF_040938575.1. NCBI lineage: Eukaryota > Metazoa > Chordata > Amphibia > Caudata > Ambystomatidae > Ambystoma > Ambystoma mexicanum. Next base: position 1,375,992,739 of record NC_090934.1, read on the forward strand.
ATACTCTGCGGTTACCACTGGATGTCTGACCATATGCACAGCATATGATTCTAAGCAGATTAACAAGCATCAGAAATATATATATTTTACACGGCCTGCAGTAGCGGGCGTGTAGTTATGGTTAAGTTTCTAAACCCATAGGAAGAACACTTTTTGGCCGGCTTATAACTTCGCTACCCTTGGACCTGAAAAAAGTATATGGCCCGCTCTGAATTGTTTTGGCAAGTTTGGTGAGGTTTCGTCAAGGGGGGCGGGGTAAAGTTATAGGGGGGGCTCACCATATTTTTTTTTTTTATAGACTGAATGGAAACATATTTTGCACACGCCTACAGCCCAAACCGCTGCATGGATTTTCACCAAATTTGCGGCAGGAGTGGCGGCCTGGTACCGAAAGTGCGCTTTTGTAAATTTGGTGGAAATCCATCCAGTAGTAAACAGGCAAAATGTAGGTGCCAAAAAATGAGTGATATATGGCTCTGCTTCGCGAAACCCACTTCCCTGTTTGCTCCGCAAACACAACTCTGATTGGCCAGGAGGGCCGCGTGATGTCTGTGTGCTGTCCGCAGACATATGACTTGCCCACTGATGGGTTGGAGGAAAGCGTGATGTGCGTCACATTTTTCCGAAACGCCATGTTGCATTCACGAATATCCGTGGATAGCGTGGTGGGGGACGGGGCTGAGAAGGGTGCGGTAGTGAAAGATGGTTGATATGATGTATTTGTTTAGGTGGAAGAAGCCCGTGTGGGGCACAGCAAGCCGCGGACATAGCGGTAAGCTTGCGGGCAGGACTGCTGGGCAGCTTGTCTGGTGAATGGAGGGAGACTTCATTAGGGTAGGTGAGTGGAATGTAGGTGATATAAGGATGTTTGCCTAGGTTACAGATAGGCTCTGCACAAACGAATCTAGGCACTAGCACAACTACTGCAGTGTCAATTGGCCATACCAGCAATAATTTATCCAGGCGCCTGGCTTATGCGTGTGGGTTGTGGTTACTGGTCAGATTCTTCGGTGCATGGCTGTATTATGCTGTGGTGGTTGTGGCCAGTCCCATGCACCCAAGAGTCTAGGGACTGGCCGGAACCACCACAGCATAATTCGGCCAAGCACCCAAGAATCTGGTGACTGGCTATAAGCATTGTAATAATGTGTGTACAGAAATGGAATTTGGTTATTGGAAAGAAGTATTACAATAATATGTGTATAGTGACTATACATACTGTATAGGCAGTATGCACTTTTTGGAACACAGTGAGACAATACCATTGAAGTGGAAATGGTACTTTTTAATTGATGTAACATTGCGAGCGCAGATTAGTTTGTTGTACATTGTAATGCAGGAGAAATCTTTGTTTCTTTCTCTGTGTTTGGTGGGAAGTTGAGGAAACATGTTTGGAGTGTTTTGTTGAGTGAAGAGGACTCTTTAGAGTAGGGAGTGGAATGTAGATGATATGGTGATATTGCCATTGGTGAAAAATAGGGTTGGCAGTGTACTTTCATATCTGTAAATTGTGTTAAGGGCAAAGTGTTGTGTGTTGGTTGTGGCAGTGGCCAGATTCTTGGGTGCATGGACGTATTATGTTGTGGTGGTTATGGCTAGTTCGTACACTCTTGGGTGCATGGCTGGAGGATACAGGCAGCAGATGTGCCTTTAAACTTTGCTATTTCTTTTTTGTATGTGTTCATTAAAAGATTTCCATTTGTTAGGTTTTCGGTATTCTTTTCTACAGATACTGGATTTTCTAAGTTATCTTCACTTCCAAAATACTTGGTTTGGATGTGGTCAATGTTTGAAGGCGTTCTTTGGCTGTGCCCTGTAGGAGAATGTTATTAAAGTGTTGTAGTTGTAGATGAAGGCTTTTTGCATAGTACAGTTTGTGGACAAGATTCCGTAGATTGGTATAGTGTGTTGCTAATATTATGTGGCGGAAGGTGCTTTTGCAAGTAGGTCTTGAAATGTAGGCTAATGAATGTTGTTGCAGTCCAGTGTCACTGTGTACTGGAAAGGAGCCTACGGTTTGCAAAGTTTTATTCTAGTTTTCCCTTTTACTTTCACATAGTGATTGAGGAATTGGCATAAAGGTTTAAGGGATTGCTTTCGTACATTACAGATTGTGGTGCAGGAGCATTTGTAGACTGGACGGATTGGTTTGGTGGATTGGAGAGTTGATTCTAAGTTTGTTGGGGACATTTTTTCAATGACTATTTCTTTTGCCATAAGGGTGTTGTCTATAAATGTAATACCCTCGACCACTGCCATGTATGGCAATTGGGTTTTTATGCTCTTGTGTGTATGCGTTTCCATTGAAATAACATAATGCCAGTCAAGTGGCACAGCGAGTAGAGCGCTCGCTTTGACATCCGTGCAGAGTCTGCTAATGCAGGTTCGAATCCCGGCGGGGCCAAACTCAGCCTTTCATCCTTCCGAGGTCAATAAATGAGCACCACACACCGTGGGTTATAATAAGCAGCGCTCAGATACCTGAGGGTTTGTAGCGCTATATAAGTGCCAAATTATTATTATTATTAAATATGTTTCTGTGTTGGTTGTGTGAATGCACTCATCTGCAGAGAAGTTTGCAAGGTATCTTTGTTGACATTGGCATGTTTCGAAGTAGTTTTTGTAGTTTACTGATTCATTTTGTTAGTGGTTTTATTATGGTTAAAATTAATATAAAATTTTCCTTTTGAGGAGCGTTACACTGTCAATGAGAGCTTCCAGGATTTTTTTTTGTGCGGTTGTTTTTAAGGGTTGAGCGTGATTAATGTGTTATTTTTATAAGATTGTGAAGTATAGTATGGTGGAACATTTTTTGTGAAATCAAAGGGGAAGTGCACTCAAAAATGTTATTGCTCCAATCGTTCGGCCATCTCCAGTTAAGCATACTGTGATCAATTATAAAGGTTTTCTATGCATAAGTCCTTACTTTTACTCACTTTCATACATGCGAAAACAACGTGTTTGGTGGGGTGATCTTGTGCTAATGTTAACAGCTGATGTGTCGCCCGGAATTCAAGTTCCCTTGCAGCAATAATACAGATGTGCCGCTCCTGAAGCTGATATAATTTGTCTGAACTATCTGATCCACCTGTTTTTATGACGTTTGTGGGCATAGTACCCAAATGTGCCTCATTATCATTTACGCCAGAATGTTACTTTACACAGGACCAGGATATTGTCATACAGAGGGTACGTTCGCTTTCTTGCCAAAAATGGTATTGATATATAGAATTTTTTAAGGAAACAATAATAGATTGCAATGTAACAAAGGACGTTTGCAAGACATTAAGTCCATGCAATTAACAATATTTTTTTTCCCATGGAAGTTATAGCTCAGGAACATCGCATGACTCGATTATGGTTTCAATTTCTTCATGATATGCTGATTACGAAGAACAATCCATTTTGTGTGTGTTTATGTTGCAGCAATGAAACATTGAATTGCGCATATGGTGGTTTTTGTGGGAGAAGATGTTCCTTTTTTGCAGTTTGAAGCGGAACGTTTTCGCTTGTGCATGTTGCTACATTTGGAAGGCTGGTGGGTTGCTTCTTGTTACTGGTATTGCGAAAGGGCAGATTGGTCCATGTCGGTCGTCCCATATGACGGTGATGGAAAAAGTTCTGTGTATGTTTATTTTCCAATGTTGATTGAAGAATCCATCGGATGGTAGCTGGAAACTGTGGCACGTGCACTACGGTAGAAGATATCTGTCCAGAAAGGTATATTTCAGTCGCTGTTTTGTAAAGGAATATTACAATTGATATTGATATTTTATTTGTATCATGCTCAAACACAAGTGTTTCACAGCGCGACGAGGCAAAGGAGGGGAATAGGGGAGAGCAAAACAACGATCTTACTAGGCCCAGTGACATTGAGAACGTGCAAGTGCATGGGAGAGGGAAAGGGTGAAAGTTCATGGGGGGTGGGGAGAAGTGGAAAGTTCTACGCAAAAGAATAAAAATAAATAAAATAAATGATGAAAGCAGAAAAGTGGTAGTGCTGCCAGCAAGTTACTGTATAACTGATAACTGGATGAAACGTAATTATAAACAGAAACCACAGATATTGAACACAATCATGACAACATGGGGGAGTATTTCAGAACGTAAAAGGGGAGCGCCGTGAAGTAGGTATAGCAAGTGGTGGAAATGGAAGAAATGCAGAGAGAGATTCCACAACAGCCGGTGGGGGGCGGGGAGGGTTAGGAGGAGGGTGGCAGAGTTCCGAAGGGGCGGAGGTGCCAGTTGAACTCTGATGAAAGGAAATGTTAAAAATAATATATCGAAAATGGCACAATTTATTTAATTGCTTGAAAAGTACACCAATCATAGTAAGCTTATGTTGGTATGGTTTTTGTACTGTTCAAGCGAGCACCGCCCATGTCAAAATGTACTTGGACATCCGAAAATACAAATGCCACAATTCATTTGAGAAAAGCAAGTTTCAGCGAGCACGGATGGGTGGTGGCTCGTTGATGCTTGTGTTTTCGAAATGGATTCTGCTTTTTGGTCAATCACAGGGTCTTCAACTCTCGGCGACCCTGGGTGCTTGCCTCAGTGATGTAATGTGGTCTGTGCAAGTACACTGTGCACAGTGTGGTCGCAGAGACCCAGTGTAGCGAACTGGTTAGTAAGGAAAGTAGCTATTGGCTGTCCTAAAAGTAGCTAGAAGTAGCTAAATTACAGCATCGCCTAATTTGCATAATTGGCCATGTGCATGATGGGTGATTGCTGAGGTGCCAGTGCCCATATCATTGTCGCATAAAAAAAAAAGTGATATATTCCTGGAACTTACCAAACGCATTGTTTGCGTGAACGTGTACAAAATGCAATATGCGAATATGGGCAGCAGAACGAATGGAAGCAGAATTAGCAACATAGACCAACTGTGGTAAAATGTACTTACTGTGCTAAAGTCTAACAAGCTCCAGGAGCGATACCGCCCAGCCATGCAACACGCTAACATTGATGGAAGCAACGCACGGCTAAACTCCACGTGCCAAGATGCATGCCCATTGACACCATATCCCGTGCCCTTGTAAGTCCACTACTGTTTTCTCACTCAATTTCCAGATGTAAATCGTGCACACTCCATAGTCACTTCAGATCATCCGAACAACTTTTCTAGGAGCCTTTCACAATCAGCAAAAGAGGCGCACAGCACCGCGGGTAAACGGAATATAACTTGCATTGTTTTTGAGAGTTAGAATTTTCTATTGGTTTGGAAAGTTGTGTAGATGACACGAGTCTCCTAACCAATTGACAGAAGTGCAAGTTTCCAAAACAATAGAAAAAAATAGCTAGATTTCTTGCTAGCTGCTTTTTCAGCAGAAAGTTGGTAGAGACCGTGATTTTAGCTAAATATAGCGAAAAAGTTGCCAAGTTGGCAACACTGCAAAGAGGAGATTTGGTTAGAGAGGGGAGCCCCCAGGCTATGGTCTGCCTTGCCTCCTGTTGCCTGTCACATACGTAGGTGTCGGAGCCAGAATAGCGCTCATGGGGCCAATGTGCTGTGTGCGGCTGCGCCCCCTGCTCCTTACCGTAGCATGCAAAACGCTTTGTTTGTTTTTTGTTTTTCTTTTCAAAGGTTTTTTTTGTGAAGGGCTATTTGGTGCTGATGCTGGTCGGATCCCAAGATCCGGCTCCATATCTGGTGTCAGATCCGGCGAAAGGTGGTACATTGAGCAGTGCTGGGTATAGCTCGCAATGGGATGGAGACGTATATGCAGAAAACAAGGAAAAAGATATGACTGTTTCAGTTTGTAGTACAGACAGATGTTATTATAAGTAAACTGAGATGATTACTGATGGAAAAGCGAACTGAGTGCCCACGAATAATGTTTACCAACCGCACAGTGCCCCAAACTCTGAGTTTATGAGTCTGTAGGATACAACTGTATGTTCCATAGGACAAAGCAGTTTACATATTAGTACTCTGTATACCAGTGGTGTTTGCGGGACGTAGATGATGAATAGTTACAATATGCTACAGCTAACAACCCAGAACAAGGCCAGTTTGCACGTTGTTTAATTAGTTATTATGCATGGAGCATTTTGGTGGTTTTTAATTTTAATAATAATATTATATAAACTACAAATTACATAATTTCGGGAAATTTCATTGTGCTGGTCTGTCAATGAAGAAGTGCTCTGAAGAACAGATCGCAGAAGTGTAAGCAAACTTTTCGAATGTCCACTCTCCATATAGTAAAAGTTATCATTTTTTGTGGCTATTGGACAATTTCTGTGGCGCATGCTGCAGCCATTGTATATGTATGATTAGGTTCCTGTATTAACAACACTCCAATACAATGTTGTTTAGAATAGATTAAGTAGTTCATGATAGGTCTCCCGATCAGCCCTGACATCTTGTTACCAACATTGTAAACACAACCCCTTGAAGGGCCTTTTCATAAAAATTAATATCACATGTGATGTCATCCGTGATGTCATCAATGACATTTGTGATGCCATCTTTGATGTCCTGGGTGTTAGTCTTAGCAGTGCACAGTGGTGGCGCGAGTTATATTTGCTTAGCTTCCATAACTGGTGAATTTCTGGGGGTTTTCGGTTTTACTTGTAACTACAAGGTCCCTTTAACAACATTTTTTCACTGATTTTCATAGGTTTGTATTAGTGCAACTTAACCATAGCGTCCCTTTAACAAAGATGTATATGATACATTACTCACCGTAATCGTATTTCTAATGCTTGTATCTGCTTAGATTCACATGCAGCGCATAGGCCGACATCTAGTGGAATCTGCAGAGTATTACAGTTGTTTTTGGATCTCAAAAAGGGACGTTGACAGGGCATGCCAGTAATACTATCCCTAGTGTGACGTCCACTGTACCCATGATCTCTCACGCGCCAAGGTCCCTCAGATTGTTATTTTTCTGACATGATGTAGCATGAGGTGTAGCCTAAGTACATTTGTATCCAACCAGATACGTATCAGACAAGCTCATAAGCATCCATGCGCCTTTTCTCCGAGGGGCGGAAGGGTGGACGCATGTGAATCTAAGCAGATACAAGCATCAGAAATAAGATTATTGTGAGTAATGTATCCCTTCTGAGGCTTGTGGAATCTGCTTAGATCACATGCTGTATTAGCGAGCAGTGGTAGAAGAAGGAGGTGGGATGTGAGAAGGTTCATGAGCGAATAAATGTCTAAGAACCGCTTGTCCACTTGTGTATCTTGGAATGAGTTAAGGTTAAAGGACATTTGTACCGCGCACTACCACCACCAGAGTGGTCCCCTGGCGCTCAGGCGGCTCTGAAAGAGGAAGGCAGGGTGAGTTAGTGGGAGGAAGCTGGAAAAGTGCAAGAAAGCAGTGAGGTGCTGTTGCCGGCCTCAGCCAGGTGGGTCCGTTGGCTGGGCCTGGGGTGTTTGCGGCTGGTATTCATTGTGTACTGTTGTGCAAGTCTATGTTTGTTTTTTGTTTTGTTGTTGCAGTGTAGTGAAGTTTGTGCAGTTTGTTGTGCTGTAGGTTTTTGTTTGGTTTGGAGTTTGAGAGGTGTATGCAGAGGGAGAAATTGTTAGTGGAATTGGTTAGTTGGCATCTCTATCCTGAATTGACGTGGTGGGCTTGCGTAATCTCTCCAGATGGGGTGCGGAGGCACCCTGTGCCTCTGTTCTGATCTGGGCCCATCCGGCATTCAAGGTCCCTTTCACATCTCGCTTCCACCTCCACCAGCCTCCCTCACAACCCCACCTGTCCTCCCTTCCCACTTATATGGCCAGTGCAGCTGCCATTGTCCACAACTCAGTGTGGTGATTGGCAATATCCCAACAATTCCACAACACTGTGGTAACTAGTAGCAACTAAGGGGCGAGTGAAGATGTTGGATGGGATTGGCGGGGGTTGTTGACTGTCTCCATGGGTGTCGCCTGTGTTCCACTCTACCCGGCGTCACCCATCCAGGTGCTGTGGGTGCTTCTCAGTCGGTTCTGGGAGCTTGTCAGTGTCCTTTCCGTTTTAGTCATTCTTTTTTCCTTTTTGTTGTTTTGATTTTCAGTTTGAGTCTGTGGTGTTGAAGAGCCAGATGTCAATGCAGTAGTGCTGAGTGAAAGTATGTGTTGAGCTCCATGTCGCTTCTTTGCAAATACTGTCTAGAGGGACATTTGCAATGAAAGCCAGGGTGGCTCATGTGCCTCTTGTGGAATGAGCCCTGGGCGTAAAAGGCAGTGTCTTGTTTGATAGGGAATAGCACAGTTGTATACATCTGGCTATCCACCTGGAGATGGTATTTTTTGAAATGCAGTCACCTTCTCTGCCTGGCCTTATGGAGACAAACAGTTTATCTGTTTTTCTAAGCGGTATGGTCTTGTCTACATAGTAAAGGACAGCCCTCCTCACATCCAGTGTGTGGAGTTATACCTCAGCTGAGCTGCTGGGTTCCTGGAAGAAAGCCGGCAGCTCAATTGACTGGTTTACATGAAATTTGGAGATACATTTAGTGGAGAACCTAGGGTGAGTACATAAAACCAGCTTGTCTTTGTGTACAACAAAGAAAGGATCCTGCACTGACAATGCTTGTATTTCACTAACTTATGGAAGTGATAGCCACTAAGAAGGCAGCCTTGTAAGTCAGGTGTTTGAGACGAGACTTGTGCATTGGCTCGAAAGGGGGTCCCATGAGCTTAGCTAGTACAACGTTGAGATCCCATCCTGGCGGCAGGTTTGAAAATGGAGGGTGGAGAGTCTTTACTTCTTCCATGAATGCTTTGATGACAGGTACTTTCCACCATGAGACCTTGTTATGGTAAGTGGTGTAGGCTGATAAAGCCGCCAGGTGGACTTTTAGGGAGTTGAATACTAACCCTGCATCTAGCAAATGGAGCATATAAATTAGAATGTGGGAAGGAGTACAATCGATTGGGTTAATTTGTTTAGACTGGCACCAAATTACGAGTCTCCTACATTTGTCAAAGTAACAGTGCCTAGTGTTTGGATTTCTGGATTCTTTTAAGCTATCAATGCATCCCTGTGGCAGGTTAAGATGTCCGAACTCTATGACCCCAAGAGCCATGCTGCCAAATTCACTGAGTGAGGCTGCGGGTGCACTGTTAGTCCCTCGTGCTGAGTTAGTAGATTGTACGGGCACAGGCGTTTGATGGTATCGCACATCACCAGTTTGCGCAGGTGTGGATACCATGGCTGTCTTGCCCATATAGGAGCAACTAGGATGAGCATCATTGGTTCCTTGTGGATTTTGTTCACTACTTTCCTCATGGACGGTGTTGTGGGGGAAAAGCGTAAGCAAATTTCCATGACCAGTTCATCCATAGGGCGTTCGCCTTGGGGCGTGGCAGGGGGAACCTGGACGCAAAGTCTGGGCATTCACTGTTTTCGCTTGTAGCGAACAAGTCTATTGTGGGGAAACCCCATTGAGAAAAGAGGTGTTCTACGACTTTTTCGTGTAGACGCCACTCGTGTTCCTCTGGTAGGGGATCTCTGCTCAATGAGTATGCTAGAGAGTTGAGTTCCCCTGGAATATGCTGTGATGATAGGAACATCTTCCGTTTGAGTGCCCATTTCCAAATTTGCTGCACAAGCCTGGACAGATTTGGAGAACGTGTGCCCCCCTGTTTGTTGATATAAAACATTGCTGTAGTGCTGTCAGGATTTGCACAGATTGGTTCGTTAAATGGGATTCGAATGCCCGAAGGGCCTTGAATACTGCCAGAAGCTCTAGTAGATTGATGTGTTCTGAGCTGCTGTGCAAGATCATGAGCCGTGTGGAGAAGGCCACCAACCCCGATAGAGAGGCGTCTGTCGTGACAATCGCCTGTATCCCTGGATCGTAGAAGGGTGTCCCCTTCAGCAGATTTTCCCTTGTCCACCAGCGAAGATTTTGTACAAGTGTTGGCGAAACAACCACTAGATCAACTCACTTGCCTGAGACCACTGTTTCGCCAACTACTCCAGGTGCGCGTGTGGAACCAGGTAAAAACCAGATGCCATCATGCCTAGCAAACGCATAGCTTTGCGCACCCTTATCTGGAGGCCAGCCTGATAATGCGGTATTTGCAGTAACATATTTTGGACCCTTTCCTCTGACTGAGAGACCAACCCCTCTTGTTTGTTTAAGACCGCTCCTAGGAACTGTTTGGAAGTGCTTGGCACTAGGCTTGACTTTTTCTTGTTGATGGAGAAGCCCAATTGAAAGAGAAGGTTGATTGTCTTTGAATGTTTTGTCGGCAAATTAGGGGGGACTCCCCTATAATGAGCCAGTCGTCCAAGTAAGGGTACACTGGGATTGCCTCCCTGCGTAGGTGCGCTGCCACCACCGCCAGTACCTTTGTGAATACCCTTGGAGCAGAAGCTTGGAATTGGCGCAGGACTTTGAATTCGTAGTTCTGGTTTGCTATCTTGAAACGCAAGAATCTTTTGTTCGCTGGGAACATTGAAATATGAAAATATGCATCTTTCATTTCCAGTGTTGCCCTGTAACCCCTCTTTTTCAGTAGAGAGATTACCTCTTGTAGCGTAGTCATGCAGAACTTTTGTGGCTTGACATACTTGTTTGTAGGGCACAAATCTAATATTGGGCGCATTGTTAGATCTTTCTTTAGCACAAGAAAGTAAGTTGAATAAATACCCTTGTTTACCTGTTTGGCCGGGACGACTTTGATGTCATCCTTTTGTAGAATCGTGGCTATCTCCTCGAGGAGGATGGACTGGTGTTCCTTTGAATGCATTTTTTTTCGAGGGGGTTGGTCGTGGGGTCGTTGGAGGAACTCTATACAGTATCCACCTGATACTGTGGACAGCACCCATCTGTCTGAGGTGATTCCCTCCCATGCGTGGGTGAAACTCAAAATGCGCCCTCCTACTGGAGAGGCATGGGAGAACACCTGAAGCGGAATGTCACTGCTTTTGTAAGGTGGGGTGCCACCTCGAGAGGGGTTGCCCCTCCTGTCACAACGACCTGTGTGCTGTCCTCTAGGATAGCCCTGGGAGGACTGATCCCGATTATTTCCCTAGGAAGAGCCTTGGTTTTGATTGTAATTGTTGAGAACCCTGACCACGAAAACGGCAAAAACTGCCATTTCCCCATTGGCCAGTGTTAGGAAAGATTTAATAATTTTATGTAATTTTCCCTCCATGTGTCAACCCCCAAACATTTAGCTGCTCTTTAGACACTGTTGACTGACTTTGCCAGAGAAGCACAGCCTTCAGCTGCACTCCTCTGGGCTTTCGCTCTTTTTCTATGGGGAAACTGACATGCCCTTAAGACAGTCAGTACTGGAGACTTTGTTTCCCTTAGTCCTCTCTTCAAGTTGCAATTTTTGTGCAACATGTAACAAGTACACTTGTGTATAGGCGCGTTACAAATGCCATATCATATCAAGTGTGCAATGTATCTTACCATACAGCACACTTGGGTCTATAGTCATTTCCAAAGCCCTAGATACTCTCGCTGGACTTTATATTAACTGTGCAGGACTGGTGGCAGCTATCTTTTTGCATTATTTTTAACCCTTTCCTGCCATGGTAATCACGTTAACCACATTTGGCACGAATAGGTGGCCTGGCTCCAAAATGGCCATGCCTCGAGGTTCTTTGTCCTGTCCTTTGGCCATCTTGCCCCTTCACCTTCCCCAGGTTGAGTCGACCCGGGTCAGTCCTTATTTGGTAATGCACTTTCCCGCGAATCCCAATGCTTTCACGGGCTTCTGCATGCCTTGTGTGTCTGCCTCCAGGATGAGGGCTGTAACGTCTGGTTACAATACACATCCTGGGTGCCAGAGAGTCTGGAGTGCCATGAATGACTGGGACCACCGTGGTCCGTGATTAGTCCTCGAATGTAGTGTGTGTTTGTAAGCAGATCTCCCACTGGGTCCTCTCCGTTTTGGCGTGAAGGGAACTTTGGATAAGAGGAGGCTGAAAACATCACTACCATGTCGATCTCCTGAGTTCCAACTGAACAAAGGATAGGATCCAAGTACCCTGCAACACAAAGCCGAGTCGAGGAACCGCTGGTGACCCGCTGGAAGGTTTGGCATCCTGAGCCCGCTGTTGTCCTGTGGGACCCCTCTGCATCTGGTCACCCTAGAAGATCTGCGAAGACGCGTCGATCCATTGGAATAGTGGGACCAACTATTCTCGGCACCTTCATCAAACTCTGCAAGTAAGCTTTCTCGGAAGTGTCCCTGGGCCAACCAGTGGACTGATCAGCTTACCCAGTTGCTTTGCTCTGTCACTGCTGCCGTTTCGAGGAGGCCCTTGGAACTTGGTATACTGCTAGCTCTGTGTCCACAGCACCCTCACACCGAATTTCGTACACTTGGAGTTCCCAGGTCTGAAGTGAGACGGGTGCGCCAGGACCGTAGTAAACGCAGTTACCGTGTTGCCCTGCCGCAGCAACGTCCTTTGCAAGTCCACTGCATTTGTGACCCTCTTGCCCCTGAAGCCTGCTGCAGTGAAACTGGGCCAATTCCTCCACCCATAGCGGAGAAATCGCCACTGTCCCATTTGGGAATCATCGCTGTAAATCAGGAACTAAAAGGTGCCGAGACGTCCTTTTTGCCACATTCGAACCTGCAAGCGAAGTGGACTGACCTGCCGAAGTTTAGGTCTGCTTGTGTCGGGGACCGGTAAGTACTCAATACCCCAACTGGTGGCCCCTAGCGCAAGGACCCGTTTTTAAACACGAGTGGCCCCTGGGGGTCCCTCTCCTTTCCACTGCTATTGTGAAATAGCGACTCCATCCCGAACTCTTGAACTGCCTCTGCCTTCAAGTGGAGGTCCTTCTTGAATAGGAGGAACCTGTTCTGCATCACCTCATCCACCTTCCCGAGCTGCTAGACACCCCTGAAGAGACCCTGTTCTGCCCATTGAGCAACCGTGTGCGTTTGCATTGCATGTTCTATTGAGCACAAGGTTCCTCTCTTCTTAGGGCTTGGACTGCCTCTTAGTTAGGTGAATTGTCAATGTTGAACTTGGCCTAAAGACTATCTGCACTGCCTGTTTCCTTCCCATCTAGGTTGTCGACATATTTTGTGCACTTAACCCTTTAGACCTCAATGGTCTTGTATATACATTGTATTGATAGTGTTGTGTTGGTTTACTTAGTGTTACTGTGATTCTTTTGCTATGGTCTATTTTACAAAGGCCTTGTAATAAATGTGTTTATATTTTTGATATAACACCTGCCTGGAGTAATTTGTAAATGTCCTTACTCTGTGTGCTCATTGAGGTCCTTCAGTCACCCTCACCCCTCCTGAGACTTAGTCTTGACCGCCTGTCATAGCTACCCTGATTGGTCTGGCTTGTCCAGAGGTTACCCTGTTCCAAGAAACTAGGCTGGCCTTCTGAACCTCTGCCCCTCTAGGTCAGAGTCCTGAAATCCATCTTAACAGCCGGGTGCTTGTTGGTGAGTTGCCCCAAAGATTTAGGTGCGTCATACTCTACTTTGGCTGTCTTAAGGGCGTCTTCGACGACTTTCCCGAAGAGCACATTGGGTTCAATAGGCATGTTAATTAGGGTGGTCTGCGTTTCTGGTCTGAACCCGGATTGCCACAGCCATGCATGACGTTTAATAACAGTACCCTGAGAAATCATTCTTCCGGCATTCTCAGCAGCATCAAGGTTGGTCTTAAGTAAGCAGCTTGACACTGCCCTCCCTTCTGCTGCCACCTGTGCTAGCTGGGACTTCAGTGGCTCTGGGGCAGAGGATAGAAAAGCCGACATTTCCTCCCATTTGTGGCAGTTCTAACTGGCCAAAAGGGTTGCATTGTTTTCAATTCTGGTCTGGTATGCCGCGGAGCAGGCGACCTTTCTGCCCATGGTGTAAATCGTGTTTGCTTTCCTTGTCGGGCGGGGCCTCAGAGGAAGCAAAGGGGGTGCCCGCTCTCTTCCTAGTTGTAGTTACGACTAACGAGTCTGGCTTCAGCTGACCTCTAATATACAGTGGGTCTGAAGGTGCGGGTTTAAAGACGTTTTCTACACGTGGGTTTACAGCCCGTGTGAGGTTAGGGGCTTCTACTGACGGTTGTATCCTGCGCTGTATTGACTTGAGTAGAGAAATACACTGTGCCATTGTTTTCTTGTCCCCAATGATCTGTTCTACAAAGTCCTTATCCTCCTGTACCTCCTGCATGTCAATTTGAAAGTGCTCTACCACCCTGGCTAGCACCTCATTAAGAAGGGGTTGGTTGTCAATAGGAGCATCAACGAAAGGAGGGTCCTGATCAATAGGTGTGTCTATAGGATACATAATGACCTCTGGGTCAGCCTCTTGGTCCTCATCATCCCCATAATAAAGGTCTATTGCATCCTCCTTGTACTGAGGGTCAGCTGCTTCTACAATAGAGAAGTCTTCGTGCTCGGATCCGGGTCATAGAGCTCTATGACTGTGCTTTACACTGGCATTTCGGTACAAGACCTTTTAGAAGTGGGTTGTGAAGGTTGAGCAGAGACGCAGAAGGAGCTGTGGTGGGGGGAGTGGAGTGGAAACTGGACGTATGCAGGGTCCTTTTCGTAGAAATTGGCCATAAAGGACATTCTCCTCATGACCCTGTCTATGTCTTGTGAAGACCATTCTGCTGAATTTGGGATTACCAAGGGTTGGGAAGGAAGTCCTAAGTCTTCATCTGTGGGAGGAATCACCCCAGATTTGTTAGGCCTACCCTCTACATGTTTATCCTTGTGAGGGATGGGTCTGGATTCTTTAGGTTTTTCTTTATGAGGAGTTTTTACTTATGAGGGTGTTTATCCCTATGAGGGATCTTTGAGGACTTCTTTTTGTGCTCTTCCCCCCCATCACCCTTGGTGCCCAGAGACTTGTTTATCCGACTTCTTGGGGCCTACTACCTGACCTGGTGCAGAGCATCGACTTTCGGCTGCGGGTAGGGCCGAGGCCTCATCTGCGGACGATAGACCCTCAGAGGGTGGTTTACACGCGACACCCTCACCGTCTTTCGACGGTTGGGTCCTGTCGTGCTGCGATCTCGAGCGAGAATGCCCAGAGGACAGGGACTCGACTGACCTTTCCCTGGGTGCCGTGTGTTGTCGACCACTCAACCCATGTGTTGAGTCTCGACTTGGGGTTATGTGTTTAGTGGTGGATGGTTTTGTTGTGCTTCCGCCGCCTGGTGTAGTCCCCACAACAGGGCCGCCGGCCTGTCCTCCGGGGTCGGGGCCAGCACTTGGGTAACTGAAGCTACCCCGTCGCCCTCGCCATCCGAAACAGTGGCGTCGCTGCCATTACTGAAAGGACCTTCTACCTCCATGCTCCATGGCCTCGAGTTGCCTGGCGTAGTGGGCCCAGCATTTTGTGGATTGGTCCTTTAAAGTCTTCGGCTTGAAGAGCCTACACGCTCGACAAGAAGCCTTGACGTGGTCTCTAGGGAGACCCAAGTTACAGACTAAATGCTTATAGACCCACAGAAATGTTCTATTGCACTTGGGGCAAAAGTAATAGTGTAAAAAAAGGGTCATATACATCCTAAAATGACCTCCCTCTCTCTCCCTACTGTCTGGGTCGAGGACCAGGGCGGCCTTCAAAGGCCGAACGGTCCGTCGCGGTAGTCTTTCGACAGACAAGTCTTTTTGTCTTCCCCGGCGTGATGTTTCGATGGTTGGTGAAGTAAAGGATAAAAAGCATGGACTATCGGTAGTTGAATAAGTAAATGGCTTTACGCCGAAAGTGGAACTCCGCTACACGCATCCATCTAGAATGGTGGAAAAAACAATCTGAGGGACCTCGACACGTGAGGGGTCATGGGTACAGTGGATGTCACACTAGGGATAGTATTACTGGCACGCCCTGTCGACGTCCCTTTTCGAGTTTCAAAAAAACAATTGTAATACTCTGCCGTTTCCACTAGATGTCGGCCTATTCACAGCATGTGATCTAAGCAGATTCCACAGGCCTCAGAAATATATATCCAAAGAGGGAGAATCCTGAAAAACAAAAGGGAGGCGGCAGAACCAAGGAGGAAGATACAGCGACATGGAATTCCTTTCTCCTGAATGCGAGTCACGCTGCAACATTGCTAGGAACCCATATCCCCCTCCACCCCACCTTTTGAAGGTTGAGGCCTGTGAGGAACAGCAAAAGGTATAAACGTTCTCCAGGACAGAAGTTATGGACATAGTTGAAATAGAATTAAGTGGGCCACAGAGTAAAGAAGTGAATAACCAGTTGAACCAAGGAGAAATCAAAGAGGTTTCCCCACAGTGGTATTGTTTTACCACACCACCATGTTATCCACTGAGCAGACAAGAGGAATAAAGTACATATGAGAAAAATCTACAGAGTGTTGTCTTTATTCCGACGCCGCTTATGAAGCCGGTCTGCACTGCTTCCAATTCACACCACCATACGTTGCGACAGAGGCCGAGAGCAACATCAGGCTTGGGGCACAGGCCCGATTGGTGGTGGAGGATGAGTGAATTCCTCCCTGCCGATTCACGTAGCATTGGGTTGTCGGGTTGCGGTGAGACTGCCATTTTGGCACCTTTCCAACAGCTCGTTCACCACAATTCAGCATCAGAACTTAATCAAACTTGCAGGAATTCTGCCGCCAGCACCCCGATGCATCTCCTTGCTTTTTGGAATGAGCTTCTCAGGTTTTAAAGGGTATTAGGGGCATTGGAACGCAATGCGCTCAGGAGTTCACCCATCCAGCTTCCTCCATGGTCAACTCCTCCTCCTGACTTCAAGTCTCCTATGTCTCTGCTTCAGTCCACAAATTAATATTGTTGTTTCATTACTTGGAGGTTATCAAAGTGTTACACAGCTAGAAAACAATTTAAATGCTTGCATTACTGCACAGATACACATGTCTATATAGTGGAGGCCTTTGAACTACAAATGGATTTGCAATTAATTTGTTTGTATTTGTTTAAAACAAAGACATGCTATACTTCTGTTTTGAAGTGTACAATAGATTTCATTCTGGCACCACATTGTTGCAGGACCCCAGTATGTAGTTGGTTACTCATTTTATTAGGATGATGATCCATCAGCTACGAGATAATAGATTCAAGAATTATTTGTAAACAGATAGCCTTGCATATTGGGATAAATAGCACATTGAGTATGGAGACACAGGATTCCAAATGGTGGTGCCAAATACCGTTGACCACATTTCAACTTTCCACTGGTATTAAGTATTTGTCAATGTGTTATACTCCCACAACCCGTTCCCTTTTCCTGCATGGGCGTGTCCCTCGCTAGGGGCTGGAAGAAAACATTTTTCACTAGAAGAATAAAACTTTCCTTTTAAATTAATACACACATGGGGGCGCGGCCTTGGGAACATGCGTCCCCCCAGCCCTGCCCACCGTTGCCACACCCCAGTCCACTTTTCCGCATCGATGGGAGCAGACCGGTTTCACCAGCGCTCGTGGTTGAGCTCTTTTGGGCTTGTAATTCCACGTAGTTTCCCATAGTTTTATTTTGAATCTAATAATCAGATACTTCGACTACTTCCAGGGCTACACCGTCCACCTGTGCCCCAGCCTGTCCCTGTCGCATGTCGTCCGCCGCGGGCTTCATTAGGTGCCCGACATGGTAGGTGCTTGTCGTGTGACAGGTCATTTCCCATGTTGGACCTGCACGCCATCTGCCTCCGGTGCCTGGGAGAAGACCACGGATGGGAAGGCTACTCTGCGTGCAACGCGCTCACTCCCCGGTCCCTCAAGAACCGGTTGACACAGTGGGGGGGCTGTTCTCTAGGTCGCCGCCATAGCACATTACGTACGTGCCAAGGAAGACCAAGAAAGCAAGTATATTATTCAGCAAGGCATCCCGTAGGGGCGACTCCTTCCCAGGGAAGCCTACCAACGGGAGGGGCCAGTCGGACCCAGTCAGCGGCAAGAAGGATACTGAGGCTGCAGCAACTAGCACCCTATCGGTCGAGGTTGCTGAGGATCCTCCCAGTCCCGCTGTTAAGGAGCCCGAGTGTTCACACACTGGGACTCATCCCGAGGGGCTTTGCACGATAACCAGGCCTACTCCTGCGGGGGAGCCTAAACGCAACGCGGATAGCACTACAGGCATATGGCCGAGAGCCAACAGCCTACCAGGCATATGCCTGAGGTGCAGGGAGGGACAGAGCCTACGTGTACGAGCAAGGAGGCTGAACCCAGGCCCATGTCATCCACGGATCCATGTGCAGAAGGGGCAGACAAAACGGCGGCGCACACAGACAAGATGGCGGCCAGACCAGAAATTCGCCAAACTGCGAACCCTAATGGCGGGAAACCTTGTGACTAGGCTAGAAGCCACCCATCCAGCAAACCTACAAGGCGGGAAACCACTGCAACATCAGAATGGGTGCCTATGCCTCAGGTCACTTGGTGCACAACTTACCCGACCATCACGGGACAAGCATGTTAGATGCGTCATTCTTGCATAGCGCAGGCAGGCAGCAGGGGTTTATGTCCCCACAGCAGGCGCCAGCCCAGGAGCGCTCCCAGCCAGCCTGCGAGGAACGTTTCTTTGATAAATTCTTAACGCTCATGTGGTCCTGGCAGATGGGGAAACATTCTTAAGGGAATCATACAGGACATGATAACCCCCATGCTTCTTCAGCAGCCAGTGCTGCCGCAACCCATGGCGCTGCCACAACCCATGACACTGGTGGCTCTGGTCGCTGCAGCCCTGCCTCCACCTACAGCACTCTCACAGCCGCCGGGAAACACTATTGTACGCTGGTTGACCCAGCGGTCCCTATCGATACAGGGGATCAGCAGGACACAGCTTCGTCAGAAAGGGCATTCCATGACTGAAACGCCAGCCTGGCGGAGTACCTCTGCATCTCCCAGCCACAAAAGGAACAGCCATAGACTGGGGTCTTGACGGAGGTCCTCACCATCGGGGCAGAGTCCAGATCCGGGATTCCAATGCAGAAAGATGTGGAGGCCCTGGCTAAGAAGGGGTGGTTGAAACCTCACGTCACAGAGCTGACAAAGACTAGATGCAAAATGTAGACAAGTGGAGGGCGACTCACTACTCTTTTTGATTCACCTTCAGACACTGTCATCCGTCATCGCTGCGGCATCTGTGTACGCCAAACAGCAGACTTCATCGGCAAGCACGTCCACTTCCGCGCTCCTAGGCAAGGAGAAGAAGGTCCTAGAGGCCTACGGCAAGAAAGCGTATTCCAATGCCGGTCTCCATCTCAGACAGGCTGACGCTATTTTGGCTGCGGCAAACCAAAGGCTGTGGAGGGACTTCCTCTCCGACCTCCCTACCCACAAGCAGGCATTCTTCAAGGCCGGCATGGCAGAAGGCAAGTTGGTGGTGCAAGACATCATGGAGGCTAAATTTGCCCACATTGATATGGCAAGTGAAGCTGTCTGTGTAGCCACAGACATGAGGACTGCCTAGCTGAGGGCAACCAAATTCAATCCTGACGTCCAAGAGAGAATCTTAGATCTCCTTTTTGAGGGAGGCTACTTGTTCCACTCTACTACAGACAAGGAGCTGGACAAAAAGAAAAGCAGCTCCCAGCCAGCCAAATCACTGGCTATTCTTACCAAACTGGCAAGCAAAACATTTGGGCAGCGCCAGTCTCTTTGAGACAAAGAAGGCCGAACCTTCAGCAGGTTCTGGGGATTCCAAGACCACCGAGCCAGGCAGCCGGACCGGTCTCCCAGCCAGCACAGGCGTAAACACCAAAAGTCTTCTCATAAGGGATTCTTTCAGTCCCCCTACCTGGCGACAGCCTTAGAACCAAAGAAGCAATGGCAGGACGTTTCAGATCCACAGTACCTCAGTCGGATCAGGTTGGCTCTCCACAGTCAGGCTTGGAGGGCACAGTTTACGGACGCCTGTGTGATTTCTGTAATCTCACAGGGCTTCGGCTACCTCACCCATCTCCTCCTCCTCCTTATCCCCCATCCCCCACCGCCCCCACACATCGGGACACCATTACTCCTAGCGAAGATTCACTCGCTTATTGAGAGCAAGGTGGTAAAGCAGGGTCCAATCCAACAGCAGGGGTTGGAATTTTTATTCCTGCATCTTTGCTATTCAGAAGAAGAACCAGACTGGTCTGTGAGTGGTCCTAGATCTTGCCTTCTTAAAGCTGTACCTGCATCTACAGAAAGTCAAAATGCTGACTCCAGCTCTGATAGAGACTGGACGTGCTCCCTGAATCTGAAGGACGCATATCTACACGTCCCCATATCGCAGTCCTTGACCCTTCCTCAAGTTTTGGGTCATGTGTCTGCATTTCCAATTCAGCGCCCACGGTCTTCACAAGGCTCATGAATGCGGTGGCAGCTCTGCTCTGGATGAGGGCCATCATGTATACCCGTATCTCGATGACTGGTTAGACCAAGCAAGTCAAGTATTCAGTCGGCAAGCTCATGAGCACACTCTACGAGCTGGGGTTCTCAATCAACTGTCAGAAGTTGCAGCTAGAACCGACACAACACCTGCATTCTTGGGTCTTCAGTGGGACACACAGAGGCAAATAGTATTCCACACAAGGGAAAAGGTGACAACTATCAAGGCCGTTGTGGGTCACTTCCTCATCAGTACTATAACCACGGCATGGTGGTATCAGCACTTATTAGGCGTGATGGCGGCCTGTCTCCTGACGGTTCCCTAGACCAGGCTACGAATGAGGAGGCTGCACCTATACTTTTTGGCCTCCAGGGATTAGGAATCGGGAACTCAAGCGGCAGCAATCACCAAACCGTGCGCACCTGCACAAGGACTTGGACTGGTGGAGGCAGGAGCTCAAACTCTAGGCAGGCAGACCCTTCAGACCACCCAAGGAGGATCACACTATTATGACAGACTCCTCCCTCCAGGGGTGGAGGGCCACCTTCTGCGGACATGCTGTGCATGGTCTATAGTCGAGGGACGACCAGCAGAACCATATAAACTGGAAGGAAATGATGGCTATGTGGCTCGCGCTCAGGGCATTCCTTTCCATATCAAGAGCAAAAGTAGTGTGCATTTAGACGGACAACTCTACCTGCATGTCCTCAACAAACCGGGGGCACCAAATTGCTGCCTCTGTGCAGGCTGGCAATAACCATTTGGGAGTGGGCCATTGTGCAGGACATATGGATCTTGCCAGTGCACCTTCCGGGAGAGTCGAACCTAGAGGCTGACAGCCTCAGCTGGCTGAGCTTGGGCAACTGCGAGTGGCAGTTGAACAAGAAGGGCCTTACGGAAATTTTCAGTAGGCGAGGGACACCCGAGCATATGCCCATTTACGATGGAGAGCAACCAGATGTGCCAGCGGTTCGCCTCCTGGGGTGGCCGCCGCCAGGGCTCCATGGGGGATGCGCTACAGATTCAATGGACTGAAATGTGGACTTACACAGTCCCTCCGACCCCCCCTTCTCCACAAAGTCGTGAGCAAGATCAGGAAAGCCTGCCAGCTGCGTCTTGTTCTAATAGCTCCACAGTGGCCGGCCAGGCTGCGGTTCTCAGACCTGCTGCAGTTGTCGGACCAACTTTCGGTTCCCCTCCCTCTCAGGCTGGACCGTCTCCTGGTACAGCAAGGGGGAGTGGTAATCCACTCCTCCCTGGAGAAGTTAGCCCTAGCAGCTTGGTCCCCGAACAAGTAACGCTTCAGCATCTCCAGTTGTCTGGAGACAACCTGGAAATCATCTGAGAAGCCAGGAGTCAGGCTACACAGAAACAGTACAAGAGCAAATTGACCAGATTCTGCTTCTGGGCCAAAAAAAATGGATTGGACTCACTAACGTGCACGCTATACCAGGTGCTATCATTCTTGTCTTATTTACCCAGATCAGCGGTCCAGGTGGACGCGAGTTGGACATACCTGGCGGCCATAGGGGCATACATGAATTTGGACGGGTATTCCTTTTCGTCATCCAACCCAGTGGTCAAAAGACATCTAGTGAGGCTAATAAGACAGTACCCACTGGTCAGGTGCCCACACTCAGTCTGGGAACTTAATGTGGTACTCCATGCCCTGGCACACAAAACCTTTGAGCCCATTACTACAGTAGACATTAAATTAGTCACACTCAAGACAGCACTCCTAGTGGGGCTCACCTTGGTTCGCAGATTCAGTGAAATTCAGGCTCTAGTGGCTACGGAGAAGTACACTTGTGTTTCATCGGGGCAAGGTGGTGCTTCGCACTCATCCTAGGCTCCTCCCAAAAGTCTCCTCTTTTCATCTCAATGAGGAGATCGTGCTCCCCATCTTCCCTAATCCGCCAGAGGAGGCCGAAAAGGTTCTCCATTGTCTGGACGTCAGACGAGCTTTCAAGTTCTACCTGGCCAGGACTAAGAACCTCCACAGATCGGACACCTTATTTGTCACCTTCAGAGGATCGAAACCAGACGAGCAAGCGTCCAAGGCATCTATAGCCAGATGCATGGTCACGGACATCTACGAGGCATACAAGGCACAGTGCAGGGAGGTCCCAAGGGACATGCATGCTCAAGCAATCCGGGCCAAGGCAGCAGCGGTCGCTTTTCAACCCCATGTGCCATGACAGGTGATTAGCAGGGCAGCCACATGGGCCACCCCATCAGCCTTCTGCAAGCATTACTGTTTGTATACTAGCGCTCGGCTGACGCTGCCTTCGAGTAGGCGGTTCTGCGTAACCTGTTTGCATAGCATCCACAATCACTCTCCTCCAGGGCTTTCTAGTCAGTGGTAATCACCCATGCAGGATGGAGGAAAGGGGACGCGACGTAGGAGTTATTAAGTGTTACTCAACAGAGTGACTAAAGTACTCCTAGTCCTTAGTCCCCTTTCATCCATAAGTCCCACCATACCCTCCCACCCAAAAATAGCAGGGTTGTTAAACGATCTAATACAGCTAACGCGTCAAAGGGGCCTGAGGTGTGGCACCGGTGGGCAGGGTTAAGGAAACGCAGGTTCCCAAGGCTGCGTCCCCACGCACATATACATTTAAAGGGAATGTGTTATTTTTCTAGTGAAAAAGGCTCCGTTTCCGACCCTAGCGAGGGGCACCCATGCAGGATCGAGGAAAGGGGACTAAGGACTAGGATTATGTTAGTCACTCGGGTGAGTAACACTTAATGTATTTCTCTGCTCTTCAGTGAAAATAAACTCTTTTTGCTGAGTGATTTACATGGACATTGGAATGGAGATAAGTTGATTGCTTTTTAAAACAATTCCTTGTATATCATCTTCAATTTGTTCAAGTTTACTTACCGAGACAGCAAATAAGTTATATTTTAGGTTATTCTTTGGGCCAATGACATAGTGCGACAGGTCCAGGGATTCCAAAGGAAAATCAACGCATGTTTGAAGCTTCTGTTTCCACCGGCCTTCGTAGGAAAATCTAAACGCAAAACAGGCCAAATGCAGGGTTAGAACTTCGATTTCTTGAATAAGTAAAAAGGTATGCACAAGTTTAAAGGCATTTACAAAGTAGATCTCATCTGCTCCACATAATACACGCATCAGGGGAACATTCAATATTTAATCCTATCCAAAATACTGTATTTAATTTTCTGATTGTTATACAGTATTGATGTTAGCATATGTTTATGTATGTAGCAACCCTATCACCAAGGTGACCGAACCAAACAAGTATGTAGATGCAAGCTAGATTAACTAATTATGGGTCTACCACCTTTACTACCACAGTGATAGAACCAAACTTGTATTTTCGTGAAAGGATTCTAGGCTCTAGAGAAAGCAGTGATAAACCCAAAAAACCCATGATGAGAACGTTGGCGACAGTTGCTGCTGACTGGTGAAGCTGGGGGCTTTGTTTTATCCACTCATATCCTACAACTTATAAACGTGTGCGAAACTATAACGGTATTGTGCTTACCTTTATAATACAGATATGCTAAGCAATATGTTTCTTCGTATGGAAAATGGATGAAAGTAGAATACATTCAAATCGTTTACTTATTTCAAAACACTGAAACAAACTACAGAAAACTAGAAATCTATTAAAATGTGCAAGCCATGGAAATTGATACGTTTAGCAGTGATGAGACAGTTTGAAAATAATTCTTGTTCCAAATATTACAGCAGTATTGAGGAAATCCAGTCTAGAATGACTGGGCAGGTTCAACTAACCGTAATGGAATATTATTTCAACTATAGTATGTTTTTCTCTCTTCATCGTCACAAACCAATTTGTGTCAAGATATACCATACCTCTTTATAGTCCATTATTGTCATTCCAAAATTTCAAAACAGCAGACATACATGCTGCCACACCCATTAACTATTAAACCAGATGTGAGAAAATCTGAAATTTCACGAACAGTCCTATTTCAATACCAACGTAGCAATCATGGCATCATATGAGCCTCAAGAGCTACTTAACAATGATGTAGAATGATAATAGTTGCAGACTAGTAGTAACTTTACATACATCTATCAGACAGTCATTCTTCTTTCTGCTGAAGGGGCTAGCATTCCTCTAATGAAACGTTTCTGAGTAACTTTAGCAGTTGATAGCAAACCTGCTGGTCCTTGATCAATATAAGCAAGCAATTACAGTAACATAATGTTGTACATATAGTATGGTTCTCTTAATTGGCATCTAATGCCACAAATGAGGGTCAGAATTCCAGACATCTCATTGTAAATGTGGCATGCTGCTTGTGAAGTCCTTTCTCCTCCAAATGTTTTGATTGGGCAGGTACATTTAAAAAAACAAAAAATAGTAGAACAAGTTACTTACCCCTGACAGCGTTCTTTCGATTGGATGTTCCTCCCACGTATTCCTCATCTTTAGATAGATATCCTTCTAGCATCAGCTGCTTCTGAAAATGTTTTTTGGCAGAGGTTGCTGTGTTGCTGCGGTCGACTCGATGTCCCTCAAGGGCTTCGATCCCAGGGTCAATGTCATTGCCTGTATATATAGCCCGCACAGCGCCTGCTGGCTTCAGTTCTGTTTTTATGCCATCCTCTTATAGAATACCAGCGTCAGTGAGTCCCAGACAGTACCAGACTCTGAAAGAACATAAAGAGTAATGCCTGGAAATTCTACAGTAGGGTAGGTTGGGAGGGGCGATGAGGAATACATGGGAGGAACATCCAATCGAAAGAACGTTACCAGGGGTAGGTAACTTGTTCTTCGAATGGATTGTGCCCTCCCACGTATTACTCATCTTTAGATAGACTCCCAAAGCAGTGTTATGTTTTGGAGGAGGGAGTATGCATTTTCAGATTTAAGATTTGTCATGGATTGAATATAGCACAGCTTTCCCAAATCCTCCTTCTTGGATAGAGGATGAATCCAAACTGTAATGCTTTGTACGTTTGTGAATGGTAGACCAAGTGGCTGCTGCACAAATGTCTTTTATATGCACCCTTCTTTGCAGAGCAGAATATGTCGCCATGCCCATTGGGGAATGAGCTCTCAGGCCTTCAGGGGGATCTTTTCCAGCCATTCTGTAATAGCAAGAATTACCCACCTGGACAAAGTTTGTTTTGTAGCTGGAAGTCCCAGTTTATGTCCACTGTACCCGATGAAAAGCTGGTCATGCGGTCATATTTTCTCCATCTGTGAGATATAAAAGCTCAAAGCCCTTCTGGGATCGAGCCTATGTAGTCTTTCTTCTTCCTTGCTAGGATGAGGAGGTGGATAAAATGTTGGTAGTAAACATTTTTTGGGGATAAATGAAAATCCGATAGAGCTTCTGGCAAAAAAGAAGATTTAACCCTAAGGACAAGCTTGTCTTTATGAAAAATAGTAAATTAAGGCTTATTAGATAAGGCCTGCAACTCACCCTGCTGGCTGCTGTCAATGCAATTAATGGAATGGTTTTAAATGTTATTAACCTTAATGGGCATGTATGGAGCGGCTGAAAAGGTGTTGGTGGGAACATATTAGTGAGCCCTTTAAGGAACTGAATGATTAACAGCATCTTGAAATAAGATACCTCTTCAGATGTGCGCTTGAAGATTGAAAGCGCTGCCAAATAAACTTTGAGTGTTCCAATCTGGAGCCCCAGATTTGCCACGTGTAACCAAAAAGACCACCATAGGTGTATTGCACTGAAAAGGATCCACATTCATGTCCCTGAACCAGCTACAGAATGTGTTCCAACGGCAGCGGTACAAAGACTTAGTTGCTGGCCTTCTGGCCGAAAGCAAAATCTCCATTACATCATCCATCATCCGGGAGGTCCCAATCCTTATATACCAATCTCTCAGAAACCATTTGTGAAGGTTGAGTGTCTTGACCTCTGGATGGAGAACCCGACCCCCCTCTCACGAGAGAAGATCCTCTCATTGTGGAAGACGATTTGGAGAGCAGGTGAACATGTCCAGAAGGTCTTGCTACCACGTCCTCCTGGCCCAATCCGAAGCAAATAGGATCATGGATTTCCCAAACTTTCTCAACCTCCCGATTACGTGAGGAATGACAGGGACTGGAGGAAATGCGTACAGGAGTGGAAACTCCAGTCCATTATGAACACGTCTCCTAGAGCTCCTCTTGGGAGAAATTCCCTGGAGCAAAACAGTTTGCTCTTCCGGTTGACACTGGTCGCAACCAGATCCACTTGAGAGGTTCCCCAAAGGGAGAAGATCTCTTGAAGGACTTCCTGAACTAGAGTTCCTCACTCATGGGAGACTGTGCTCTGCCTTGTCAGAGCGTCCGCCGCTGTGTTCTCTCTGGCTAGGTGAACCGCTGATAGACAGATTCCTTCTTGAAATGCCCAGAACCAGAGCTGCATCGCCTCTCTGCACAGTGTTAGTGAACCTACGCCTCCTCTTTTCTCGAGGTAGTACATGGCCACTGTGTTGTCCATCATTATCAGGACATTCTTTCCCTGTGCAGAGGGCAGAAAGGCATTCAGCGCAAGTCTGATCGCCCTCGGCTCTAAAAGATTGAAGTGCAGTTTGGACTCCGATGGAGACCAATGACAGCTGATTGACAGATCATTCGCATGGGTTCCTCACCCCATGAGTGAGGCGTCCGTAACTACCATTATCTCTGGCCATGGCTGCCAAAAAGGTTCTACCTTCAGAATATTGTTCTCTCAGGCCCACCGCAGGAGATCCTGTGCAACCCTGTTCAGGACCTGAAAAAGGTTGGACATCTTGCCCGAGAATTGAGACCACTGTGTCCTGAGAGCCCATTGAAGGGATCCCATTCTCAGGCGAGCCGGTGACACCAAGAAAATGCAGGATGCCATGAGGCCGAGGACTCTCGAAGGCCTGGAAGACGCTGAGCACTCTGGGACTTGACGACCATCTGCAGAATGTGTTGAGCCCTCACCTCGGGTGGCGAGGCTTTTCCCAAGGATGCATCCAATACGGCTCCAATGAATTGGAGTCTTTGAGATGGTATCATGTGGGACTTCTTGTAACTGAGGTAGAAGCCCAGTCTGTAGATAGAGGGAGAGGTTTTGCTGAGATGTTCCAGGAACTGTACGGGAGAACGAGCCCTGATCAGTCAATCGTCCAGGTATGGGTAGACATGAATCCCCCCCCCTTCTCCTGAAACTCGCTGTCACAACCGTCATCAACTTGGCGAAAAACCTCAGGGCGCAGGTCAGCCCAAACGGCCAAACTCGAAACTGATAATGAGAACCAGCAACGGCGAACCTCAGGTACTTTCTGTGCTTGTGATAGATTGTCACATGAAAGTAAGCACCCTGAAGGTCCAATGACACCATCCAATCCTGGAGCTGGAGGGCCTTAAGGATCTGGGAAAGGGTGACCATCTGGAACTTGTCCAAGCATCTCAAGATCAGGGTGGGTCTCAATCCTCTGTCCTTATTGGGGAATAGGAAATAGGGAGAGTACCAGCCTTTGTTCCTCTCCGTCACAGGTATTGGTTCTATAGCACCTTTCACTAGCATGCACAAAACTTCCTGAAAAAGGAACAGATCCGGAACATTGGGTGAATAGCTCTCTGGTAGTTGATCCTGAGGCCTTTTTAAAAAGGAAAGGCAGTAACCCTGGGATACAGTTTCTAATGCCCAAACATCTGAAGTAATACCTGTCATTCTTTCAGATGCCATGAGAGTCTGCCTCCCACTGGGTTCTTGTGGGCTAAGGCCTCAGAGAGGTTTTGAGGCGGCTGATGGTAAGGTAGCCGCTTCTTGGGCGGAATTTGCACCTCTCCCTCATCCACCATGAGGGAATCTTCTTTGGTCCCTTTGACCTGCAAGTTCTCTCACTCTTCCAACTGAGTAGAAGCGAAAGGACCTACTCCTCCAAGATGGTTCACTGGGGTGAGATGGCTGTGGCTGCCTGATAGCAGCAGCAAGGGACCAAGAGAAGGGAGCCTTGCTGTCAAACAGCTCAGTGCTGTCAAAGGGCATGTTGAGGAGCCTAGCCTGCACATCTGGTGCAAAATCTGACTGCCTCAACCACGCAAATCTGCATATTACAGTGCTTGCCGCCATGGCTATGCTGATGTCCAGCCCTGATTCAAGAGACTCACACATAGCCTCCTTACTGTCTCTTACAATATTTAGGAAGCTGTCTCCTTCTTCCCCTTTGGGAATATGATCAGCCGCCATTGCTACACAGTCCCACAGGGTAAATGTAAACTTTGCTAGGGAACAATTGGCATTTGCAGAGTCGAGAGCCATGCTCCTGGCAGAAAATACCTTTCTAGCCTAAGCGTCGAAGCGCTTATCCCTGTCTGATGGGATGGTTGGGTATGCAGCCTGTTTAGATATAGACAATGCTGCTTGAACCACTAGGCTCTCTGGTGTTTTGTACTTAAATAAGTACCTAGGATCGCTACTTTAAGGCCTTTATTTGGTTAGGTTCTTATTAACCTCTGGACTAGATTCTGGAACCTCCCAATTTGCCATTACCCTTTGTTGAAGGGCAACATGAAAAGGAAGTACAGGATCCTTCTGTGCACCTTTGTCAAGAATGTCTGTTAGGTCATCTTGCTCGAATGGTGGTGCAGGTCTGCATCATTCCAGGAAATCAATAACCCTACTCATAAGCTGCCTATAAGAGGCATCAACATGTTCTGCCGGGTCTGGCTTGCCAAACTCAAGCTTGGGTGATTTGACGATTTGAAACAATCCTTCTTGGCCAAGGTTTGTATGATTTTTCTACTTCCTTTGCAATTACTGGTGTTTTTGAGGGCAAAAGCATCAATGGTGTTTATGGTTTCAATGCTAATGGAGTCAATGACTTTGATGACTTATGCGTCGATTTAGGTGTTGATGGAACCCTCGAAGGTCTTGACCGTCGACTCGATGGAGTTTTTCATCATGTGGAGCCCTGGACGGTTCTCCAGCAGGATTTGGCCTAAGCTTGTTCTCTATTGGCTTCCGATGGCTCGACAGGAGCATGTCTTTTTTTCTTTCGGTTTTGAGGGGTCAGAGCGTCCTTTTTGGCCATTTTAAGCATTTCCTGTCTGAATTCCTCACACTGAGCTGGAGCGGAGGATTTGGTTGGACAGATTATACTTCTCTCAGGAAAAGATTCAGAAGAAGTAGAAGGCGAAATATATATCACCTTTTCTTCGATTTCCTTGATGAGGACTAAGAATGGTGCGACCCGCTCCTGGAGCGTGAATGTTTCTTCGATCTTTTCCTTCGAGGAGAGATCTCTCAACTCATCTGACAATTGTTTTTTCGACAGAGTCGTCGAGGGGGATTTTAGTTGGGGGCCTACCCACCACTAATTTCCCTTTACGCCCTTGCAGTGCTTACCATGGACTGAAAGGCCTCACAGTCCGCCCTCCTATGCTCCACGCTGAGGCAACACAGACACACTAAGTGAGGATCTGTGAGGAACATCTTGGTGCTGCAGTCAGACTTTTGAAATTTGTTTGACACAGTCTTCGGTGTTGATGGATTTTGAGACAAAGTCATCATACTCTATCGCAGTTCTGACAAGAACTGAAGCACTCCGTCTTTCTCGAAAAGTTAGCCCTCGTGGAAAACAATGCAACTGAAGCCAACAGGCACTGCTTGTGCTTTATATAACGAGGATGATGTCGACCATGGGATGGAAGCCCTCGAGGGATATCCCGTCGACTGCATCGACACACAGCACCCTCCGTCAAAAAAAATTCCAAAGTAGCTGAAGCTGGAAGGATATCTATCTAAAGATGAGGAGTACGTGGGAGGACACAATCCATTCAAATTAAATTGATGGTGTGTGGTTCTGGTATAGAACAAGGAGCCACTGCGGCTAGGTAGAATATTATGTATGACTCCACAGAAATGGGGTCCAACTAAGTTAGACTCTGTGGATCCCAATGCCTGAAGTTAATGCTACCAAGAGGGTCACTGTTTTACTGCTCGAGGATTCAGAGAAAAACCATCCAAAGGCTAGTGTGGGCATTGTTCGGAGTTTGAAGGACAAGAATTGAATGCTATAATGGAATCTTTTTTTTTTTTACACCACATAAGATAAATCAAGGATCATATGGAGATCTCCATGGTTCTCTGAAGATCTTGATAGCGGTTATCCGGGGATGACTTGTGGATGCCACTGATCTAAGTAAAACCCAATCTTGTGAGCAGTCCAAGATTCATAGATAGGTAGACACAGACCTTTAGAGCAAACCATGCATAGAACTGCTCAATGGTGGACATACTGTATGTACAGAGAGTCACAAAGTGACTAAAATGTTGATTAGCCACTGTCGTACTCAAGAGAATGGCAATATACTTACTAACTTTCACATTACCAGAGGAAGTTTTTAAATCAATTAGAATCAATAGAGCCTGTTCTCAATATTTCGCAACAGCAGTCAGCAAACTACTTTCACCTTACCACCTAAGGGTTGGGAAGTTTACAGGACAAGTCGAGAGGCTACTTTGCTACTACAAAGAAGGACTAGCAACAGAAGACAAACTTATGAAATGTGTATGCCAATAAGAGGACGAAGGATACAGTTCGCACTTATAAATCTCCAATAAGTAAATAAACCTGGCTCCTATACAATAGCCGGATGTTTTTACTTTGCAAGCAAGGTCACTACTGCAGAGGACTGGACCAGAGAACTACTTCGGCCATGCATGGCCCAGCCGCATCCATTGCTCTTTAGCTTCTGAAGTACTTAGCGCCTAAGATATACCAGTAACATTAAAAAGCGATTGATGGAGGGGGTAAGGACATAAAGAATCTGCATAGGAAACATACAATTGACCAGTGGCAGCTTTACTTATGGTACTGCAAGGTTTCACTCCAAGTTTCTTTGCACAAGCCCAGCTATCTACAAGAAGACAAAGCCCAACTGTGCATGAGGCCTGCTATGGTTTCAGGAAAAGACGAATACCCATGTTTCCTCTCGGTGTGTCGCACCTGATGCATCAATTTCATCTCGTGAAATGTCAGTATCTGCCCGTCAGCCTCAGTGTGTCTTTGACCAGTGTGATTATTTGCCAGACCATCCACCTTGACGAGTCTGGGGTCGGCAAGAGGCCTGCACAACAAGGTTGTGGGAGCACTGGAACCCTGTCCAAGTACTGAATATTCATTATCTCTCCTCAGTTCCACTATTGTTCAATTGAGCAGCTGCTGTCCTGGTCCTTCCTGCATGTACAGCTCACGCTCGAGGGAAAATTGTATAATGGAATACAGAACCATGAGGCCTTCTCCATGAGATCCAACAATGTCAAGCATTTTCTCAAACACCTCATTCCCTACTTCTCCAGAGTAGGTTTTCCCTAAGAAATAATTACAGGTCAGGGAACTCCCTTCAAGTGCCGGCTCATGCAAGACCTTAAGAATGCTCTGAAGGTCGATAACCAGAGCACATCCATCAATAACCCCCAAAGCAACAGGCTGGTCTAGCACTAAAATCAAACAATGAAGAACTTTCTTCAGAAAATGGTCGATAAAGAGTGACAGAACTGGGATGAGCTGCTACTGATATGATATATTCTATTTGTATGCGCCCATACACAAGTGTTTCAGAGCGTGACAAGGCAAGGGAGGACAAAATAACGATCTTACTAGGCCCAGTGACATTGAGAACGCCAAGTGCAGGGGAGAGGGAAGGGGGAAGTGAGAAGTGCCGAGCTAGGAATAAAAACAACAAAAACTGGTAGTGCAGCCAGCAAGGTGGTAAGTGAAATCTTTGAAGCACAGACAAGGGATGTCTGATAAGTGCAAGTAAGTGGACTGCAGGGTTACAGATACAGACCCAAGGGCAAGGGTTGCCAGTAGACAGTGCGGGTGTGTGGCTGGGTTGGCAGGGACCTGGGCCAGAAATCAGAGGGTAGCCAGGTGCACGGTGCTGAAGCAGCCAGATCCGCAGGGGAGAGGAAGCAAAGGGGAAGGTCTTGAGGTGCTTCCGGAACCAGAGATGGTTCTCCTCAAGTTTCAGAGTGGCAGGGAGGCTGTTGCAGAGGAAGGCCCTGGCAGAGGAAAGATCTACCCCCAACTGGTTGCTTGGAGAAGCGACTGACCGTGAGGGAGTTGGAGGCGGAGGAGCGGAGAGCTCAAGTGGGAAGGTTTTTACGGATGGGAGAGTTGAAGGTATTTTGGACCCAGGCCCCAGAAAGGCTTATGGACAATGCAAAGGGTCTTGAATTTAATCCTTGCAGCCACTGGGAGTCAACAAAGAGATTTCAGGGCTGGAGAGATACGATCCAAGGGTTGAGGCCATGGACAAGTCTTGCAGTCCTGTTCTGGATGGAGTTGCGGAGAGTAGACGCAGGCAGATTTAGAAAGAGGCTGTTGCAGTAGTCCAGCCTACAGAGAATCAGAGCTCTACAGACAGTAAGCTTCTGGGGGAAGGAGAGGAAAGGACGAATACCTCTGAAGAGGTGCAGTTGGTAGCTTGCCTTTTTAGAGATGTTGGAGATGTGAGAAGAAAAGTGTGGAGTTGAAGATGACCCAGAGGTTCTTAGCCTCACAGTTGGGAGCAGGAAGAGGGCCAAGGGAGGCTGGCCAGAGCGTGATAGGAAAGGAGGGTGCAGGTGTGCCAATGAGGAGAATCTCTGTTTTACTGGCATTGTGGCAGAGATCATTGGCGGCAAACCACTCCTGAATAGCAGACAATCAGAGATGAGGGAAGGAGAAGAGATGGCAGAGGTAAGCCTGTAAATGAGCTAATTGTCATCTGCATAGCACTGAAAGTTAAAACGGAGAGCAGCAATGCATGGGCAAGGGCTGCCACATATTGGTTGAAAAGCCAGGGAGAGAGGTTAGACCCCTAGGGAACACCACAGGTAGAGAGTGAAATGGAGGAAAGGAAGGACCCAAGTTGGACCTGGGAGAGTCGGTCAGGGAAGAAAGAGGTCGGCCAGACCAGGGCCTGAACGGTGATACCCAGATTATCACAGAGCTCGTTGTGCAGGATGGCATGGTTGACAGTGTCAACGGCAGAGGAGAGATCAAGTAGGATGAGGACAGAAGGGATCTTAGAATCAAGGTTGGAGAGCAAGTCTTCACGGTTGTTCAGGAGAGCAGTTTCCGTGGTTCTGACCGCTCTAAAGCCAGACTGCTGGTCATGAAGACAACCAGCAAAATCAGTGTGAAGATTAAGCTGCGAGATTGCCAGCTTTACCAGGAGTTTTCCCAGGAAAGGAGCGATGGGGATCGGGAGATGGGTAGCCGGGCATAAGGGGTCGGCTGGAGAATTCTTGCGAAGAGGGTGCACAAGAGTGCTTCAGAGGGGAGGGGAAGTCTCCAGAGGCAAATGAGAGGTTGCAAAAGTCAGAGTTGGAGCAAGGGTGTCAATGTGGTGCTTGATGGTTTTTGACGAACATGGAAGAACATGTTTTGACACGACTTTCATAGATCAGACTTGTCTAGAAATCTCATCAGGGGAGAACAGAAAAAAGGAAGAGAAAGAAGAAGGGGCAGCTGCAGGAGGGCCAGAGTTAGCAGATAGAGAAGGGCGAAGAGGAGGAGAGGAAGGGAGGGTGGACAGGATGTCCTGTTTTTATTTGATGAAATGAGAGACCAGGGTCATGCAAAGGGCACGGGAGGCAACAGGAGAGGTAGAGACTGAAGCATGGTTGGCCAACTCCTTGCAAATTTTAAAGAGTTCAGCTGAGTGGTTTGATGCCGCAGAGATGCAGGCTTCGATGTGGGCTCTTGTTAGTTTGGACAAGGAGCCGATATTGACTTTGGAGCAGGCGGCAGGCCACTTTGTCAGAGGATGTAGAAGAAACCTGCCATTTCCTCTCAGCCACCCTGCACTCATGTTTAAGGGTAGCTAGGTCAGAGTCATACTAAGTTTCACTTGGCCTTCTTCGCTAATAGGGCAACACCACAGACCTCTACAGGATACACGCCCTTCAAGCTTGTGTATTGAAGGAAGCCTTGAGATGTGCTGGGCATTTTGAAGGAAGGCTGGGAATGGCAAGAGCGGTCTGGGAAAGAGACTTGGGAATTCATTCAAGCCACCCATTAGAGGTTATGGCTGATCCAGTCCTTGGCCTGAAAGCACCGACAAGTCAGCTCAAAGAAACAGAAAAGCATGTACGATCAGGGAACAGAACTGAGAGAATTTGCTGTGGGGACCTCATATTAGTCTTTCTCCCCACCTTCACGAATAAAGTAGCAGCTAAGTAGCAAGGACCATATGAGGTGAAACAAGTCCCCAGCAAACACAACTACTGTATCCAAAAGGATTATCTGAGGAACACTGTCAAATCATGTGAGATAATCCAGCACTTATGGTCCACCTACTGATGGATGGACAGCAACATCGCTTTGAGGCCCAGGGTCGAGTAGCACTATTTAAGAATTGCAAATAAATACATCTATGGTCCAGCTAGGAATGGTTAATTCCAAACAATGTGTCCCCCGCAGCAAGCCTGGGATTTGAAAGACATCCTCCACCAGTTTTCTGACATCTATGTCGGAACTCAAGGAAGAGCACAAGAGTTTGTAGTTGGGATTGAGACCCTCCAGGGAAGGCTGTCACCTCCAACCCTACCACCTACCAGACTCTAGACAGAAGGTTGTGAAGCTAGAAGTAAAGAAGATGCTGTATTTGCCAGTCATTCCAGCATGGAGTCACTGCCCAGCCCCACTTTCAATATGTTGCGCATTGCTTTTCTCCTAAGGGTCACGGACCGAGCGGTGCGAAAACAGGAACCTGCGCATTCCTTGTAAATGAACTTTAACAGGAGGCATATTGAAATGTAATTCTGAAACACATCCAAGCTCTAAGAGCAGACGCTTTTCAAGGGAGACCTATATCAGAACCCTATGTCAAAGAATATCACATAGGAATTGTGAACACTTAGTAGAGAGTCTCACGTATTGCGCA
The DNA here is from genome assembly GCF_040938575.1 of Ambystoma mexicanum. Classification (NCBI taxonomy): domain Eukaryota; kingdom Metazoa; phylum Chordata; class Amphibia; order Caudata; family Ambystomatidae; genus Ambystoma; species Ambystoma mexicanum. The sequence goes on from NC_090934.1 coordinate 1,376,027,862, forward strand.
CCACAATCGAAAATCATCTTTACATACATGAATGGAACAACTTATCCAAGCATTGTTACTCTAGTGTTGTAGTTTCTAGGAGTTAGCAGAGCAAGAAATCACCCTTCATATGCTTTCATTGAGTAAAACTGGAAGTTGCAACTGGACAGACAGGCGTCATTGCACAATGGGCGCCAATGTACAATTGGCCTCATTAGGAGTGTGCCGGTCACACTCGGACTTCTGCAAGCGGGTGCCGTCGCAGCCACCAGTTCTGTCTGGGCGGGCGGAACGGCACCGGCCCGCAGACTTTGACGGATGCACCGGCATTGTTGTACACAGTGCTGGTGCATCCGTCCTCCCCATTCCCATTGTGTCCTATGGGACTCATATGGGAATGGGGAGTGACTTTTTCCGACGCCTGGCTCCAGGGACCGCCAGAGTTGTAATGACCCCCAATGTTTTACAAAAAGCGATTTCTTTCTAGAATAAAAATGTGTTCAAACATCTCGGATCCAGGGTGGATATTTTCAGTGTTTGCAAATATCAATGGAGATCCCACGATGGAGAATTGTATTTATTAATCAAAAGGGCAAGTGCTTTGATAAGAAACATTGTACATGAGGACAATAACAGCGAGATGACAGCATTGGAGAACAATAAACAAGTGACTCATGTTCAAGGGTAGAAAGAGGACTCCCATGTAGCATATGGTGCTCCTTTCCTTAATATGAAGAAATGTTTTAAGGGCAGTTTAAGCCTGGAACAGAGGCTATCATTTTGACTTCTTGGGGTAGGGCATTCCAGTAGTGGGGTGCAAGGATGGTGAAGAAGCAGACATGGGAGCCAGAGCAGTGAATGGTCTGACAGACTATGTCTTGGGATAGCAGGGTCCAAGGTGGGAAGTAACGGGAGATGGAGTTGGCCGAATAAAGGCCGAGGGCATTCCATGCACGGACATGAATACAAAGAGGAGCAACTTGAAGAACTATCTGGGTTGCACAGAGAGTCAACCTGTGCAAAGGCGGTGTGCAGATGCAAGTGAGAAGCATGGAAAGTTGTAGAGAGTTTGAGTTGCAAAGGTTGGACATTTATCTAGGGGGTGAAAGAGTAGACAGGAAGACCCAAGATGAGGCTAGAGTAATAAACATTATTGCACAGTGGAAATCAAAGTTTCCCTAGAGTAGCAGTTGAGGATTACTCTATGAAAAATTCTGAAATTTGAACCTGGCTGCTATAAAAGTGCATTGAATTGCTGGAGTTTTAGTTTGCTGACAAAGAGAGCATTAGGAGGTGGTGTGCAGAGATCAGGGGGGAAACAATATCATGGAGGGGAGGAGTAGTGGGTTGTTTGGAGCGGGAAGGTAGATAACTTCAGTCTTATAAGAAGGGAGCATGAGACATCCAAGTGACATTCAGTGGCAGATGGCGCAGAGACAGCTGGATATATGGGAGAAAAGACCAGGGGTGAACAAATGGAAGACGAAGATTTTGTGGGTGCCTCCAGGAACCAAAGATATAAGTTTGCCAAGAGTGTAGGTATAGATCATGAACAGAATGGGCCATGAAAAAATGCTTGGGGAATGCTCACAAGGAAGAGGGTGGAGTGGAGATGACAGTGCTGCATCCTGTGGAAAGGAGGGAAAGTAGGGAGCCAATCCAGTCTAGGGTGGGGTCAAGGGTGAGGAGAAGAGAATAGTAATCAACGGTATCAGAGGCAGCAGAGAGATCAACTTATCTCAGTGGTTGGGGCTACGGCCAACTACTAGTTAGACTATAGAAACAGCCTGCTAAGGAGATACCACAATGCCTCTGTTAACTGTTTTACGAGTTCTACACTTGCAAGCCTATAATTGTATAGGTCAGCCAGTTTTTTTGTTTGGGAAGTCAAAATATATGGTTATGCTTTTGAGATGAAAAATATTTTCTGTGAACAAAATAGAAGTTAATTGATGGGTAACAAGACGGGTAGAATTCAACTGCCTTCTGTGTTTCCAAACCTATAAAAGAGAAGATAAACTAGAAATTGAATTTGAAAAAGTACAAATCTGGCCACAAGGAGTATAGGGAAACCAAAATATCATTACCACAGTTAAAAATACTTCTAACGCACCACCATTGGAAGCTGAATAAAGAAAGTATAATCTATGGAAGTCTGACTTCCGCATTCCTATTCTATGAGGTTTTTTACTTAAAATATAAGAAAAAGACTAAGCTGAAACGGTGGACAAATCAAAAAGCTCCAAATAGCTATTGGATCCTTGTGTAAATGTGTGGGTGTAACCCTGTATGACCAAGTGCCGCTGTGCGATACTCCAGCGCTCTTTGGTCCTCTGCTCCTCTACCCTGTAGCCTTAATGCTCCAACATTTAATAATGTATGAACAATGGGATATGGGTGGTTAACTCTTTCCCATACAATATACAGAGAAACATCTGTGGTAAATATATGTGCATCGTGCATGAGCACGGATGGCAATCAGAGAAGGCACCCACACAGTAGGTCTACAAACCACTCTTATGCTTTAATGCAAGAGGTGAATCTGCAGACCTTAAGAACCAGTGGACCAGATCGGCACACAAGCAAAAGACATTTTGTAACAGCTCCAATACAAAGATATTTAGTGAAACTGCTTAACATCAGAGCCATCAAGTTTTCTGCTACAGAAGTTTAAATAAAGTTATTATAGAAAGTCAGCAAAAGCTATTTGCATTACGGTACTGTGTACACTATTTTGCTACTTGGATAAATGTTTGCTTACCTTTTAAAATGCACCAAAAGAATTGGTGGAAGTTTCCAAATTTCTATTTTTTTTAAAGAATCCCTTCTTGTTTTGCAATGGCTACAGTCAAATCTGTTGATGTCTGTAAGTTTTTCCTCTTTAGAGAAAGATTTAAGGCAATCCTACAAAAAAGTAAATAATTAACATTAAATAGATTAATATTAACAAGACAGGATTACATTACCAAATACATTAATATATCGTAGCTTTAATTATTAATGGAACTGGTGATACATTGCAATATATAAACTGTGTATTCTAATTATGAGGTATGATCCTAGTATAACTTAATTTACTGCAATTGCAGTTAATGGAATTTATTGAGTGTAGGTATGCCAGAGTTTTCTTTTCCCTCTTCGTGGCACGATGATTTGGAAAGGTGATGGGGAAATGCGCACCACTTGATGCAAAGGTTGAGAAGTTCACAGGCCATAGCCAGACGACAATGGGTTGCAACTATGGAGAGTGGAACAAATTAGGAGGAAGTGGGGGTGTGCTTAGGGTCAAGGAGACTGAAAGAAGCAACAACCAATCTCTGCGAGCAAAGAAAAGCAACAGAGAGATACAGGAGCAGAGATCTCCCCAGCATGCAACTTGAGATACTGGAGTGAAGGAGGAGCTGTTGTGCTGCACTTTCGTTAACAGGTGATTGAACAGGATGGCCCTTGCGCCATGGAGGCCACCAAGCTATACAGAGGCCGTACAAAGAGGCACTAGGTTTGCTGTAAAATAGGCCTCAGAAGGTCAGCAGGTACGTAGAGCAAATAGTGAGGTGGAACCCAACTGAGGAGGGGAGATCATCATACTGGCATCTGAGAAGTCTGAAGGCAAGAAGCAGACTGGGACAAAATACACGGTGGAGGACACCAGAGGATGCAAAGCTCAACTGCACAGAGAAGCCAAAGCATGTGAAAATAGAGCTAACTTGGCATTTCTCAGATTTAAGCATCTTGATGTATTTATCAGGGAGGGTGCAGCAGACCATCAAAAGGCTATGCCAGTGGTATTCAAACCTTTTAATTCTGAGGCCCACCTTAAGTAAAAATATTGTTTCCTGGCCCCCCTACCCTGGGGTTGACGCCCATGGTGGCCCAAAAGTTGTCCTTGGGGGGGGGGGGGGTCAGCCTCTTTAAAATATAAGCAGATTTTCTCCTACTTTCTATAAAAATCTGTCATTTTAATCAGTCATGGAAACATGCAAGCATTTGGTAAACTAAATGTTACGGATTAATGTATACTTTAATCACCTAAAGTAGAATAAGACACTGCGCTGTCTGAAATTGAGGACAATCTTATTGAACGGACTGGGAACAGCAACACAGCTCATAAACCCATGTACATATCAGGGGACTTCAATACCGTTTGCCCAAATATTGAAATCTAAGTAAACTCTGTGTATGACTGATTATTTACAACATGCTGAAATGGCAAAAGGATTCTAAAAAACCAGACTATGATGGGCAGAATGTGGTCACACTTTATGGCCAGATGGTGGTTTCTGCAGATAAACTCCTGGAGGCCAGACAGGAAGATACTCCCCAATTGGTTTGGTCGGGGATCAACCTCAACAATTGATTATGTCTTTGCTGCTAATATTACTCTCTCTCAGGTCAAATACTTTGAAGTGGTTGACAAAATCAAGAGTGATTGTTCCAAATTGATTGTCACGCTCATTCAAGTGTTCACTGCCTCCGACTCCAGTAAGTCAAAATGTCATGATTTGGTTACAAAAACAGCATGTAATAGACTCGGTCAGTTTGCTAAAAACCACATGAAAACCAATAAGCGGGTGTTTGAATGGTGGGAAAATCTTGATTATAAGACCACAAATCTTGTGTGTAGGCCAACTGAGTTTAACAAAACGTTGGAGACCTTAAAAGATCTTACTAATTGTGGAAGAGTAAGAATCTGCTGGAGGAGAAGGTGTATGTCTTCGATCAGGAAATAAGTTAAAAGAAACAGGCACTGAGGAAAGCAATTAGATTGCTTAAACCAACTGAACAGAGTCATCTGTGAAAGGTTACATTAATTGCTACACTAAGAGAAATTACAGACTTTCTAAATATATTAGAACTAACCAGGAATCACTGAAGGACATCTTGAATTACAATTCATGGCCTCTGTGGTGGAAGTTGAATGCAAGAGATGATAATCAGTCAGCTAGTCAGTCATGTTGTGTCTCAGAAGAAGACTTGTTTAAACATCTCACTTCAGTCTTCTCGATCGACTCTCCAAGTGATCAAGATGATCAGAACAAGAAACACAGGTCTGGCCTCACAAAATGGAACATGACGCTTGATATGGATGAGGTCTCTAATTCCATCATTAAATTAAAAAACTCTTGTGCCTATTCTTCCCTGTGGTCAGATATCCTATTTCACCTTTTTAGACAGGTTTCACTTCTCTTGGCGTTGGTGAAATTCTTATATTTTTTTTAAACTTTATTTAAGCTTGGCAGATAGAAGCACTATAATACATACATTAAGACAATACAGGCGTGAGTTGCAGTCACGGGCAGCGTAGGTTCCGGGGGACAAGCAAATGCAGTTATCATTGGTAATTGATACAGAGTCGCTGACAACAGGACAGGTAATGTATATGGTGAGTATAGGGTATGTTCACAAACGGAAGATCAAACGTGTGCAGATACAGTATTAGTCCTGGGATTGTTTGAACAAATAGAAGCAGAACTCGGTGTTAGGGAGAATTCTCTGTTAAGGCTAATTTCCCAAACCTAGTGAGTCCCCCAGCAGCTTTGCTGGATTTTTGGGGTTTAATTTTTTCTCCTTCTAAGAGTGAGACTCTTTCTCCCACTCTTAGACATGTTTGAGATATCCTTTGACTTTGTAATGTGTTTTATGGGCTATGGGGTCTTTTACTCCATAGGGTTTCATGTGGTTTTTGGTAAGTGTGTTACACAGCACCCTCAGTGCAGTAACACAGGGGTGTCATAGTGACCCCCAAACCTAAACTCCATACCCTGGGACTGACTACTGTCTCCCAGGGCATGTAAAGTCACCATTGACTTTACTAGTCTTAAATTGGGAACAGAACCAGTACAAACCATCATACTGTGGAAGTACTGGTAGGGGTAATTAGATTGCCCCTGGGTCTGTTTTTCGAGGGGGCACTGTGCAGTCCCCCCTCGTCGAGTTTCTGGCTGGTGGTAGTGGTTACCACGCGAAATATTCCACCGGAATATTTCCTATGGGATTTTCCCATTCATTTTAAACGCACCACTTTTTGGTGCAATGTTAAAAATACCGCTGGGTTATTTATTTAATATTTATTCCCCGGTTGGGTCTTTTTGCAAGAACTCGGTTTTAAAATGGCGTTTGTGTTCGCCTCTGTAACTCCAACCCAAGTCGAGCCCTTTGTTCCACTTTTTGGCGGGCTTCTCCACAGAAGCCTCCAAAAGCGGTGCCACTCTGTCTGGGTCTACAGGATGTGTGGGAGGGGGGTTTAGGCACCCTGGACTGAGTTGCCTCGGCAACTCAAGTCGCACTCTTGTGTGATTGGCCCAGTGGTGAGCCGCCCAGCTCACCACTTAGCGTGCTTGAGTGACAGCTAGGACTAATGAATGGGGGTTTTCTGCATAAAAGCAGGGCTTTGGGGACTGGAACTTCAGATGTCGCCACAGGACCTAAAGAATCCGAAGAGGGAGAAGCTGAGCCGACCTGCAACGACGACCCCACCGGTGGAGCCCTGCTGAAACGTCTCACCACTTTTCCCGACGACAGAGAAGATCTTCATTCTGAAGAGTCTTCTTCCTTTGACTGGTGGGGATAACCAGTTTGCCCGCCTTTTCGCCTTCCCGGATCATCTCGTGGCCGCCTTGCCTGTGCCAAGCACCCCGGCAACCGGGATACCACGATTTACCACTACAGCGAATAAAAGGGTAGTACCTTTTAACCGGAGAACTCCGCAGCTGGTTTCTTCCCTGGCAGTGCAACAACCTTCAGCTTTCCTCCACGTCGAGATCTTCTCTTCCTCTGGACGACGCCGCGACTTGCACCCGCTGCCAGGAACAACTGCCCCCGCTGGAGGATCCTCTCCATTTTAAAGGTACTGTGTCCGCCTAGCCTCCCTTGCAACGGTCTGTACGGGGTGTCTATTAAATCCTCAACTTACTACCTGGGCTGACCCTAGGCTGTCTAACTGAACTTTTCTGAACTGAACTAATTCCTTTTTGAACTCTCTGCAAGACTTTTTCAAGCCTCTTAAACTGTGTGATCTTGGCCGCATTGGTGCTCTGCTCTCTCTTAGAGGGAGCCTGGCCTCTGAACTTTTTGCTCACAAGTAGACTTTGACATTCCTGCCTTGCTGGGTGCTTCTAAAGTATTAGTGTTGTGTGCTTTTCTAATTTCTGCCTTTTCCCTCCCTTTTTTGATAACTTATCGGAGTGCCATCTTCAGTTAAGCGCTCACCTCTGTCTGGAAATAAGTGGTGTTAACTAAGACTTGTCTAATAAGGAATAAGGGATGTATACATATTAATAGTGACTGTGTTTTGAACTTGCTTACAATAATAGTGCTGGAGTGTTTCTATAAGTGTGTCTTTAAATAAATAATTATATACTTGGATACCAAAGCTCTGGTCAGTGTTTGCTTGTGCTACTGTATTTTGGAACCTATCTTGTATATTCTATATACTGTCTAACTCTTCTTGAGAGAAGTCTGGCTGCTCAGCCACAGCTACCAGGTAGATCTGGGTGGTACAGACTGCTACCAATTGGGTTTACTGCCAACACCTGTAGTCTTAAGCCTTTTGCAGTGGTCCCTAAGGGAACTGCACAGGTTTCTGCCTAACACTCGGGCCATATGTCTTTGGAGCTAGATGTGTAGGGGAGCGACACTGACTCCTCACAGTGTTGGGCCCACGTAAATTCAGACAGCCACATCTTGGTTGAAGGTGGGTACTTGTCTTTCCACTTCTGCAGAACACATCTTTTGGCTATGATGCATCCCATATCTAAACCACTAAGGCGCTTAACCGAGAAGTCAGTCCAAAGCCCAAACAGCACGCCAATGGGGGAATGGTCTAGTCAAAACTCCACAACCACTGACAAAATATTCAACACAGAGTCCCAGAAACTAGCCAGCACAACCCCAAAACATATGCATATGGTTAGCGTTTTGTGAACTACATCTTTGGCATACAAAAGTCTCATTACGATAGATTTTACTGAGCCTCTAGGTTGTGTAATACAATCTGTTTATCAGTTTAGACAGGATGATTTTGAATCTGCCATTCAACGATACACCATTTCTATGTAAATAAATGTTTCACCACTGAACATCCGAGATTTCTACCCCCAGAATTTCAGCCCATTGAAGTCTCACCCTGGGAGGTAACGCATGTTCTTTATCCAAAAGCATCAAATACAATGTAGAGAGGATTCTCCTACAGGCCCCAGAATTTGCTATGTATACCAGTTCCTGGCTCTCAGGAGGCTCAGTGGGGTAGTCTGACAACCATGCAGCAACAGCAGCATGGACCCTGTAATACTGCAGCAGCCCAGCCGCTGTGTTACCATGGATATGACCCCACACCTGCAGAGTAATACATTTTCCGTCTGGGAACATATCAGCCAATACTTGATAGCCCAGGTCAGCCCACCGATTAGCCAGGATCCCAGCCCAAGTGGGTACAAATCCTGGGAATTTACATAAAGGGAGACATGTATAATATGGGCAGCACATACTCGCTCTGGCAAAGATAGCCCGCCAGACTGTCACAGTGTCCAGCACGGGGTCATACGGACTGTCATCTTTATATCTATAGTCCAGAAAAAAATGTTCTGAGGTCCGTCACCCTTGCAGCCAATTCCTCCAGTTTGACGTGGGGTGGGTGGGGACCACCCCCATACCAATGAGAAGCGAACTGGGCTTGAGCCATTAGCCAATATAACTCCAAATGCAGTGCTTTGATACCCCCTCTAACGTATGGAAGTGCCATATCTGTCCTTTTTTTACAAACAGCACCAGCATGCCACAGAAACTGCGCAAGTGAACCATGTAGTTTAGTTTTAAAAAAATATACAGGGCACAAAGGAACATTAGTTAAAGTAAACAGAAGTTTGGGTAATAGGATCATCTTGATCAGCGCCAATCCACACACCAAAGTGGTAGGGAGCAGTTTCCATCTAGCTAGCTTATTTTCCACATATTGTGCTTGTACACAATTCATTATCTTTTACGAGAGAGGGTTTTCCCCTAAACACTACAACCCCTAGGCATTTGATACTGTACGGAGCCCAGTGTAGAGGGGATACACCGTTTGGTTCTCTCATACACTCCATTAAGGGAAAAACCTCTAATTTCGTATAATTGATCGTGAAGCCTGAGTAGTCACCCATGTGTGCAATGTCACCTATTACAGGATCACGGTTTTTATGTGGATCCCTGATATAAAGCAGAACATCATCCGCTTATAATGAGATTATTTCCGGCAAGCCTCTAAGCCGAATACCCCCCTGTCTGTGGCGGTCCTGAACAATATCTGCCATGGGTTCCATTGCTAAAACAAACAGAATGGGGGACAGGGGACATGCCCGTCGGGTGCCCCTTTCCAGGATAAATAGGTCAGACACGTAGGAGTTAACAAGCACCCCGGCCAGTGGGAGGGTGTACAGAAGGCTAATGTAACGTAGCATCTTCGTGCCCAAACCCATTTTTTCCAACACAACCAGCAGATATTCCCACAAAACCATATAAAACGCCTTTTGAGTATCAATCGTCACTGCTACAGGTTCGGATTCATTCTGGTCATAATATTGAACAATCGTCAGGATGTTTAGAGAAGTAGATCGACCAGGGATGAATCTGGCCTGACCCTTATGGATCATATACAGCAGTAATGGAAGCAAACGATTTGCCAGTGTCTTAGCATACATTTTGGTGTCCACATTCAGAGGCGTTGCTAGGGGGGTCAGGGATTAGGGGGTTGTAACCCCTGGTCTTTTGGTTGCAGCCCCGGTAGAAGCTGGGGGGCTACAACCAAAAGGCTAGCTAGCCTCGAGTCCCGACATTAGCATAGCCCGATATCGTTTTCAGACCTAGCAACACCCCTGTCCACATTCATCAGTGAAAGGGGCCGAAAGGTCCAACATTCCTTGCTAGGCTTGTTAGGCTTAAGTACTAGCTTCCCGTAGAGACTCAGGAAGAACAGAATTGGTAAGTGATTCTTCCTAAGAGAGGAGGAGCTAGTAGAGCGCCAAGTTCTTCATAGAATTCTGCCGTTAGCCCAACCGGTCCAGGGGCCTTGTCTTTGGGGATATCTCTGATCACTGCCAACAATTGCTCGAGCGTGAGAATACCTTCTAGGAAAGAGTGAATGACTCAAGAACCATGGGGCCTACAAGCATTATATAATGAGCCATAAAAGTTGCGGAAAACCTCAAACATGTCTCGGTCAGACCACGTGGGTGACCCCTGCGCATCTAGTACGCAATCAATCTAGGTTTGCTCACGCTCGGTCTTTACCACTCTGGGCAATATTCTCATCCCCCTTCCTGTACTTCCTAGCTGCCAAAGGCTGTGTAAAATATCTAATCTCACGAAGGGCATGAGCCCTGAACTGCTCCAGTTCACACGTGTCAATGCTAGTATTTTGGGATCTGGTGACCATGTATACTCTGTCTCCAGAGCCTTAAGCCGAGCCTCACAAAGTTGCAGGTCTCTCCTAATCATCCGAAGAACTCCAGCTTCTCTAAAGATCGCCAAACCCCTAACGTAAACCTTAAATGCCTGCCACCTAGTGCCCCTTCACATAGCCTCAGCAGCATTATAGGAGAAAAATGTCTTGATGTCCGATTTAATGTCTGCCCTAAAGGCAATGTACCCCAGTGCGTCAGATTTAAAACGACATGACCTACCCCGTGCAGAGGGCGTGTCTCGAAGAAGGCTCAGCACCACAGAGGAATGATCGAAGAGTGTATGTGGGAGAATATCAGCATCTGAGATTTTACCCACAAGTCCCTTAGACAATAAGAACATATCTATATGTGAAGCCATGTCATGTACAGAAGAATCTAAGGTATATTCCCGGGAGTGTTGGTGAAGAAGGCGCCATACATCTGCTAAGGACAGAGCTCCCATGTGGTTGGATAAGGCATGCGCCGCTCTAGATCGCGGTGTGGGGTAGAGCCAGCATGATCCATATCCTGGTCTAATATCAGATTCATGTCCCCACCCCCAGAGGATGGGAACCCCAAAGTATTTGGTCAGTATCCCGGCTATTGCTCCGAAGTACTCCGGGACGTCGATATTCGGACCGTATGTGTTCACCAGCAGGAGCTAAGTTCCCTCGACAATACCATAAACAATGACATACCGCTCTTCAGGGTCTATGGGTACAATTATTTTAGTAAAACTTGTGGAGAAGGGTAATAAGCCCTTGTGATTGAGACAAATTAAAGGTTCATTACCTATTACCACCCCATGAGGAATCCACTCCCCGGCATGTGTGCACCAAAGCGTGTGTTTCCTGAAGAAAAAGGACATTGATCTTGTGTCTATTCCCATAGGCCATCACTTTGCTCGACTTGGTGAAGTTTCCCAGTCCCCTAAATTCCAACTCATCAATTTATTAATCTGCATTACGTTATTTCGTCCCTACGCATACACCTTATTTCACCCCTTCTCTCGTCCTGCAACATCACAAAATGTCCTCTCAAGTGCTCGTCTGCCAAGACAATTTCATATTTTCTCCCAAACTCTGCCAGGAAAACCAGCCCCTGTTCCAACCAAAAGTGCTTGCTCCCCAACCCCCGAATGCCCTCGACCCCCACCCTCACCGCCACCCCCCAACCTGCAGTGTACCTTACCTCCCACTCCTACTTGCCCACACCCCCCCAACAATAACCATCTCAACACTAACAAATACCATGCAAATGCCATGGGGCTAACTGCTGCCGCTACGCCTGCTCTTCAGAACGTCACTAAACACAATATAGCGTAGTGATGTCAAAATCAGATGAGGGTACCATGGTCACATAACATTGGTTGAGCCATTATGAGTGCATTAGGGAGATCCGTCAGCCTGGCAGTTGATTCTGTACAGGTACGCCACCGTCTCATCTTCGCCTCGATAAACTTCACTGCTTCACCAGGCACTGTAAAAAAATACAACTTCGAATGGATTGTGTCCTCCCACATATTCCTCATCTTTGACACTTGTTGACCAGCTTCAGCGCATCCAGTCGATGTCCCTCGAAGGACTCAGTCGAGATGATGTCATCAAAGGCATTGCTAGATGGTATTTTACCCTGCTGCCACATTTTTATCTCTGTGTTTTACATTGCTGAGTAGTTTAATATCCCTTTTAAATTTTTCACTTATTTTTTTAAAAAATATATCTTTATTGTGATCACAAAAAGCATCGGCCAAACGGCTTCAAAAACAAGCAACAAATATAACAATCTGATCACCAATTTTATAACAGAGTACGAAAGAAGAGAAGGACAGGATAGAGATTAGCCCACGTCTCCCTCCACACCCCACCCTCAATCCCCTCACGGGCTTGACCGCTATAGCAAACTGTTATCCAGTGAGACTTAAGAGCACATATTGTCCACCAGGGGCATGCGGCTAGCTTTGTAGCGGAGTCCAAGCTTGTTGGTTAGGTTACGGGAAAGATGAGGTTCCATCAAGGCAGCTAATTCACAGTAGACATGTCTGTGCTGGGTTTCAGGAGTGCTTTAGGCGCGTGAACTAAAGCTTTTGCTTCACCTTTCTCCCGACAGTGGGGCCGCGTTAGGTCTGGGCTGCTTGACCCTCACTGAGATACTCCAAGAATTGAAGCCATTGCTGGTCTATGTGTGCATATGGGTCTCCATCATGAGGGCTGTTAGGCTTTCCATGTCATATTTCTTTAGCTTTGCCCAGCCAGTCTGATTTCGTAGGGAGGGATGACGCTTTCCACTTGATCACAACACAGACACACGCAGTTAATAGCAGGTTTCTTGGCATTTGTGGGAGAAGCAGATATCGGTCCTCAATCTTTTCAATTCCAAAGAGGACCACGAGGGGAGTTAAGTCTCTGTGAATTCCTTCGATCTCGTAGATCCACCCCAGAATCTCTTTCCATAACAGCTGAATCTATGGACAGCTCCACCATTGATGCCAATATGTGCACACCTGTGCGCACCCTCTCCAGCAGTAGGGGGAGATGCCCTCATACATTTTTGCTAAGCGTTGCGGGGTTAAATACCATTGAGCCAGAATTCTGCAATTGTGCATCTTATATTGCATCCAGATCGAGGACTTCAGACTGCCTTATATATATAGCATCCCAGCCTGTTTGGTTCTCTTCCCAGCCCAATTCTTGGTTCCACTTGGCTTTAGTGCTTGGACGAGAGAGGTGACCCCTGTCAATGAGCGCCCTATATATGGAGGCTATGAGCCCTTTGGTACCAGAGTGCGCATTCAGTATGTTTTTGAATGGCGTTAGGGGGCGCTTTTGCAGGTCTTTCCACTTACAGTCTGTGAGGACTTCCTTCAGCTGCAGGTATGGCAGAGGATTAATAGGCCTTGTTGCGCCTCTTTGAGCTCTCCCTTGGACAAGAACGAACGTTCCCTCCGCATTTGCCCTGTCCTGACCAGTCCCTGTTCACATTGGGGCTGAAACCGGAGGGGCTCCAGGATAGCATCTGTAATTGGCGGGGCCCAGATGCAGCTAAGTGGTGACGGCCATGTTGTGACTCCCACCATACCCGGGTTTCTTCTATCCCATAGTGCCCAAAGTGCCCGTAGGACGGGGTGCTCCCTTGCCCTGCGCAGGATGGCTTCCCGAAGAGCCCATAACCATTCCCCAAGGGTGACTGGGGCAAAGAGAGCATTTTCCAAAGTGACCCGTTGTTTGCTTTTGGATTCACAAATGTGGTCTCCAAGAACACGAAGCTGGGAGGCTGCATAGTATGCGCGGCTGTCTGGGTAGGCAAGATCTCCCTTTTCCTTTGCTAGAATAAGAGTGTTATATGTAATGCACAGTCTTTTATTAATCCCAAAGAAATGCCAGCAGGGTTTTTTGAGCCGTGCTCAGGAAGGCACTGGGGAGTACAATGGGAAGAGATTGGAAGGGGAAGATGTTCATTTTAATCGCTGTGAATTTACCTGCCCAAGAGAGGTTAAGTTTGCACCATCTTTCCAGGTCTTGGTGGATCACTGACCACAGTGTTTTATAGTTAGACTGATATAACTCTTGAAGATTCCTTGTAATCAGTATACCTAAGTATCTAATGCTTGTTTGCGCAACTCAGAGGCCCCATGTGTGTGGGTGCAGTGCAAATGACGGGTCAGGATCCCTGAGAGGGAGGATCATTGTTTTATTCCTGTTTATGCGAAACCCCGATTGGGCTCCATATTCTTCTATGTCCTGCAAGAGTGCTGGAATCGAGTGTTAGGGATGGAGACATAGCCTAGCACATCATCCACAAACAGCGCCAGTTTGTATTCTACACCATATCTGAGGAGCCTTCTAATCTTTGGGTTTCCCCTAATGTTTTGAGCCAGCGGCTCCATGACTAGAACATTTACAAGCGGGGAAAGGGGACACCCCTGTCTAGTACCCCTGGTTAACGTAAACTGCTTTGAAGCGATTCCATTTACCACTACCTTAGCTTGAGTAGTCTGATATAAAGCCTGGGCTCCCCTGGCCCAGTTTGGGCCCATACCTGCTCTGCGCAGGACCTCCGACATGAACCTCCACTCCACTCGGTCGAAGGCCTTTTCGGCGTCGATCGATATCAATGTGGGTGCTTCTTCCGTGGTTGGGATGGAAGCCATGAGGTCCAGAGTTTTGCGGACATTGTCTGAACCTTGCCTACCGGCGACATAACTAGCCTGATCGTTGTGTATCAGCCGGGGGAGAACAGCGCCTAACCTTTTGGCCAGGATGCTAGCGTGGACCTTTGCATCAACATTTAACAGTCAGATAGGCCTATAAGAGCTACAGTCCATCCCGACTTTCCCCTCCTTGGGTATCACTTTAATCCTTGCCTGTGTTAAGGAAGGGGAGCTGAACCGGACTCTAAGACACTGTTAAAGAGCAAGGCGAGAAACGGCATCATAGCGCCTTTAAATCTCTTATAATAGGCTGGAGTAAATCCCTCTGATCCCGGTGCCGAACCCGGCTTCAGGGCGGAGATGGCATGATCAACTCTTCTGTGGTAGTTGGGCCATACAGCTCATCTCGGTCCTTGTCGGTCAGTGCAGGGAACACTTCTTTGGACAGATATTCCTCACTGCTCTCAGTGGTGGGGGCTGTGTCGGATGTGTAAAGCGGCTCATAAAATTGGGCAAATCTGACCGTGATCTATCGGGTTTGTCAGTATCGAACCAGAGGAAGTCTTGACATTCAGGACTGCCCTATCTGCTCTCTCCCTTCTGAGCCTGGCTGCTAAGAGTGTGTGCCTTATCCCCTTTCTCAAAATATTTTTGCTTAACAAATCGCAGGCTAGACAACGCCTTGCTCTCCCAAATCTCTTAGTTCTTTCCTGAGGGCTCTAATCTTGGCAGTCGTCTCAGCGAGGTCACCTTCCTCCCTAGCAAGGGCCATTTCTTTTTCTGTAATTAATCATTTGACTTGGGTCTCTCTTAGCAGTTTCAATTTTTTTGACTGAGGAGCCCTGCGCCATAATTAAGCCTCTTATTGTTGCTTTCGCATCCTCCCAAACAGTGTGGGTGGAGGTCTCACCTGTGTTGTTTCTCTCAAAAAAGCTGCGTATCTCTTTGGCTAGGGTTTCTCGGAAGAGCCTATCTTTAAATAGTGTATCATTGCATATCCATCTTTTATCCACCAATATGTTCCGCCCCGGGTCTAAGTCAACAATGACCATGTTGTGGTCCGACCAACCCACCACTTCAATTGTCGCTTCTGTGATCAAGTGTTCTAGGTACCCTTCTAAAAATATATAGTCGATGTGAGTGAAGGTTCAGTGGGGTGGTGAATAAAATGTATAGGCTTTGATCTGTGGGTGGGTGGTCCTCCATGCATCTACAAGGTGATGTGCTGCAAGGAGCTGCTGAAAAGCTCCATTGTCTGAGGGGTGGGCAGCAAAGCTCCCACGCAATATAACCGCCAATCTAAGTTTGGGATTGTGATTTGATTAAAATCTCTGCCACAGATAACAGGGCACCCCCCCTTTCCCTCTAGGGTCATCAGAAAATATTTGCAGAAAGATAGCTGCTGAGCATTGGGGGCATACACTGATCACAGCATGACTGCTGTGGAACCAATGGACCCTTGTATAATGAGAAATGCACCCTTTGGGTCTCTGCGCAAATGTGTTATTTGGAGCCCCAGGGAGGCCTGGTATAGTATGCCCACCACTCCTTTCTTCTGAGGCCCGATGTCCATATTGATCCCCCTATGCATCCCCCCCTCTTCAAATAATTCTCCCAGCTGCTTATATTTTGTTTCTTGGACAAATAGTATGTTGATGTTAGCTAATCTGAAAGTGCATCTAAACATGGCCCTTTTTTGCGGTGAGTTTAATTCTTTTATATTGAAGGAACCTACTCTAATTGCGTCAACCCCCATCATCTCTCTTAAACAGGCTTGTCACCAGCTTTCCAGCCTGTTTCATTGGTGGTTGTGCTCTCAGCATTTTCACTTTCCTTAAAGATTCTCTCATGGACTGCCAGCTACAGTAAAGCCCCTCCCCCAGCCCCTCCAAGAAAATGTAAGATGGAAAGAAAGTAAGAAGAACGAGAAACCATTCAGCTGTGTTCTCTTCAACTGCGGAGACACCCCAAGTGTTAACATTTGCATTTGTACTTGTATTTATTTTATTTATAGAGCGCACCAGGCCCGAGGGCATCCGGGCGCGTAGTTTAGTTACAAGATAAGGCAGACTGAGTAATACATTTACAGTTTAAATTACAGTTTAAAATTACAATTACATTTATAAACATATATACATAATGCAGTTATGGGAGCAGAAGGTTATAGCCTATGTGCATGAGGTGAGGCAGGAGGCCACACAACGGGTGTCGTCCCTAGGAACCTCCGGCTCCCCCTCATTTTGAAACTCAAGTCTTAAGCGGTCACTCTTTATCGACTGTCAATGATGCCCAGCCCGGCTTCAGTTTGAGTTGATTCTAGATTGCGTAATCTGCCCATCTCGATCCCATCAGGTGGTATTCAACCTTTGAAACTTCTTGCCTCCTCTGGTCTTCCTTTTCTTGTCACCAGGGGCCCGAGGGAGTTCTTGCATGCTCCGATGATGAGGGGGCTTCTTCCCCTTCAGTTGTGCTTGACCCCGCTTGTAGGCTACGAAGGACTCCCTCCGCCTCCTCCCTTGAGGTGACCCTGTATTCTTCATTTCCGTACGAGAATATCAAGGTGAATGGGTGATTCCACCTATATCTCATGCTCCTTTCTCGTAGCCATAGGGTGAGAGGACGACACGCTCTTCTCTGTGCTAGGGTGGGGGCAGAGAGATCCTGGTAGTACCTTACTTTTGAGTCCTCAAAGTCAATTGTTTCCAACGCTCGCGCCTTCTGGAGGATATCTACTTTATGCTTGTAATGGTGGCATCTCGCCAGGACTGATCTCAGTCTGCCGGAGGGGCCGCCTGCTCGATGGACTCGCTCAAATTCGAGTTGAGGGGAGATTGGAGAGGGAAGTATGGAAGCTATGAAGGCTTTGATCCTTCTTTCTAGGGAAGCACGGGTCTCATTTGGGGATTCCTTGAGACCTTGTATCCTTATATTCACCCTTCTTTCCCGATTCTCCAAATCATCAACTTTTGCTTCCAGATCCCGGTTCTTCTGTTCAAGCTCTTGGAAACGGCCCTCCGTCCTCATTTCACTTATATCTGCCGACTGCTGGTAATTCTCAAGAGCCTCAACCTTCTCCTCTATCTTATGAATCTTGTCCGCTGACCGTTGTGGTCATGCTTGTCCTAAACGCACAGATTTCTGCCAGCAGTAGGCGAATGTCCGCTTTAGTTGATAGTTCCTGGTCGCCCCCTGGGATTGCAGTATCATCTTGGGGCCTGGGAGAGGCCATGTTTGTGGACTCCCTGCGGAATTTCTGTAGCTTTTGAACTATGGATGGGGCCTGTGTCCTGCTGCATATAGAGTGTGCGTTGTGTGTCGCTGTAGGGACTTTGCAAATGCTCCTTGCAAAAGGGGGCGGATCGCTGTAGGATGCTGCCCCCGCGGGAATGAGCCTCTAAAATTGCAGGCAGGGTTTCGGAGCGCTCAGTGTGATCTTGGCCTTGCAGCTGATCTCGCTGTTCCTAGCTTTCACGCAAACTTTATCTTCTGTACCACTGCGTCCCGTGTGCAGCTTCTCGATCCCTGCTTTCTTTTTCACCATGCGCCACTGGAGGGGGCTATGCCATAGTCTCTCATCCCGTGCTGCGCTATTGCCCTCCGGTCCCAATACACAGCACTCCTCCACCTGCGGACTGTCTGCTGCTTCTTGCGTTTCCGCGCACTCGCAGCCCAGGCTGGGCCTCCACTTATCAAGCTTCACAGGACTAACAGTACACTTCCTTGGTGGGCAAAAATGCATTAAGTCTCTGAGGGAAAGGCGCAAGATGAAGCTGGTCTCCCCTGCGGAGGGAGAAAGTGGATCCTCCGCTTGACAGATTCTGCAGCTGAGGCCGATTCCCCAGTTCGCAGTTTCTTTGCAGCGTTACTGGTTAAAAACCGTCTCTTTATTGCCCACTCCCGGTTGTGGACCCAGCCACAGTCTGCCATCGCTGTCCTCTGAGTTTAGGGCACTGGGGCGAGCCTCCTCTCAATTGATTCTCTGTGCCCTGGGTTGCCCCTCCAGGCCTTGGGGTATGGTTCAATAGGAAGGGAAGGCGGATGGACAGCTCCTCATGGACCCCTGCAGCGCCTACTGGATCAAGAGCTTACCTGGCCCATCCACACTCCTTACCTTGCGGCTGGGCTTAATAGTGTGCACGTCTGCTTCAGGTGAGCAGGATTGTTAGACAAGGTTGTCCGCCGCACTACTGAGTAAGCGCCCCGGAGGTATCCTCTGATGACGTACCCAGGCTGTGTTAGAGCTGCAGGCAAGCTGACCCTCGACACCCGGCTGCACTCGCACCGCTCTCCACTCTGGGAGGTGGGGGGGGGGGTCAGCCTGGACTCTGCTGCGGCGAAGAGCTGCCTTTTCCCTTTGTCAGGCGCAGGGGAGCACAAGTGTAGACACACAGGCTCAGGGGTGGGCAGTGTTCAACCCTCCTGCAGAGCGCGCCGCTCAACTCTTGGGGGACCAGCAAAGGCCAGGGGCAAGCCGTCGCAGCTCTCCCCCGAGCACCTCCACGATGAATGATGCTGCTGGACTCTCTTCAGGGACGGAGCTCTGTCTGGGGCTCCCCGTTCACGCCGCAATGGGCCTTCACCGCCCTGGAGCCTAATGCGGAATTGTGTGCGCCGTCGCTGGCGACTCAGCGACCACACCACACTCCTCCCCAGAGGGCCTCCGTGCGCAGGCCGGGGAGGCAACTTCGCCGGCAGCGTTTACCGGGTAGAACAGTACCATTTTAGTCAGGACACTGGCCAGCGATGCAGGACCCCTTCTTCTATAAAGATGTCAGATGTCTGTGGTTTGCGGGCTGGGCAAACTTCTGGAATTCACGCTCTACCGTCAGTTCCTTGGGAGCTGAGTTCTCAGGCTTCCATGTAGCCTGCGCCCCTAGTGGTCTCCGTTTACTTAACTATTGTATCTGCCTCTTAACTCTACTCTGCTTACCTTCTTTCACATTATTGTGCTTTTACTGCTGAGTGCACGCGCGGGTAAAAACAAACTTTTGTTTCTCGATGTGCGGTCAGGAAGCAGCAAAACTACATTTCTCAGACTCCCTGAGTATTTAAATCTGTCACGCAGGAGGGCCGTCTTCCTGCTCCAGCTGTTCCTGGTTTATCAGATTCTTTTGTTCCTGCAGGCAGCATTCTCCTGTTTTCAATTCTGCATACTAGATCCATCAGGTACCATGTCACGAAACCTCATTAAAAGGATTCAGCAGAATCGTCTATCTATACTGCAGGCAGATAAGCTTGATCGTATTCATAAGGAGTTTTTCCCCTTGCAGGCTCAATCCCTTGAGCCTGATATTCTGGGGGAACTTCTTCCTCCCAGATTGGCCCCCCTGGACATAACTAGAGAAGGGAAGTTAGCAGAAGGTGTGGGTGACCTCAATGCTACTAGCAGAGCAAAAATTGATCCTAGTTCTAGTGTGGCACTTAAACAGTACTATTAAATACTCGCTCATTGGCTAATCATGCCATAGAAGTAGCAGACTACATAATGGTGAATGATGTGGATATTATGCTCCTCACAGAGTGGATCTGCAATGCTAACTTACATGCTCTACAGCTGGCCATTCCAGTAGGTTATAAAGTGTTACATGTAGATCGCGAGGGACAGAGGGGCGCAGGGGTTGCTATTATCTTCAAAGATAGTCTCAATTTTTAAGTTTCTAGCATTCCTTCTCTTCATACCTGTGAAGGCATTTTAGTTCAATTTCACTTCAGCCCTTCTACTACTCTTAGTCTCCTTGTCCTCTACTGCCCCCCTTCCGCCCTGCCTGATTTCAGAGAACAACTTCTAGCCTTTTTAGGCCCCAATATTAAACCCAAGACCCCATTTCTTACTGCTGGCGGCTTTAACCTCTGTGCCAATAATCTGGTTGACCAGGAGGCTTGTGCTCTGCTAAATCTTTTTGAAAGTTTGGGCTTTAAACAATTTGTTACAGTCCCTACCCATCAGGTAGGTAACACTCTTGACTGGATCTTGACCAGATTGCACATTATTTCAGACATAAATGTTGAATCTTGCTGTTGGTCTGATCATAGTACCATTTCTTTTTTTATTTTGTTATCAGGCCAAAAGCATAAATAAGTTTCTGCACAGGCACCACCTACCTTGCGTACAGCATTTTCAGTAATTACATGGCATCGACTTTTAGCGATTGCGGACATCAGTTAATTAGACTCCTACACTGCAGAACTGCGTAATATCTTAAATGGTGCTTTCGATCAGCTGGCTCCACTCAAAACTGCTCAAGGTAAAAAGGACACACAGGGTACTGTATACCAGTGGTTCTCTTCTGAGATACTTGCAGCGGACAGCTGTAAAGGGCAGCCGAAAGAGGCTGGATGAAATCTCCAACGGTTGACACCATCCCTCTTTATAAAGGATCAGTTAAGCATTTTAAAGCAACCATCCTTGAAGCTAAGTGAGCAAAGCTAGCGGAACGTACCCTGGAAGCTAAATCTAGCACCAGAGAATTATTTCATATTCTCTCTGAACTTAAGAGAAAACCTCAAGAATCCCAGTTAGTTACTAACGATGCCTGGTGTCAGAAAATTCATAATAGCTTCCTGCAAAAGGTTAAAAACCATCAAGGGAATAGCCAGATAAAACATCTAAATGTCCAGAGGCTCTTTCAGAAGCTAGGATATTAGACAAGGAGATGGCCAGTAACAAGGACACCTTCTCCTTAGGCAAGTTTCAGTGAACAAAATATCTACTATTGTGGAAAATCTCAAACCCACTTCTTGCAGGGGCGATATTTTTCCTGCATCCCTCTTTAAAAAAAAAATATTTTCAAGCATTGGCCTTCCTGTCACATCCTTTATAAATCAGTCTTTTTAACAGGGATTAGTCCCAGAGTGTTTTAGGGAAGCGTGAACCTACCCCCCCCCCCGCTAAAAAAGAAAGGGTCTGACCGACAACTATCACCCTATTACTGATGTATCCTTTCTCCTCAAGATTATTGACAAAGTAGCTTGCGTTCAATATGATGCCTTTGTTGAGGAAAGAGGTTAACTGTCTGCCAAACAATCAGGATTCAGAAATATCATGGCACGGATACAGAGTTGCTTGATGTTAAATTCCTATTATTAGGAATAGCTGACCAAGGGAAAGTGGCTATGTTCATGCTACTAGACCTGTCTGCCGCCTTCAATCTTGTTAATCACAACAGGATTGCAGACAGACTAACGGAGGTGGGAGGCTGCTCTAACTCAGCGGCTAACTGGTTTCGATCATTTCTGGGCCCAGAAGAGCAAGGGTTTTCCACGGGTATTCTCGGTCAGAGGAATCGATTCTTAACTGTGGAGTCCCTCAGGGTTCCAGTGTGTCCCCTTTGCTTTATAATCTGTATGCAAAGCTTTGTTTTGATGTGCTGGACAGTCTGGGTGTCAAATTTGCAAATTATTTGCAAATTATGCTGATGACACCCAGATCGTCCTGGAACTCACAGGTTCTTATGAAGCAGAGTCACTATTGGTCATTAAGGTGTACGATGGCATAAGGGCCTGGATGCAAAATCATTTTTTTGCGCTCAATGACAGTAAAACAGAGATCCTGTTAGTTGGCAGCAAGCCAAACTTAAGGCTCTTGGACCCCAATACAATACATTAGTGGGGGGAGCCATCATTCAGGCCTCTAGTTCGGTCAAAACATTGGGTGTTCTTTTTGACAGCAATGTAAACTTTGCAAAACAAGTGGCGAATAATAGTGCCAGTTGTACTTATACCACACATCTACTTTGGCAAATTCGACCCTAACTTTCAGAAGGACAGCCACTATCAACTCTAAAATAGACTATTGCAACAGCCTATTGGTTGGTACCACTGCGGCCAATATAAAAAAACTGCAGACATTATAAAATCATTATGTGGTTTGGGACGCAGAGAATATGTGTCTCATGCACAGAGGAAGTTGCACTGGCTTCCCGTTCGCGAAAGGGTCCACTTCAAGGCATCCTGCTTGGTCTATGAGGGCCTTGTAGATATTGCCCCATCATATCTTCAGTCTTGGATCATGAAGCAGCCTTTTAGATGTACTTTACATTCTAATGATAAGGATATTCTATCTCAACCTTGTTTCAAATTGAGAACATACAGGGACCTGAGCTTTTATACCTGGGGCCTAGAATTTGGAATGGCCTCCCCGTTCCCATTAGACAACTGCCATCGCTGGCCAAATTTAGGAAGGCTCTTAAAACGCTCTTATTCGATGGAGGTGGCAAGTAAGTCACTCCTACTCTGAATACTATTTTGATCATAGCTAAACTGTACCCTGTTGTACTTCTCCTTCCTCTTTGCTTGTTTTATATTTGTACAGTTTATGTCAGCTATCTGATGCCTGCAGGTTAGTTGGCACTATATAAAAATACACTAAAATAGAATAGAATATATAGCACGCACAGCGCCCACTGCCCTCAGTTAAACTTTTCTGCGACAGCTTCGAGCGAAATCCGGCGTGTCTCACATCTTGTGACGTATTTTTTCAATACTATCGATACCATGTCTTCATCCTCAACACCGACGACTCTGAGGTCCTGTTTCAAGAAGTGTCGGGATTGCAGGTAAAAAATGTCCCTCACTAATCTGCATCGTATCTGTTTCCTCCGAGCGGACCACAACACCTCTGACTGTTTGAAATGCCAGTCCATGCCTGGAAAAGCCTTGAGGGAACGGAAAGGGAAGCTGAAGGTAGGCAAAATCCCTAAAATAATCTCCTACCCGATCTGTGAAACCTTTGACTGACGAGTCGAGAGGCGACTCTACTCAAGAGGAAGAAGGCCAAGCGGTCCAGGTCGAGGAGTGGCTCAAACCACTCTTCTTCATCCTCGAAGAAATCGACGAGAAGGCACCGTTGGTCGACTTCGTCGGAATCTTCCCCCGGAAGAGTTGCTTGCCCAACTAAGAAATCCACTTCAGCTGAGTGGGAGGCATTCAGGGCTGAAATGCTTAAGATTTTTAAAAAACAAAAAAGCCATGCTCTTACCAAGCCTTCAAAAGAAGCCGGAGAGGAAAGGTCTTGTCCTAAATCTCACGCGCCCTCAAGCCCGGGAAAAAGACCAGATCCACATCATGGCCCTTTGTAGGCCTCGATCCGATGTTTCATTAAGGGTCTTTTGAGACATAAGGAAAAGTCGAGATCGTCGACAACTTCAACGTCGGCGGTGCTTTCGACGCCCACCAAACCTTCGGCGCCAACTGCGCCACCTTTGCCAGCTGTGCCATCGAGGCCGTGCGTCCCTCCTACTGCGCCGATGAAAAAAAGCATAGACGACTTCTGTGGCGTCAAAGCCAAATTTACCAAAAACAGTAATTGCAGACAAAATATATGCTCCACTACCTAAAAAAGAATTCTTTAAATCTCTTACTTTGATTTTTGAAGAAGAGGAGCGGTCTGATGATGAAGACCCATTTGGCCTACAATATGGTACACCCAATGTACCAGAGAGTTTCATCTCAGAAGAGTCCAGAATGAAGGACCTTTATGACAATTTGCAAACTGCAAGTGGTGTAGATACCTCGCCCGAACTTGAATTTGGAAAGCCAGAGGCTGGGGAGAATGCGGATGCATCCTAAAGGCAGCTCATGTCAAAGGTGGTGGAATACATGGGTTAGAGTAGACCTCCATTACCATATGAACAGGATGACCTTACTGACATTCTTGAAAAAGGTCCACAATCAGATATAATCTTGCCTTTAAATATGGCATTGCAGTATAGGGTGGCTATGAACTGTGAGCCTCCGGAGGTCCAATCCGGCAGTTGATAATAACAACTAAAATATCGCCCTTCCAGTAGTGACCCCGACTACATGTCAAAACACCCCACTCTGGGTTCAAACCTTACCGCAGGCTTGGGGTGGAGACACCTTACTATGCTGAGGCCCCGTTCTGGAACTTCCCCGGTATAGCACCCACATATGATCCAAGTATACAACACAAATGGGACCCGGAGGAGGAATTTAAAATCAGAGACATATTCCCCAATGGTAAATTTATAACGTTGGAGGAATTTAAAACAGGGATGGGAAGTGACCAATTAATGGTGTTGCAATATCATAGACTGAGAATGGCTTTTAAGGCTAGGTGGCCAATGTTCCCAGATGAACCCCCACCACACCCGTGCCTGATGACCCTATCCACCGGGTCGGGAACAAGTGTCTCGGGGCTATATGCGACTGTGCAGGCTAACACTCCAATGGTAAATGTAATAAAGGCCTCCTGGGAAGCAGATCTGGGTGAAAATATAAATGATAGAACCTGGGTAAGGTACTGTGAATTGACCAAGAAGGTATCCATGAATGCGGGCCTCAGGCTGATCCAATTTAAGATGTTGAATAAACTGCACTATACCCCCAAAAAAGTTGCAATGTTTACAAATGACAGTCCCGGAAGGTGTCAGAAATGTGGGGCAGATCAAGCTGATTCGATACACATGTATTGGAGTTGTCCTCATGTGCATGTATTCTGGGGCGAGGTAGAAAACATTTTGGAGGAAGTAACGCAGATACCGGTAGACCTCACACCACAAAAATATCTGTTTGGGGATATTGGTAAACAGTCAGAAGCAACGAGAAGGCTCTTCAATATTGCAGGCGTAGTGGCAAAAAAGTGCATTCTGCAAAAATGGAAGAATGCACAGGCACCGCAAGTGAGCCAATTCCTTAAAGGATAGTTCCGGGACTTTTTTTTTATTGTCCCTACGGGTCGGCCATGTGTTTGTAAGCATAAATCGGTAGATCGTAGGAAACTTTCCTATGGACCTTACCCGACTTTTCGCCCATTATCGCACTCGAAATCAGCCTCCATTTTGTGATAATCCTATCATTCCGCCGCATCGACCTGGCTCACCTGCCTTTGCGGCACTAAATCAAATCCCCCGCCCCTGAAACAGACTTTATCAAAACATTCATATTCCCCGCCTCTATCCGTGACGTGACTGAGCTGCGTAGGCAAACGCGCCCAGGCGTCTTCTACGCGACTCCACACAGACCCCGGAAATCAACACAGATCAGCTCACAATACAGCGCACCACAATTCGGAATATGAAACTGTACTTTGAAATCAAACCGCAAGATTGTAAATGTGGTAAAGTACATTTATTTGACATCAAATGTTTAGAGAATATTCAGCGATTTGCATTTTTATTTGCTCATGTTCCAAAAAGTTCGTATTGAGGAACGCGATGGTCCTTTGCTGTACACAGGGTCTTAGAGCATCTCACAATACAGCACCACAATTCGGAATGTGAAACCGTGGTTTAAAAGCAAACGGCAAGATTGTACATTTGGCAAAGTACGTTTATTGGACATCAAATGTTTAGAGAATATTCAGCGATTTGCATTTTTCTTTGCTCTCGATCCAAATTAGTTCGTCTTGAGGGAAGCAATGTTCGTGTGCAGTACACAGGGTGTTGGTTTACGATAAAAATAAGCTCTTCTGTCGCACTGATAATCGCATGGCTGTTCCAACAACGAGGCACTAGGCCACCACAACGGTAGGTATGTTGCATCTAACCGTTAGTACCGCGTAAGGGCATACTTGTACTTGGCGATCGTCCCATAAAATGGTCAGGGTGGTAACGTTGTTCACGCGGAGAAGCAACTGGCGGCTGTAGAAGCCGTCCGCCGGTGTCTGGTACTCGTGACACAGACAGTAGTGAATGATGTACCTAAAAACATAAAAAATGAAATTAGTCTCACCATCAGATCCTTATTAAAATTATTCATTTCATAGCGAGGACAGCGCTACTGGGTGTACACAAGTGTTTAAAGGCGTGGCGAGGCATGGAGGGGGGGGGAGTGGAGTACAAGGTAAGTAGCATAAAATAATAAATAAATAGGGCCAGCTGGTGGCAAGTGCAAGGTAAGTGCAGAACAAGTGCTGGGAAGGGGGGGCTGTAGGATACTGAGACAGTCCCCCAGTGCAGGGGTTGACAGGGAGGCAGTGCAGGTGGAGAGTGGAAGGGCCCAGGACCGAGGTCGCAGACAGTGGACCAGTTGTAGCAGGGGAGAGGGAGAGAGAAAGCAGAAGCAAAGAGGAAGGTTTTGAGGTGCTTCAGTAAAAGCAGATGTTTCTCCTCCAGATAGTGCGCGGTAGAAAACACTATGCCACATAGAACGAACAAGTACAACTGAACCCGTCTTTAAAGCCACTGTATAGTAATGAAATTGCGGTATAAACTCATCAAAAGTTACTTACATTATATTTGCATTTTCCATTGTGTCTCTGTGTAGGGCAGACCCGAAACACCACTCCTTCTTTGCCGACGTTACTTCTTCTAATGAACGTGGCTCATCGTTTCGTTTCTGAAATTTTATTCATTATCTTTTCTTAGTCTTTCAGGATGGTCCCGGCCTGTCAAGGTCAAATCACAATAGAACCTTATATTGGGTCGTGGGCCGTTCCGCCACCCGAGCAAAACATCAAAGCAGCTGACCTTCACTTTGAGCGAGCACACATTTCTAGTTAGCTCCAGTTAGTGTAAGGGCATCTTGTCTGCGTGCCTTTTTTTTTATTGTCTTTATGGGTCGGCCATGTGTTTGTAATACGGAAACATTCTATAATTTTTGTAAAAATGATTTATATTACTGTTTGGTTTAATTGCAATGGGCCTGCAACATGAGGAGACTCGAGAGAACAGACAATCGAATTACAATCATTTAAACCGTGATGTGTATTTCTCAATGAGCTCTGCTTTAGGTGGACATGGAACAGAGGCAATGTTGGGTGGCAATGCAGTTGTCCCCTGCATAGGTTCGTTCACCACTCCATGTATGTGCCTATCGAGGACATCTACGATAAGTCTCTCAATAAACTCATATTGCATATCCTCAAACACTGGTTTGATCACCCATTGTTTACTTCTTTTAGTGAAGGCCTTATTGTAGCGAAGCGTCCCTAAAGTTCCGGTCGTCCTACTTTGTTGACGGCCAACATTATGGTTATGTGCCAAGACCACTAGAAGAGTCCGATTTATCATGCCTTCCATGCCAAAATGCAATCTTTTGGGCCTGTACTTGAGGCACATATTGTGGAACACCTCCAAATCTCCTGTGTGGCAGAATTCCGTGAGTCCCCTCAAAGCTTTTGTTATAGTTTTATCAAATACAATCTTTTCAATGGCCTTGTGAGTGGGTGATGAAGGAATCAACCACTTCTTCTTCCGTGCCTCCTCTGTGGACAAATGGCCATGTTCACATTTGTGGAAATGCTCATTTGTCGACCATCGATGTACGTTGCTACAGTGCAACATTACTGACCGCCATTTTTCCAGTAGAATTTCCAACGACCCTTCACATGTTTTTGAGCTCCACCAAAGATAGTTGCTGATTGACTTGGACCACTGTGAAATACCTTGCATATCTTTTTTTTTTCCTGCAGCCGACAATTTTTTATTGATTGATTTTGCAAGATGCCAAACGTCAAATTGGTGATTTATATTTTTGTACTGTTCTCTCATTGTCTTGGCAATTGAAACGTGTCTGTCCGTGGCTATCAGGTCGATCACCATTCCCCGCGATTGTAGTTCTTGCAATGATGCTACAAAGCCAAATTTCTCCATGGCCACTGAGGATGTACTTTGTGACACCTGCACGACCACCGAACTCACAATTTTCTTACTTTCCATGTCCTGAAAGTGGTAGGTGCAGTACTTGGCTGAAAATCCTGGACTGTCGCATTGTCCATCACCGGCTAGCCTGAAGCGTTTGCCCGCGAATGTACTTTCCATTGACATTTTTTCCATTCTCCAAGCTTCGCTGATGGCTGGAAATAGATAATCGGTTTGGTATTTGTAGAACTGACTTTTCGCAATGAAATGGATTCCCACAAACTGAAAGAAATACTGTAACTTTTTAAAACTTGAACCACTAAAAAGTGCGGCCGCTGCACAAAGTAGATTGCCTGCTGGCAGTTGCCCCAGCATGGGTTGTGCAGACCATGCGAACGGATGATATTGTGTACAGGTGGCATGTATTTTAAGGTTAGTGCCTCGAATTGCACGAGTCACATTAATCAATGGCTCCCCACATACTTCCCCACCAACCCAATGCCCACATTTCATCATCATAATAATATCCATCAAACAGCTATCGAATACAATGAATTTGGCCTCTTTCCTTATACTGTCACTCTGCATCCCAGCTGGTTCGGCCTGTAACGTTGAGGACATGTCACTCGCATGAAAGGTACAATCTCTGATATCGTCTTCCGCTATGCTGAGTGATATTGATGGTGTTTCATTGTCGTCCACTTCATTCTCTTCCATTGCAACATCTGTTCCTTGTCCGGAGATGGGAGAAAAAAACAATGTCTTCAACTTTCGCGTGCTCTTATTTTTTGCGGGTGTGGATTCTGTGAATTGATCTACGACTGCATCCAAACTACCAGGAGGACATTCACTATCAATGGCTGGTGGTGGTATAGCTCCGTTGTCAATCACTTCATATTCTTCCCATTGGCACGATGCATCTCCAGTCTCAAGTCCCTGCCAAAAGGTTTGACAAGCAACATCTCTCGTTCGCTTCACTGTCTGTGTAGATCTAGTTCTTACACCCACTCGCAACTAGAGGACAGATTAGAAAAGGGATGTTCAGTTTAAACACAACTTACAGTATTGAACTATTGACAGTGAAAGACAACATAATATAGTGAACAGGACACTAACCTTCTTTTGCTTTCTTTTCTTTGAAACTTTCTTTCCTCGAACTTCAACATCTGGACGCTGTTGCTCCGACTCGTGTGTGCATGTCTCCACTTCCTCTCGCGCTGCAACGACTATACTTTCATGATAAGCACATCCATCACTCACTGAGGCTCCATCGACTCGCTGAAACATAGAACTTTCATTAGTATGTATAATAATATTGAAAACACAAAATGTACTTGGGGACCAATACCCATACGTACATCTCAATAGCAAAACACGAATGAACGCATTGTGTAGAACATTCAAACGACAATAGTTCACGCATTGTTGATCTAGTTAGATTGAACTGTCAAGATCCATACCTCGGGCTCCGCATAGACTTCCATTGATGATATTATTGAAGATGAGGCTTCAGCAACTCCCTGAAACACAGTAATTGCATTAGTATGGTTTTGTATTTTGTTTAAAAGAACATAAACTTTCTGCAGGCGTCAACGGCTCATCTAAATAGACCTGCACAAATGATCAGTTGTCTAAAATAAATAATGGATATCTAAATATGATTCGATTTGCTCCATCGTTGGAAGTGTCACCACCCAGAGATCTGCATCAACTACTAGGGGTGATGTTCTTGTTGAAGAAGCTCCGTCAGCTCCCTGAAACATAGTACTTGCGTTAATAAAGAAGGAAGTATAGCGGATGTAATCACGTCATTTGATCTCGCATGATTGATCTGTCAGTATCCATACCTCGAAATGCATAAGAACATCAAGGGACGCTGTAACTGCGGTGCACACTTCTGCAAGCTGTTGCGCCGACCCGTAACTGCATGCTCCCCCTTCCTCTTGGACTAATGCTCCATCGACTCCCTGAAACATAGGACTTTCATTAGTAATGAACACAATATTGAAAAAAGAAGACACATAGGAGGGCGACGACAGAAGGACATACCAATGGCTAAAAACGAAAGAAACATTGTGTGTAACAATCACGCTACAAGAATGCAAGATCTGATGATCTCCATCGATGGAACTGTCCGGAAACGTACCTCGAGCATCTGAGTGACATCTACGGTTGTCGTCAATGCGTTGGACTCCTCAGCATCTCCCTGAAAGACAGTACTTGCATTATTTTGGATAACAATAATTATAACTGAAAACAAAGACTAGAGGACGAGTACTGTGGTGTACCATTAGGTAAAATAATTACACGATCAATTAAAACTATTGATTTACATGCCTAAAACAAGTCAGTGTCAGAATAGCTAAGTAAGATTACCCGATAGGCGCTTGAAGTGGCTGATGACTGCAATAACGACACGGATGGAGAATCTTCAGCCTTCATATTGAGTGGATACATAAATGGGGAAATTATTGTTAGCTAATGCTACACACTACCGCAATGCCGAGAGATAAATACGTAAACTTGACTCACCAGTGGAGGGATGTGGACGAATAGAGTGGGAATAGCGGTTGAGAGCAATTTTCGCCTCGCTCGCGGTGTTTTCGTCCTTATTAGCAATGATGTGGAGTACATGTCTGGGCTAAAGTGCCTGCTGCAGATGCGGTATCGATCACCCCTCTTGTCCGCAAAGACTTCTAGGACTCTACTTTCTATCTCAGAGGCTGGATATCCGCAATATCGGACCCATTCTCTTATCTGATCTATTGTCTTAGGGAAAACATGCATTATAGTACCTTCAGATTTGTTATGGGTCTTCGAAGGGCAACCGCCAATGGAACAGGCAGGCATTATGGAAAGTTCTGAAAAGTAAAGATCAACAATTCTCTATGAATACCAATGTGTTAAAACATTAAATGACACATAAAAGGTTCAATGCAAGGTCCGTTTTGGTTCTTGGAACTATACATGTTATTCACATGCGGATAAGTATTTCAATAACTTTCAAAAAATAGAAAAAGTAATTTGACTAAACTCAGAACATGTGACTAGTTCCTTGCATGTACTGTCGTGAACGAAAAGAAAACATGGATGCAATTTGATGACTACTAGCAAATAGATATAAATTAAAAAATTGGACGCAAAATGATTATGGTACATGGACTTACCTTGACGAACAAACAGTTAGATGCAGGGATCAGAGTAGTTTCTTGTCGTAGAACAGGGAGCAGTTCACAGGTTGCAAACTGACGAGTTTGCTCAAAGTGGTCACGGAAGTTCACAGAGACGAAGAGCAGATAACCAGCACCTTCACGGGTTGACTAGCAAAGCGCAAAGAAGTTCTCATTAGAAATATGAAGTGGGTTATAAAGAATTCGAAACAGGGGTGTGTTTGTGAATGAATGACGTGTATATGTCGTGGCATTATGCGGTCTGCAGGGGGCCGTCCAGCGTGAGCGGGGATGCTTGGCAGGAGACACGGGGTCTGGAGGTAGACATGGGAACAACAACCCATGCTCTATAGACCACTTTGAAGTGTACATGGTCTTTGGCACCTCTTGGCCTTTATCGCTCCCTGACAGCTCCACTTGCCAGCACAAGTACCCCGGTGCGAACTGCCTTTGATAGGGCGGGGGGTGGATCGGGGCGGTGGTCGTGCAGACAAGACACAGGAAGACTCGTGAATGGAGACACACTTATGTGGATTGCAGGGGGCCGTCCAGCGTGAGGGGGGATGCTTGGCAGGAGACACGGGGTCTGGAGGTAGACATGGGAATGTTAGGGAGAATTCTCTGTTTAGGCTGAATTTCCCTACCTAGTGAGTCCCCCAGCAGCTTTGCTGGATTTCTGGGGTTTAATTTTTTTTCTCCTGCCAAGAGTGAGACTCTTTTACCCTCACTCTTGGACATGTTGAAGTGTGTTTTCTTGGTTAAACCTTGTGTTGAATGGGCTATGGGGTCTTTTACTCCATAGGGCCTCATGTATTTTTGTGATGTGGGTCACACAGCACCCTCTGTGCCGTGACCCAGGGGTGTCCTAGGGACTCCCCAACATAGACTCCATACCCTGGGACTGACTACTGTCTCCCAGGGCATGTAAAGTCACCAAAGACTTTGCTAGTCTTGAATCCTGAACAGAACCAGTACAAACCATCATATTGTGGACGTACTGGCTGGGGCAATTCGATTGCCCCAGGGTCTGTTAGTCGAGGGGGCACGTCTCCGTCCCCCCTGATCGAGTTTTGGCTGGTGGCAGTGGAAACTACTTTTTATATTCGACCGCGAATATTTCCCTATGGGATTTCCCATTGTTTTAGGCTAACACATTTAATTATTTATTTACGGTAGCCTTAAACATACCGCCGGTTTATATATTTATTTTTATAACTCCGGTTGGGACTTTTTGCCAAAACTTGATTCTAAAATGGCGTTGGTGTTCGCCTCTGTAACTCTGACCCAAAGTGGAGCCCTTTGTTCCACTTTTGGCGGGCTTCTCCACAGAAGCCCTCCAAAGTGGTGCCACTCTGTCTGGGGTACTTAGGAGGGGTGGAGGGGGATTTAGGCACCCTGGACTGAGTTACCTTGGTAACTCAAGTCGCACTCCGTCCTGATTGGCCCAAGTGGTGAGCCGCCCGGCTCACCACTTAGCATGTTTGAGTGACAGCTAGGCTGGGTGAATGGGGGTTTGCTGCATAAAAGCAGGGCTTTGGGGACTGGGACTTCAGAAGTCGCCACAGGACCAAGAATCCGACGAGGGAAGAGCTGAGCCGACCTGCTTCGACGACACCACCCGGTGGAGCCCTGCTGAACCGTCTCACCACTTTTTCCCGACGACCGAGGAGAACTCTTAACGGAGTGGCTCCTTCCCTTGACTGGTGGGGACAACCAGTTTTCGCCTTCTTTCCGTTCTTTGAGGTATCTCGTGGCCGCCTTGCCTGTGCCAAGCACCCCGGCATCCGGAATACCACACTTTACCCCCATACCGCGAAAGTCGGTACCAACCCTTTAACCGGAGAACTCCGCGGCTGGTTTCTTCCCGGGCAGTGCTACGACCTTTCTCTTCTGCTCTTCAGCGAGATATTCTTCTCCCCTGACCGACGTCGAGCCTTGCTGTCGCTGCCTGGAACAACTGCCCCCGCTGGAGGATCCTTTCCGCTTAAGGTACTGTGTTCCGCCTGGCTTCCCTTGCCACCGACTGTACGGGGTAGATTTAGTCCCCGGCTTTCGAACCTGGGAGTGCCTGGGACACTTTGGCTAAACTTTCTGAGCCACTCTAAACTCTTTTTGACTCCTTGCCAGACTTTGAATCTCTAACTAACAGTGTGATCTTGGGCACATTTTCGCTCCGGCTACTCTAAGAGTGGGCCCTGCCTAGTGACTTTTGCTCACCTGTGACTTTGTGCTTCTTTGAGCCTATTGCAAGTGTCCTGGACCTTAGAGTGGTGTGTTTAACCCATTTCTGCTTTTTCTCTCCCTTTCTTGGAAACTACTAGAGTGTCATCTAACGTTAAGCACTCACCTCTGTTTTAATTAAGTGGTGTTAACCTAGAGTTGTCTAGATAGGAGAAAGGATTGAATCTACTTTCATTATAACTGTGTTTGAAGTGTTTACTATATTTTGCTAGAGTGTTTTTAACTTATGTGTTTTTAAATAAATAACTATATACTTTTGAAACCAAGCTCTGGTCAGTGTTTGCTTGTGCTATTGTGTTTTGGTACATATTGTGTATACTTTGCATACTGCCTAACTCTTCTTGAGAGAAGTCTGACTGCTCAGCCACAGCTACCAGGTAAATCTGGGTGGTACAGACTGCTACCAAAGGGGTTTACTGCTCTACCTGTAGTCTTAAATCTTTTGCAGTGTTCCCCAAGGGAACTGCACAGGTTTCTGCCTAACACTGGTGTACAGCGGTGGGATTTGTATTGAGTATACATTTTATTGTGCTTTAGATACCTTAGTGCAACTAACCACAAAGCTTAGCACTGAAAAAGTAAAACCTCTAACATGTCAGTTATAGAAAGCTATAGTCAAGAGTCCCTTGCAGCCAAAACTGCTGATTGTTTAAGAGTGCTCTGTAAACATAAGGATCTCCTGACTAAGGGCAAGAAAATGGAGCTGATTGAAAGATTGTTAGCTAACCAAAGTCTGGGTGATGGTTCAGAGGAACCTACCACTCCAGCAACTGTAGATGACAGTGTTGAAGTTAACATGGAGCAAAATGTTGATGTTTCTGAGGAAGAGTCAGAAGAGGAGGGTGAGGCTGTTGTAACTGTCCCCCCTAGGCCTCTGCCTGCTCTACCTGCTGTGCCTACTGGACCTTTACCAGGTCCCACATTTAGTCCTCAGTACTTTGAACTGGAGAAAATGAAGCTAGAATTGGAGTATAAGAAACTTAATGCTCAAACTGACAAAGAACTAAGGCTAAGGGAAATGGAGCTCAAGTATGACTTAGAAATGAAGAAATTATCTGTTGAGAATGTTTCTCTCTCTGGCTCCTCTAGAAGTTCCAGTCCTAAAAGACCCCGGATGCCTAAAGAATTGGTTGGTATGTATGAGCCTAAGTTGGATGTGTTGGATTGGTTGTCTCTGTTTGAATATAATCATGGGCTCCAGAACATCACAGGAAATGACTTACTCACCTGGTTGTTCTCTAGGCTTCCCCCTGTTGCAACTGATGTGGTAATGGAGATGGGGGAGGAGGATAGGAAGGACTATGAATGTGTGAAACTAGCTTTGATAGCTAGGTTTGGGAAGACCCCTTCCCAGTATCTTAAGAGGTTTAGGAGCCTCAAAAAGCATGATGGTACCCCTTGGGCTACCTGGGTGAATGAATGTTTGAAAAACTTAGAGGGATGGATTAAGGGTTACAAGGTGAACACTTATGAAGGTATGAAGAATTTGTTTATGTTGGAGACTATTTATGATGCCTGCTCTCCTGAGCTCAGACAACACTTGGCTGATTCCAGGGAATTGGATTCCCGGAAACTAGCTAAGGCTGCTGACTTGTGGGTTGCCAACAGGGCCACTCCCAAGGATTCTGGGGTAACTCAGAGGAAGGATGGGGAGAAACAGCCTAAAAAGGACTCCAAAGAGAATTCTAATACCTCCCATACCCAAGAGGGCCACAAACAACCAAATAACCAGGGTAAGCCCCAGGGTAAACCGAATCAGGCTAGTGTACCTTCTGGCCACAAGCCAGAAGGAGGTCAGAACAAGCCACCCTTCCAGAGAGCATTTGGACAATGCTATGTCTGTCAGGGTACTGACCATATCAAAGGAGATCCCAAGTGCAAGGGTAAACCTGCAGGGATCAGCACAGTCTCCTTAGCCTTCACTCCTGAGGATGAAGTACAGATGGCTAGTGCCCACTTTGAACTCTTTGCTGAAGAACCCTTGGGTCTTCAAGCAACTGTAAACTTAGAGCCTATGGGTCTGGTTAGTCCCCAGAATAGGGTTGTGTATAACTCCCTACCTGTTAACTCTAAGGTGTATTATGTGGACAGTGTTCTTGTCAATGGCCAGGATACTCCTGCCAGGAGAGACACTGGGGCCAGCAGAACAGTAGTGGATGAAAGCTTCTTTCAACCTGAGGATGTGGCCAAAGCACCCAAAGGTCCCACTAAGATGTCTGGAGGCCCTGTCCAAATGGTTCCTATTCTACCAGCCCTCATTCAATGTAACAACATGACAGTAAGGATCCCTGTCAGTGTTCAGACTGAGGTACCTGGGAAGGTCCTGTTAGGGAATGACCTAAGAACTCTAGGAGTAGTGTCACATACCCCCAGGCCTCCCAGTATGGAGAAACAGAACTTAACCAAATTGGCTAGAAAGGCTACCTTGAAGGACCCTTCTAGGCCTGTGGGACCCTCTACTGAGAACCCCACTACAAGCCCTGGTTTTAGTAAGTTGACCTCTAACCCAGGCACAGTTCAGGATAGTATGCTAGGAACATGGGAGCCCCAACCAAGCTCCACCCTGTGTTCCCCTAGTTTCAGAGTCTCTGACCCCCCTGCTTCTGAGGAAGAGGTGGATAGACCAACTAGGCCCCTATCTGGACCTGAGAGAACTGGTAATTCTCAGTGCTGGTGGAAAACCAGAAAAGAAAAGTCTAAGGCAAAAACCTTCAGACTGTTGGACCTTCTACTGAAGACCCCAACTCAAATCCTAATATTAGGGGGGAAACTCCTAAAATAGGTAAGGGTAGATCTAAGAGGAAGGGGAAGCAGGTACATTGCCTAACCCCAACCCCTCCAACCAAGAGGCCTAAGACCCAACCTGCTCCCACAAGAGAGGTGGTGAGGAACCTTGGAGGCCCCTCTAGATCTAAGGGAATCCTTTATAAGGACCCCTTCAAAAAGCCTAACCTAGGTTCAGAAGTTGTACCAACTTCTGAGGGACTGGTCAACCAGATCCCCTATAACAAAAAGACTGATGTTCCTCAAAGGGTCTGTAGGTCCGTTAGCTTGCAGAAGAAAACCTTTGAGTTCTCCATTGAACATAGGTCAAGGTGTCACCATCAAAATGCTGATGGACTCTCTAGGATGTATATCATCGACTAGAGGTATGAGGTTCATCCAGGAGTGGATTAAATCCTCCTGTCCCTTAGTCTGGGGGGGGCGAGTGTTAGGGAGAATTCTCTGTTTAGGCTGAATTTCCCTACCTAGTGAGTCCCCCAGCAGCTTTGCTGGATTTCTGGGGTTTAATTTTTTTTCTCCTGCCAAGAGTGAGACTCTTTTACCCTCACTCTTGGACATGTTGAAGTGTGTTTTCTTGGTTAAACCTTGTGTTGAATGGGCTATGGGGTCTTTTACTCCATAGGGCCTCATGTATTTTTGTGATGTGGGTCACACAGCACCCTCTGTGCCGTGACCCAGGGGTGTCCTAGGGACTCCCCAACATAGACTCCATACCCTGGGACTGACTACTGTCTCCCAGGGCATGTAAAGTCACCAAAGACTTTGCTAGTCTTGAATCCTGAACAGAACCAGTACAAACCATCATATTGTGGACGTACTGGCTGGGGCAATTCGATTGCCCCAGGGTCTGTTAGTCGAGGGGGCACGTCTCCGTCCCCCCTGATCGAGTTTTGGCTGGTGGCAGTGGAAACTACTTTTTATATTCGACCGCGAATATTTCCCTATGGGATTTCCCATTGTTTTAGGCTAACACATTTAATTATTTATTTACGGTAGCCTTAAACATACCGCCGGTTTATATATTTATTTTTATAACTCCGGTTGGGACTTTTTGCCAAAACTTGATTCTAAAATGGCGTTGGTGTTCGCCTCTGTAACTCTGACCCAAAGTGGAGCCCTTTGTTCCACTTTTGGCGGGCTTCTCCACAGAAGCCCTCCAAAGTGGTGCCACTCTGTCTGGGGTACTTAGGAGGGGTGGAGGGGGATTTAGGCACCCTGGACTGAGTTACCTTGGTAACTCAAGTCGCACTCCGTCCTGATTGGCCCAAGTGGTGAGCCGCCCGGCTCACCACTTAGCATGTTTGAGTGACAGCTAGGCTGGGTGAATGGGGGTTTGCTGCATAAAAGCAGGGCTTTGGGGACTGGGACTTCAGAAGTCGCCACAGGACCAAGAATCCGACGAGGGAAGAGCTGAGCCGACCTGCTTCGACGACACCACCCGGTGGAGCCCTGCTGAACCGTCTCACCACTTTTTCCCGACGACCGAGGAGAACTCTTAACGGAGTGGCTCCTTCCCTTGACTGGTGGGGACAACCAGTTTTCGCCTTCTTTCCGTTCTTTGAGGTATCTCGTGGCCGCCTTGCCTGTGCCAAGCACCCCGGCATCCGGAATACCACACTTTACCCCCATACCGCGAAAGTCGGTACCAACCCTTTAACCGGAGAACTCCGCGGCTGGTTTCTTCCCGGGCAGTGCTACGACCTTTCTCTTCTGCTCTTCAGCGAGATATTCTTCTCCCCTGACCGACGTCGAGCCTTGCTGTCGCTGCCTGGAACAACTGCCCCCGCTGGAGGATCCTTTCCGCTTAAGGTACTGTGTTCCGCCTGGCTTCCCTTGCCACCGACTGTACGGGGTAGATTTAGTCCCCGGCTTTCGAACCTGGGAGTGCCTGGGACACTTTGGCTAAACTTTCTGAGCCACTCTAAACTCTTTTTGACTCCTTGCCAGACTTTGAATCTCTAACTAACAGTGTGATCTTGGGCACATTTTCGCTCCGGCTACTCTAAGAGTGGGCCC
Organism: Ambystoma mexicanum; assembly: GCF_040938575.1. Taxonomy (NCBI): domain Eukaryota; kingdom Metazoa; phylum Chordata; class Amphibia; order Caudata; family Ambystomatidae; genus Ambystoma; species Ambystoma mexicanum. The sequence continues at coordinate 1,376,066,161 of NC_090934.1, forward strand.
TGCCTAGTGACTTTTGCTCACCTGTGACTTTGTGCTTCTTTGAGCCTATTGCAAGTGTCCTGGACCTTAGAGTGGTGTGTTTAACCCATTTCTGCTTTTTCTCTCCCTTTCTTGGAAACTACTAGAGTGTCATCTAACGTTAAGCACTCACCTCTGTTTTAATTAAGTGGTGTTAACCTAGAGTTGTCTAGATAGGAGAAAGGATTGAATCTACTTTCATTATAACTGTGTTTGAAGTGTTTACTATATTTTGCTAGAGTGTTTTTAACTTATGTGTTTTTAAATAAATAACTATATACTTTTGAAACCAAGCTCTGGTCAGTGTTTGCTTGTGCTATTGTGTTTTGGTACATATTGTGTATACTTTGCATACTGCCTAACTCTTCTTGAGAGAAGTCTGACTGCTCAGCCACAGCTACCAGGTAAATCTGGGTGGTACAGACTGCTACCAAAGGGGTTTACTGCTCTACCTGTAGTCTTAAATCTTTTGCAGTGTTCCCCAAGGGAACTGCACAGGTTTCTGCCTAACAGGGAACAACAACCCATGCTCTATAGACCACTTTGAAGTGTACATGGTCTTTGGCACCTCTTGGCCTTTATCGCTCCCTGACAGCTCCACTTGCCAGCACAAGTACCCCGGTGCGAACTGCCTTTGATAGGGCGGGGGGTGGATCGGGGCGGTGGTCGTGCAGACAAGACACAGGAAGACTCGTGAATGGAGACACACTTATGTGGATTGCAGGGGGCCGTCCAGCGTGAGGGGGGATGCTTGGCAGGAGACACGGGGTCTGGAGGTAGACATGGGAACAACAACCCATGCTCTATAGACCACTTTGAAGTGTACATGGTCTTTGGCACCTCTTGGCCTTTATCGCTCCCTGACAGCTCCACTTGCCAGCACAAGTACCCCGGTGCGAACTGCCTTTGATAGGGCGGGGGGTGGATCGGGGCGGTGGTCGTGCAGACAAGACACAGGAAGACTCGTGAATGGAGACACACTTATGTGGATTGCAGGGGGCCGTCCAGCGTGAGGGGGGATGCTTGGCAGGAGACACGGGGTCTGGAGGTAGACATGGGAACAACAACCCATGCTCTATAGACCACTTTGAAGTGTACATGGTCTTTGGCACCTCTTGGCCTTTATCGCTCCCTGACAGCTCCACTTGCCAGCACAAGTACCCCGGTGCGAACTGCCTTTGATAGGGCGGGGGGTGGATCGGGGCGGTGGTCGTGCAGACAAGACCCGTTTGCCGCAGGGCCTCACCAAGGAGAGGCCATCTAACTGAATGTAAGAGGATGGCTGCAGGATCTACTACATGGAATGCAGGGGGGTGAGTTTATAAATACCTCACCCTCCCAGGAGAATATACACTAGATTCATTTAAAAAATCAAAACAACCATTGTTAAAATATATGTTGGGCTTTATTTTAGATTTTAATTAAACATAAATAATAAACATTACACATTGTAAAGTTGAGGTTGCAGCACATCGAGGGAAAATCCGCGGTATTGTCCACTGTCACTGGGGAAATGTTGTCTAATGGCAAGTACCGCACAGGCAGGTATTACTCTCCGAACGCGGTGTCCGAGCCTCCCGTGAAGCCACCAAGTGAAGCAACGATAGGCCACCAGCCTGTACCACCTGTGAAAAAAAAAGATGCAAACTGTATTAAACTGACCAAACTTTCTTATCAATGTCGATTCAGGTAACACATGTCATTTTTCTTAGAAAAAAATTATATCTAGAAAATGCACTATATGGAACAAATTTACATGCGTTCGAATGATATGTAAATGTAATTTTATATGTGGGAGACGACCATGAAATAGTGGTGGCATTACTGACATCACAAACAGAGTATACTTACTCGTTACTCGGATTACGCGGACGAACAGTGCCGCGAAGTTCGTGCATAAGCACCATCATCATCCTCAACACGGTCCGTGAGAGGCAGGCTTCCCTGAACTCTGGCAGCTCGGTGATGCATTGCGGACTTTGCTCGCCTTCCTGCAGACTTTGCTCGCTTTCCGAAATGTAGGCCAAGCACCCGGAATTTTCACGGCAGCAGCAGTTCTCCTCCTCAGTTGGCATTAGCTCGCACCGATTGCACGTGCACCAGGTGGAGACGCCGTCCATGCGACATGGTCCAGGCTCTTCATCCGTTGACTGGTCCTCCCAACTGCCGTCCGAATCCCCATCGTTTTCGCGTGCTTGACTTTCCAGTAGTTCTTCCTCGGTGTACTCGGGCTCGTACATATACGGCATTATTGTGGCCATTGTGCGGTAAAGATAGTAAAATAATTTACAGAGATGGTACAGGTGTTCACACGGGCTACAAGCGGCGAAGGTAGCTGACCAGAGCACTGAAACGAGTCACAGAATACTCAAAGTAACACAGAGAGAGGAATGGAATCGAAAATCTGCTGCTGTGTGTTGTGAAACGGTCTGTTTATACTTATTGGGGAAAGAGGCGTCCTGCCATTTCCATGGCAACACGTCAATAGCTGAGGCGCAGCGATTGTTGACACGAGACGTGCTTGAAATGGGCAGTACGCGTCTGCTGATGTCAGGCTCAGGGGCGGGGGATTTGATTTAGTGCCGCAAAGGCAGGTGAGCCAGGTCGATGCGGCGGAATGATAGGATTATCACAAAATGGAGGCTGATTTCGAGTGCGATAATGGGCGAAAAGTCGGGTAAGGTCCATAGGAAAGTTTCCTACGATCTACCGATTTATGCTTACAAACACATGGCCGACCCGTAGGGACAATAAAAAAAAAGTCCCGGAACTATCCTTTAAGGAATTGATGTATTTCAATGAATGTGAAGAACACTATGTAATGTCACTCCCGAGTTCATGTAAACCGAAGGACATTTGGGCCCCGTTTAGAATATATCTATGTGAAGCAGACTCAGCCAGTAACAGCCCGGCAGGACCCAGTGAAGCGTCCAATCAGTAATACTGTTTACTCTGTTTAACTGAACTGAATGTTGCTGTTCTAGAGATATGTGATATGTAATGTTGTTGCAATGCTATGTACCGCGAGCATTAAATAAAGTTTAAAAAAAAAAAGAAAGAAAGAAATCACCCCACTCCGGAGTGTCTGGTGGTGCAGGCAGCTACTGCTACTTACCAATAAGCGGCATACCCTACCATCCCTCCTGATAGGGATGACAAACGCGTAGATGGATGGGCAAGGAAGGGATTCTCTGCAGGGAGCATGGCACTAAAATCTGCCAACTACACCTGTGTCCTCGCAAAGTTTACGCACACTCTATGGGATTGTATTTCCATGGTGGCAGAGAACATTCCCGAAGGGGATGAATGAGACCGCTTCTTAGCTATTATTAGAGACAGCAAAGAGGTTATGTGCGAGTCTCTTCAGTCAGGTTTGGATTCTGTATCAGCAGAACCATGGCTACCAGCACCGTTATGTGCAGATTTACATGGTTGAGAAAAATAGGGTGTTGCACCTGATGTGCAATTTAGACTTCTCAACATGCCTTTTGACGGGTCTCATCTTTTCAGCAACAAGGCTGACTAGAGCCTTGAGAAGTCGCGGACCTCAAAGGTGGAGCCAAATCTTTAGGCGCCGCTATTAGGCAACTTCCGCCTTTTCGTCCTAGTGGACAACCTTGGAGGGGTAGATCTTTTTGCTACTATTCCTCAGTTGCAAGGGTGAGAGGAATGGCCAGTCAAAGAGACCGGAGAAGAATTCCTCGTGGTGGACGAGGTAGAGGTGCAAAGCCAGCTCAAGCAGCAGCCTCCTTACCATTGGCCTCTGCATCACCCACTGCAAAACCACTCTGAGGTCTTGAGTCACTGTTCACAAGTGGGCGGCAGACTATCTCAGCATCTGGAAGAATGGCGACGTATTACTTCGGATGCTTGGGCTCTGGAAACCGTAGCACACGGTTACTGCATTCCTTTCATAGAGAAACCACAGTACAATCCACCGGGGAACCGCTCTTTGAGGATTCCGGATCCACTCCTTGTGTAGGAAATGTTAACCCAGCATGAGAAAGGTGCTATAGAAGCAGTGCCTGTAGCGGAGGGGAACAAGGGATGGTACTCCCATTATTTTCAAATACGCAAGAAGGACGGAGGACTGGGACCCATCTTGGACATAAGAAGCTTGAACAAGTGTTAGGGATAATTCTCTGTTTAGGCTAATTTCCCAAACCTAGTGAGTCCCCCAGCAGCTTTGCTGGATTGTTGGGGGTTATTTATTTCTCCTGCTAAGAGTGAGACTCTTTTACTCCCACTCTTAGACATGATTTGAGGTATTCCTTTGTCTTTCCATGTGTTTTATGGGCTATGGGGTCTTTTACTCCATAGGGTTTCATGTGTTTTTGATGTGGGTTACACAGCACCCTCTGTGCCGTAACCCAGTGGTGTCGTAGCGACCCCCCAACATAGACTCCATACCCTGGGACTAACTACTGTCTCCCAGGGCATGTAAAGTCACCATTGGCTTTACTAGTCCCAAATTATGAACAGAAACCAGTACAAACCATCATATTGTGGACGTACTGGTCGGGGCAATTCGATTGTCCCGGGGTCTGTTGTTCGAGGGGGCACGTCTCCGCCCCCCCTGATCGAGTTTTGGCTGGTGGCAGTGGATACTACTTTTTATATTCGACCGCGAATATATCTCTATGGAATTTTCCCATTGTTCGAGGCTACCAACTTTAATTATTTAATTCTCATAGCCTCGAACATACCGCCGGTTTATTTATTTAATATTAATTCACTGGTTGGTATTTTTTGCCAGAACTCAATTCTAAAATTGAGTTTGTGTTCTCTTCTGTGACTCCAACCCAAGTCGAGCCCTTTGTTCCACTTTTTGGCGGGCTTCTCCACAGAAGCCTCCAAAAGTGGTGCCACTCTGTCTGGGTACCACAGAGGGTGTGGGAGGGGGTTTAGGCACCCTGGACTGAGTTACCTTGGTAACTCAAGTCGCACTCTTGTGTGATTGGCCCAAGTGGTGAGCCGGCCGGCTCACCACTAAGTATGTTTGATTGACAGCTAGGCTGAGTGAATGGGGGTGTGCTGCATAAAATCAGGGCTTTGGGGACTGGAACTTCAGAAGTCGCCACAGGACCTAAGAATCCGAGGAGGGAGAAGCTGAGCCGACCTGCAACGACGACACCACTGGTGGAGCCCTGCTGAACCGTCTCACCACTTTTCCCGACGACAGTGGAGATCTCCAATCCGGAGAGTCTTCTTCCTTTGACTGGTGGGGATAACCAGTTTCGCCTTCTTTTCACCTTCCTGGAGCATCTCGTGGCCGCTTTGCCTGGGCCAAGCACCCTGGCAGCCGGACTACCACGGTTTACCACTACCGTGAAGAGAAGGGTAGTGCCTTTTAACCGGAGAACTCCGCGGCTGGTTTCTTCCCTGGCAGTGCAACGACCTTCATCTTTCCTCCACGGCGAGACCTCTTCTTCCTCTGGACGAAACACCGACTTGCACCTGCTGCCAGGAACAACTGCTTCCGCTGGAGCTTCCTTCACACTTAAGGTACTGTGTCCCGCCTGGCTTCCCTCGGACAGATCGTTCGGGGTGACAGTAAAGCCTCGACTTTCTAACCTGGGCTGGCCTGGGACAACCTAGCTAACTTTTCCCGACTATAATTTAATCCTTTTTGTGCAAACTATCTACAAGACTCTTTGGGCATAACCCCACTGTGTGAACCTGGACCCCTTCTGCTTGCTCTCTCCAAGAGTGGGCCTTGAAATTGACTTCCTTGCTCTCCAGTAGAACTCTGCCTATCCTGCCTTACTGTGGTTCTTTGTAAAAGTATTGAAACTTGTGTGCTTCTTTAACTCTGCTTTTTTCCCTCCCTTTCTTTACAACTTATTAGAGTGTCATCTTATGTTAAGCGCTCACCTCTGTCTGAAAATAAGTGGTGTTTCTCACTAAGACTTGTCTAATAAGTGAATAGGGTTGTATATATATGATAGTGACTGTGTGCTGAAATTACTTACCTCCTTTTTTGCTAGTGTGATTTACAAGTGTGTTTTTAAATAAATAAGTATATACTTTTACACCAAAGCTCTGGTCAGTGTTTGTTTGCGCTACTGTGTCTCTGTACCTATTGTGTATACTCTGCATACTGCCTAACTCTTCTTGAGGGAAGTCTGACTGCTCAGCCACAGCTACCAAGTGAATCCGTGTGGTAGAGACTGCTACCAAGTGGGCTTACTGCCAAACACCTGTAGTCCTAAATCTTTTGCAGTGGTCCCTAAGGGAACTGCACAGGTTTCTGCCTAACAACAAGTTCCTCAGGAAGGACAAGTTCAAGATGGTCACACATTCTCAGATCCTTCAGGCCCTCCAACTCCAGGATTGGTTGGTGTCATTGGACCGTCAGAATGCTTATTTTCATGTGCCAATCCATTTCAAGCACAGAAAATAATGGAGATTCGCAGTTGGCAGTTCTCATTATCAATTTAGAGTTCTGCCATTCGGGCTAACCTCTGCCCCAAGGGTTTTCACCAAACTGATGGCGGTGGTGGCAGCACGTTTCAGGAGAGGAAGGATTCGCGTATACCCCTATCTGTCAAGGAGTTATCCCCTTCTCACCTGGATCCGTTCCTTGCTGTGATCCTTGATCGCTGCCTTCTTGCGGATGGACCTGGCTTTTACTAAGGCTGCTCGAGTCTCCTCCGACTCCAGGTTGCATTCAGTTCCGGGACCGTGGAATCCGGGAATCTAGGATGGAACCGACTTGCACAGGAGTCCAGGAAATAGGTAGGAGGCAAAGGGGCAAGAAAAAGGTAGGAGTACGAAGAAAAGGAAACAAAGCCACGAGCTACGGTAACCACGTCTGATAGCCACTTGCGATAGCATTGAGAAACGCGGAGCCACGGAAGGCGTGGTCTATAAATAGAATAGGCTACATCCAGCGCATGGAGCGAGAAGAGGTTTTCACGCTGGACGGCCATGTTGGGAGTATTAGGGAGTGCAAGTCCTGTTGAGACAGGGACCAGGAAGCCCAAAAGGGGCGCGCTCTACGGTTCATGACACTATCTAGACGATTGGGTGATCTGGGCACGTTCTCCCAAACAAGCCCAGGATCATCTCAACGTCACCTGCCACTTTCTTCACAGACTGAGCTTCTCTCTCAATTAAAACAAGTCCCATATGACACCTTTCTATACCCCACCTCATCCTGGTAAGGAGGAGGAAAGACTACATAGGTTAGACCACCGGAGAGCGTTAAGCTTTTGCATTTAAAAAAAAATTCTAAGTTACGTACTGATGACCAACTCTTCATTGGATATACATGACATAAGCTTGGTCAGGCTGTTACTAAACAGACCTTATCTAGGTGGACAATCTAGGTTTAAGAGCGCATTCCACCAGGGACATGGCTACATCTTTAGCCTTGCAAAGGGGCGTACCAATTAGAAACATTTGTGAAGCGGCAACGTGGTTTTCCATCTGCAAATTCACTAAGCCTTATTGTGTGGACGCTCGGATGATGTACGCGCTGGTCCGCTGCCACAGGTGGAGGTGCACCAGTGTGAACAGACTGGGCCCATGTTAGGCAGTATCCTGTGCAGTGCCCTTAGGGACCACTCCACACAATTAAGACTACAGGTGGCAATACAAGTTTTACCTTTGGTACAAGCCTGTACTACTATGTCAGAGTGGGAGCAGTGGCGGAGCAGCCAGGCTTATCTTAAGAGTATATGAGCAGTAGCAGAGATTACACATAGGGACCACAATTACTGTGACTCAAGCAAACACTGACTCAAGGTTTCAGGTAGAAAAATATAAGTAAGTTTATTTTGAAGGGATTGTGTCCTCCGACGTATTCCTTATCTTGATAGATCATCTCCAGCTTGCTGGCCTCGGAATTCTTTTTTCAGTATAGGGTGCTGCGCATCGATGTCCCTCGAGCCTCTGTCCCGCGACAGCCCCTGTTTCGGCGCCGACGTCATCATGCGTATAAATAGACTCGCGCAGCGTCCGTTGCTCAGTTCCGTTTTTCCGCGCTTTGTGGGCCTCGGAATCGCGTTGCTCAGTTCGTTAGTCAGAGAATATATTCTTCATTATTCCTCGAGAATAAACCAACTCTTACTCGATGGCTTCCTCATCTGAACAGACGACTCCACGGTCCGGCTTCAAAAAATGTCGAGACTGTGGAAAGAAAATGTCATTGACAGATCCTTGCAGGATCTGTTTGTGGTGCCTGGGATCGGAGCACCAATGTTCGGAGTGCGAGGACTGCATGTCCATGACGGCGAAAGCCTTGAAGGAGCGTAAGGGGAAGCTTGAGAGAGGTAAGACAGTTAAAACTCCTTCGAAAGTTTCCTCGGCAGAGTCGAGACATTCGTCTCCTCGCCGACACAGGAAACATTCTCGGTCTAGGTCTCGAAGCAGCTCCCACCACTCTTCGAGATCCAAGCATTCAAGTAAGAGACGTCGAATATCCCCTTCCTCGTCTTCTTCTTCTGTTTCTCCGGAATGAGTCACCTGCCCCACAAAACATAGCTCTCAGGCTGAGTGGGAGGAATTCCGTAAAAGGATGCTTAGCTTCTTTGAGAAAGTGGCCTCGACCCCCTCGAAGACAGCGGAGGATGATACCCTGGGTGAAAGACCCGAAAAATCTAAACGTCGCGAGTCATTGCACCCGGCGAAAGAAACTACTCGAGAGCGTCACAAACCCTCGAGCAAAGGCACTGTGCCATCGACGCCATCGTCGAAGGTTCCTTCGACGCATAAATCTGCGTCATCGACGCCATTATCCAAGGGCTCATCGACGCATAGGTCGATCGAATCAACGCCGTCTTGGACGTCGACGTTGACGCCGAAATAGAACAAACACACGGCCGTCACTACCTCACAGCAAGTGGTCATAACCAGAGCCTCTATCATGACTTCGAGGTCATCGACAACCTCGAGTAGGATCCCGATCCTCTCGAGTTCTTCGAGGCCACTTCCAATCTTCTCGACGCCTTTTTTGGCGTTTTCGAAGCCTTTAACGTCCGCGTCGACGACGTTGACGTTTTCCCAACCGATTACGACAAATTTAGCCCCTTCTGCTCTGGAAATGGGATTTAAGCCATTTCCAAGGTCTGATCATTTCAGACTTTTGTCTTCAATCTATGAGGAAGGGGAGGATTCAGATCAAAAAAGAACCTTTGGGGTGCAGACACCAGAACCAGAGGAATTTACCTCTGAGGAAAATAGGTTGAAGGACCTTAGAGAATCCCTACATGAGGCAAGTGGGTTAGATATTTCCCCAGAAATAGAATTTGCCGAACCAGACCCAGGGGAACATGCTGAGACCCCTTACAGAATTTTAATGGCAAGAATTATAGAATTCATGGGTTGGTCTACACCTTCACCTGCATTCCAACAGGATGACCTTACAGACATCTTAGTCAAAAGCCCACAGGAGGATCCTGTGGTTCAATTTCACGCTGGATTACAAAGAAAAATATTGGCTAACTGAGAAACTCCTGAGGTTATCCCGGCGGTTAACAAAAAGTTATCAGCCAAATATAGGGTATCTACTACTGACCCAGAATTTTTGTCTAAACATCCAACTCCAGAGAGTCTGGTTGTCCAAGCAGCAACTACATCAGGCAGTAGATCGGCATACCCTACTGTTCCACAGGACAGGGATGACAAAAGATACAACACTATGGCTAAGAAAGATTTTTTCTGCATGTAGCATGGCGTTGAAATCTATTAACGCTACTAGTACGCTCGCAAGGTTCAGCCATACACTTTGGGAGTGTGCTTCATCAGCGGCTGACTGTCTCCCAGAGGGAGAAGAAAGGGAAGCGTTTCTAAACATCATTAAGGATGGTAAAGACACAATGTGCGAATCCCTTCAAACTGGCATTGATTCTGCTGACAGCATCAGTAGGGCCATTGCGGCAAGTACTACAACCCGCAGATTTGCGTGGTTGCGAAAGTCTGGGTTTGCTCCAGATGTACAAGCCAGACTTTTAAATATGCCCTTTGACGGCTCTTCTTTGTTTGGTAAAAAGGCGGATGACAGCCTAGAGAAGTTACAGACATCCAAAGCAGCAGCAAAATTCCTGGGTGCTGCAATCCGCCAAACGCCATATCGCCCCTCAGGAACCTCTTGGAGAGGTAAGTCCTTTCGCTTTTATTCCGCATTCGGAAAAGGCAGAGGACAGTTGGTTGAAAGAGGTAAAAAAAAATTCACCCGCGGTGGACGGGGTAAAAATACAAAAGCCGCAGCAGCAGCAGGTATTTACCATCGGCACCTGCATCAGCCACCTCTAAATCTCTCTGAGGACTCTCCTCACAAGACAGCAGTAGGGGGCAGGCTAACTCAACATCTGACGGAATGGCAGGCTATTTCGTCAGATGCTTGGGCATTGGAGACAGTTGCCCAAGGTTACTGCCTGCCTTTTCTACGCATTCCTCAGAGTCATCCACTGGGGAAACGCTCTCGGAAAGTTCCAGATCCGCTCCTCTTGCAGGAGATTGTAGACCTGCTGGAGAAAGGTGCCATAGAACCGGTACCTGTAGCAGAGAGGAACAAGGGATGGTACTCCCCCTACTTCCTAATACCGAAGAAGGACAGAGGACCGAGACCTATCTTGGACTTACGAGAATTGAACAAGTTCCTCAGGAAGGACAAGTTCAAGATGGTAACTCTTTCTCAGATCCTTCAGGCCCTCCAGCGCCAGGACTGGCTGGTATCTCTGGACCTTCAGGATGCTTATTTCCATGTGCCAATCCATCTCAAACACAGGAAATACCTGAGGTTCGCAATTGGCGACTCTCATTATCAATTTCGAGTTCTGCCATTTGGGCTGACCTCCGCCCTGAGGGTCTTCACCAAGCTAATGTCGGTAGTGGCTGCAAGTCTAAGGAGGGAAGGGATTCACATCTACCCCTACCTGGACGATTGGCTGATCAGAGCTGTATCTCCGGAACAAGCTCAGATCCAGCGAGATTATGTCTGCCACTTCCTTCACAAACTGGGCTTCTCCCTCAATTTAAAGAAGTCACAGATGATACCATCACAGAGACTCCAGTTAATTGGAGCGGCCCTGGACACTTCCCTGGGAAAAGCCTCGCCACCAGAGGTGAGGGCTCAAGATATTCTGCAGATGGTCACCAAGTTTCAAAATGCCCAACGTCTCCCAGCCTTCGACTTTTTGAGGTTGCTAGGTCTCATGGCATCCTTCATCTTGCTTGTGCCAGAGGCTCGCCCGAGAATGAGATCTCTTCAGTGGGCACTGAGAACTTAGTGGTCGCAATTCTCAGGGAGAATGACAGACCTCCTTCAGGTTCCGGACAAGGTGGCTCGAGACCTTCAGTGGTGGGCCTGCCAGGAAAAGATCTTGAAGGGAGAACTGTTTTGGCAACCATGGCCGGAGATAACAGTAGTCACAGATGCCTCACTCACGGAGTGGGGAGCCCATACCAACGACTTGACCATCAGCGGTTGTTGGTCTCCATCGGAGTCGAGACTACATATCAACCTGTTAGAGCTGAGAGCAATCAGACTAGCGCTGAAGGCTTTTCTGCCATCTGTACAGGGGAAACATTTCCTGATAATGACGGACAACACAGTGGCCATGCACTACCTCAACAAAAGAGGAGGCGTAGGATCACTGCCGCTGTGCAGAGAGGCGATGCAGCTCTGGTTTTGGGCAATCCAAGAAGGAATCTCTCTGTCGGCAGTTCACTTAGCCGGAGAGAAAAACTTGACAGCGGACCCTCTGAGCAGGCAGAGTACAGTCTCCCACGAGTGGGAACTAGCTCAGGAAGTCCTTCAACAGATCTTCACCCTTTGGGGGACCCCTCAAGTGGATCTGTTCGCCACCAGCATCAACAGGAAGTGTGATCAGTTTTGTTCAAGGGAATTTCCCCCGAGAGGCGCTCTAGGGGATGCGTTCGTAGTGGACTGGGAGTTTCCACTTCTGTACGCGTTTCCTCCAGTCCCTGTCATTCCTCAAATGATCAGGAGGTTGAGAAGGTTCCGGAAAGCCCTGATCCTAATTGCCCCGGACTGGGCCAGGAGAACGTGGTACCCGGACATGTCCATCTGCGCTCCAATTCGTCTTCCACTCAAGGAGAATCTTCTCTCACAGAAGGGAGGTCAGGTTCTCCATCCAGACATCAGAACCCTCAACCTTCACGCTTGGTATCTGAAAGGTTGAGATACGAGGATTTGGACCTCCCAGATGACATCATGGAGGTGTTGCTTTCGGCAAGAAGGCCAGCAACAAAGACTTTATACCGCTGCTGTTGGAACAAATTTTGCAGCTGGTGTAGAGAAAAGAAAATCGATCCCCTTTCATGTGGTACACCAACAGTGTTATCTTTTCTACTCTATTTGGCAAATTCGGCCTTCAGGTTGGCACTATCAAGGGCTATCTCGCAGTGCTATCGATCTTCAAGCGCACTGCAGAGGAACCATCGTATTTCAAGTTACCCTTAGTAATACAATTTCTGAAGGGATTAACCAATGTCTATCCTCCAAGACCATTCCAAGTTCCCTTATGGGACTTAAATTTAGTCTTAAATTTCCTGATGGGTACTCCTTTTGAACCACTCCACTCTTGTTCACTAAGGTTTCTCACCCTAAAAACTGTCCTATTAGTAGCATTGACATCTGCTAGGAGGGTGAGCGAATTACAGGCTCTATCTTGTAAACCCCTTCATACAATTTTTCATAAAGATAAAGCTGTCCTACAAGTGAAGCTTAATTTTCTCCCAAAGGTGGTTTCTGAATTCTACATCACTCAGAAGATTACCTTGCCTTCATTTTATCCCGTTCCCCATCCGGGGAAAGAGGAAGAAAGGCTGAATAGGCTGGACCCAAGGCAGGCTTTGATTTTTTACATCAGCAGACTTGCTAGGATTAGGCAAGCAGACCAACTGTTCGTAGGTTACTCAGGGCACAAATTGGGATTACCGATAACAAAACAAACCATTTCCAGATGGATTATTTTAGCCATTCTGGAATGTTACAAACTGGCAGGGAAAGAGCCTCCTCAAAATCTTAGGGCTCATTCAAGCAGGGGTATCGCAGCCTCTTCAGCCCTCTAAAGCGGGGTACAGATTCGAGACATATGTGCGGCTGCCACATGGTCGTCTGCACATACTTTCACCAGATTTTACAACCTGGATTCCTCCTCTAGCCAAGAGACTAGGTTTGGCAAAGCTGTGTTGCACTCTGTTCACTCTTGAAGGGAAACATTGCAATTTTACTCCCACCTCCAGTTACACACCACTGCTATGGGAGTCTATCAAGATAAGGAATATGTCGGAGGACACAATCCCTTCGACGAACAAGTTACTTCTTACCTGGTAACGTTCTTTCGATGGGATGTTCCTCCGACGTATTCCTTATCGCCCCTCCCATCCATCCCCCTCAGTAAAACTTCCCTTGTGGTTACAGCTTACGCTCCTTCTGGGTGACTAACCAATTCATGTAAAACAACTGTTAACGTCAAAACGGAACTGAGCAACGGACGCTGCGCGAGTCTATTTATACGCATGATGACGTTGGCGCCGATACGGAGGCTGTCGAGGGACATCGGCTCGAGCGACATCGACGCGCAGCACCCTCTACTGAAAAAAAAATTCCGAGGCCAGCAAGCTGGAGATGATCTATCAAGATAAGGAATATGTCGGAGGAACATCCCATCGAAAGAACGTTACCAGGTAAGAAGTAACTTGTTCTTTTAAACCATTTGTTATAAACACAACACTTCTATTAAACTTAAACACAAACCACATTTCAATTATACTACAACTAACCAATTCACTTTGTACAGTATGTCTCAAGGTAAGTACCCTGTGTTTGGATGAACCGGTGTTACGAACAAAACACGTTACCGCGATCACTTTTCAACAGTTCGGTCTACTAATTAACCGAGTATCCGTGACATGAAATGCTACCGGGTCAAAAACACACTTAGCACCTGAGATGCCCAGAGGGAGTTGGAGGAAAAAATCACAGGCAATATTTTGGTTAGGCAGACAGAATCGAGAAACACTCAGAGACAGGAGTTCAAGAGTCAAAGGGCCAGATCCAGGGTCAAGTGACACCGGGGGCCTGTTGCCGAAGATCACAGTCAGACAGTTCACGATTCAACATAGCCAAGAGTAGTTCGATATTGTCAATGTTCGGAAGCAAAAGTTATAAGAAGGAGGGAAGACAAGGACAAGCCTTGGAGATGAAGAAACAGGGGTTCACCCAGTTTCCTTCAGCAGAACACAGTACCTTATTCCAATGGTGCAGCTGGTGCCCTGGTAGTTGTTCCTGTTGGTTTCCCGCAGACCCACGATTCCTGGAGCTTCGTGATGAAGGAGGACGTCTGAAGGGGGTCTGTACCACACAGGGATGAAGCCGGCAGCAGCGACAATGAATAAAAGGTGCGCTCCTTAAAAACAGGAGAGACTCTTCAAATGGCTATCTGTACCACTACAGCAGTGTGCAGCGATTTCGACCAGGGAAGAGGATCCTCTGGCTGTGGAAGATGAGCTGGTTATCCCCACCAGGCTCAAGGGAAGAAGACTCCGGACTGGATCTTCTCTTAGTCGTCGAAGGGTAGATAGCTCAGGACTGCAGCAGGGCTTCACCGGGACGGGGTAGTTACAGGAGTCGTCGTTCTCTCCACTTCTCTTCGGTTCGGTTCCTTGTAGTTCCAGTGGCGACTCTCTGAATTCTAGCCCAAGAGACCTGCCTTTTATGCGCAAAACCCCCATTCACACAGCCTGGCTGTCAATCACCCAGCAGGGGGTTGTCCAGCCTGGACAACCACCTCAGCCAATCATGGCAAAGTACGACTTGGGTTTCCTAGGATACCCTGTGCAGGGGGTGACTACACCCTTCCCTCACATTCAGCCCACCTAGACACCAAGGCGCCTGGTGGAGGGCTTCTGAGCAGAAGCCCGCCAAAAGACGGTGAACAAAGAAGGCAAACCTAGATTGCCGCACAAAGTAAAACACAAGAAGGACTTTAACAAAAAGAAATGGCGAATAAACCCAACCGGAGCCAAAAGAAAGACAATTTGGTCAAGCAGGTTTATGTTTGTGGCTAATAATAGCCAAGAACAATACCAGGTTTATCTAAGATAATCGCGGTAGAAAAGTTAGGGTAGATACCACTGCCAGCAGTCAAGTCTAAATGTTAAAAGAGCAAAACAATGCTCAACTGCAACAGTGTGAATGGGAGGCCGGTCTCACACGAGGAGGCCCGGCTCACACTCTCCTCTCCACCACATGAGCAAACACCATAAGCAAAGTAAGGAGCACATAGCACTGTGGCACCAAGTTGCGTTCCAAGCCAAGGAGGTCACAATCCACAGAGCTCAGATCATGCAGGACCTTCGATACGCCACTAAGTGAGAAATGTTAGAGTAGCCGTGCAGAGGCCAAACACTAGGAAGCCATCTTTAGTTGGCTGCTCAAAAGCACCGCTCGGCGTTGGTCAAATTTTGAATGGTCATATTTGAACATTTAGCCACAGTAATTCAAGAAGGGAACCAGCTCTTCGAGTCATACACTTAGACGATAGCTCTCAGTTTAAGGATGCCACTGTGCTTAAAGGACTTAAATCTTATTATTGCATTTTGAAAGTTGTGATGTTTTTTGGAAAATAAATCTTTTCCTATATGTGTTTTTTATAGATGGCGAAGGAAGGTTTGCTGTGAGGGGCTCACCGAAGATCCAGACAGATGGCGGCTCGCACCCTGTTGAAGTCCAAGGTGAAAACAGCAGAGTGGTGGCCTTGGAAAGGCTCAAACACAGGACATTTAGGATGATCAGCTACAAGTTGCCCTCACTGAGGGACAATGCTAGTGGGACCTTGCTGTGAAGTTTTTCAGATCTATTTTTCTGGATGGCAGACACGATGCAGCTGAGGAGAAGAACGACTTTTCCCACATATCAGACAGGCTAAATAACTCTTATTATGTTGAGGGTGGGTGGGCGTATGGAGAAAAAGGCACTCTGGACGTGGATTACCATAGTCACTATGGTGATTAAGGTTTACTTAGTCTTAAAAGCCACCTCCTTTCCTCCATACTCATGGGAGAAACCAACTACAGGGGGGGGGTAATCAGGCTATGAAAACAAGATATGTAGATCAGCCTGCCCAAACCTAGCATCTAACAAACTTGTGTCCATGCAGTAATATTTGCAGAACTCTGGCTACCCATGAGAGGTGTCTCTGAAAAGCCACTGACACAGCCGTAGCTCTACCTGCATGAGCATGAATGCCCCTAGGGGAGATTTGCTGTGAATAGAATAAGCTTTTGAAATGCCGGAAACAATCTCATCTTACATTTGAGGCCTTCAAAGTATTCCTGCCTGGCCGACGGCCCCAACGATCACTAAGAGGCTGCTGTCTTTCCTAAAAGATGTATTCCTGTGCAGATAGAATGTCATGGCCTTACGCATGCCCAGGAATATCACACCCTTCAGCATCCGTTGGGGGCAGGGTGGGTTCGGACAGAAGACAAGTAACAAAACGTCCCCATTGATGTGGAAAGATGAAACTACTTCAGTCACAGTTGTGAGGTTACTGCAAAAAATGACTGTCATTATAGAATACAGTGTAAGGCCAAGAAGAGGAAAAAGTCTATTTCTTGTTGATGCACTCAGCTGAAGGTACTGCTACTAAAAAGGCTACATTCTAAGTATCTAATCATATGCTTGCTGATAGATTGGTTTGGATGGCCTAAAATAGATATCAGATTAAGGTCCCACATTGGTTGAGGCGATCTTACCAGTGGAAAGTGGTGCACGTGGACCTCAAAATGCCAGTAATTGCCTGAATCTGATGCTGAACGGGAGCGATCAGGAGAACTCCTGTAGGCACGGATAAATGCTACCATAAGTATGACAAGAACCCACTTTTACCCCAGATTCTGTCACATATGTAATTAAAAAACTTGATTCAGCATGTCTTCAGGGGATTTAGGGCCTCATTCGGAGTTCAGTGGAGTGATAAAAAGTGTTGGTAATTCCATTATTGCCATTATTTTGGCAGTAACAGAATTACCGCCATTTTTACTGCTCAAGTTTGGCGTTGAAGTGGAGGGTTTACCTCCAGCAGAGTGGAAAGAAGTTTGCTGATGGTTGATTCAATGTCTTCTATGATGCTCACTGTGGGGGAAGATATTATAGGTTACTCACCGTAGTGACTAACGTACTCTTAGTCCATAGTCCCCTTTCCTCCATACTGTATGGGCGTCCCTTCCAAGGGACGGGAGACGGAACCTTTTTCACCAGAAAAAGACCTTCTTCCCCTTTAAATTTAGAGGCGCGTGCGGGGCGCGGCCCAGGGAGCATGTGCTGCCCTGACTCCACTCTACGGCGCCACACCTCAGTCCCCATTGACGGGTCGACAATAGATTTAACATTGCCTAATGACACCAGTATTATGAGGGGGGAGGTTGGTGGGACGTATGGAGGAAAAGGGACTATGGACTAAGAGTACGTTAGTCACTACGGTGAGTAATCTATAATTACTCTTACATTCTGTCCCCTTTCCTTCATACTGTATGGCCGATTACATCCGATTGTCACCCCAGGGTGGAGAGGAGACCCTCCTTAAGCAAATAGGTTCCTGAGAACTGCCTGTCCAAAAGCTTCATTAGATCTAGAGCCGGCATCCAAACAGTAATACTTGCAGAAAGCTGAGGGAGAGACCCAAGTGGCCGCCCTGCTTATGACTTGCCAACGGACATGACGTTAGAATGCGATGGCCGTTGCCTTGGCCCTGACTGCATGGGCATAAATGTTAACCGGGAGCGGCTTGTGCTGACCCTCATATGCTTCTTTGATGGCAGTGACCATCCAGCGGGATATGGAAGCCTTCGAGGCCTGATAGCCGAATGTGACGAACAGGGCGTTTGACTTGCGGAAGCCCTTGGTCCTGTCCAACTAGAATTTTAGGGAACGCCCGACGTCCAGGCAGTGCAGCACTCGGTGCTTCATCCTTGAGATCGGGACGGAACGTAGGAAGGACTATTTCCTCGTTCAAGTGAAATGCAGATGGAACCTTGGGCAGAAATGCCGGGTGCGTCTGCATGACTACCTTGTCCTTGTGAAAGGTAG
Source organism: Ambystoma mexicanum (assembly GCF_040938575.1). NCBI lineage: Eukaryota > Metazoa > Chordata > Amphibia > Caudata > Ambystomatidae > Ambystoma > Ambystoma mexicanum. The sequence continues at coordinate 1,376,084,243 of NC_090934.1, forward strand.
TATATGGTTCAAAGGCAACCAGCACCTGAATCTCGCTGATTCTACGAGCCGAGGAAAGACTGACTAGTAAGGCCGTCTTGATGGTGACCAGCCTAATGTCCACGGATGCCACTGGCTCGAATGGTTTGTGCGCCAGGTAGCCCAAGACTATATTAAGGTCCCACACAGGGTGCGGTCTCTTGAAGGCCGGGTAGAGCCTAGAGAGACCCATCAGATGTTTCTGGACGATAGGGTTGGAGGAGGAAAAAATGCCTTGCTCCAAGTTCCTGTAAGCCCCAATGGCTGCAAGATATGTACGGCAGGTGTCTACCTGTACTCCCGAATGAGCGAGGTGTGCCGAAAAAGAGAGCATGTCGTCCAAATTGCAGGCCAAGGGGTCAATTCCCTTGGAGTCTGCCCAGTGGAGGAACCTAGTCCATTTGCTCTTATACTGGGCCCTGGTGGCTTTGCTCCTGGAGCCCTGTATGATCTCCAGATTGGCTTGTGAGAGGCTAGGGTGCCGAAGTGTTAACTGCTCAGGTAACAGTGTCCCTGGCACAGGGTTGATGATTCTGGCCCCCTGCTGTGCCAGATGATGTGCTGGGCCTGTCGGAAGGTGTATAGGTGGCACCTCCGAGGGGCTGAGGAGCTCCGAAAACTATGGCCTGGTCGGCCACCATGGAGCTATCAGAATGATGCGGAGTCGGTGAGATTCCTTGATCTTGCAAATTACTCTGTGTATAAGAGGAGTGGGTAGAAATGCGTAGGCTTTCCTGCTGGTCCACTGTAGGTGAAATGCGTCGCCCAGCGAGCCAGGATCCTGCCGCTGCCAGGATGCGAACTGGGGGCACTTCTTGTTGTGCCAGGTGGCGAAGAGATCCACGTGGGGGGGGCCCCACCTGCTGAAGATTGAGGTTGTTTAGCTGCCACTCATAATTGTCCACTCCCAGCCTGCTGAGCTTGTCCACCTCCAGGTTGGATTCCCCCGGGACGTGGACTGCTGAGAGGTAAATTTTGTTTTCCAAGGCCCATTCCCACATGCTGATCGACCAATCTGCACAGAGGAGGGGACATGGTGCCTCCCTGTTTGTTGACGTAGTACATGCTGGTCAAGTTGTCTGTCTGGATGAGGACAACCTTGCCCTTGAGGAGTGGGAGGAATGCTCTGAGCGCTAGCCAGATGGCGTTCAGCTCCAACCAATTGATGTGGTATTCCTGCTCCTGTCGAGTGCAGGTGCCGTGGACCGAGAGATCGTCCAGGGTGGCTCCCCAGCCCTCGAGCGAGGAGTCTTTGGTGATGGTGGCCTGCGGAGGGGGCGGCCGAAAGGGCTTGCCCATCCGTAGGTTGCAGTCCATGGACCACCAAGTGAGGTCCGGGTGGAGAGATAGAGGAACGTTGATCATTTCGGATTGTGAGCCCCGCTCCTGATTCCATGAGGCCACAAGTGCATCTGAATCCTTCTCATCACTAGTCTCGTGTGCGGCATGGCTAACACAACCGCCGCTAGTAGACCCAGGAGATGTTGGTACCACCATGCCAAGGTCACTTCTCTGCTGTGGAAGTGGTCGGTGGCCCTCTTGATGGCCGAGATCTTGTCCTTCGATGGGAAAATCCTCTTGGAGCATGTGTCCCAAATGAGTCCCAGGAATGTCAGAGTCTGCGTAGGGAGCAGCTGAGACTTCTTGAGGTTGAGCGAGAAGCCCAGGTCGTGCAATTTGGCTAGAAGTGGAGGCCCTGCATTCTGAGGAGGGCCGCACAGCGTTCATGATCCTGGTAAAGACGCTGGGGTCCGAGTTGAGGCCAAACAGAAGGACTTTGTATTGGAAATGGTAGTCCATGATTCTGAACCGTAGGAAAGATTGATGGGGCTGCCAAATTGGGACGTGTAAGTACGCGTCCTTCAGGTCTAGGGAGCACATCCAGTCTCCCTTGTCCAATGTCTCCGCTATAAAAACTGGCATAATCATCTTGAATTTTTGCAGCGGTAGGGAGAGGTTGAGGGTGGAAAGGTCCAGCACAACTCTCAGGCCTGCCTGGTTCTTATTCTGAATGGTGAAAATCCTGAAGTAAAAGGCAAAGGCTTGCTGGGAGGCTGGAACTTTCTCCACTGCCTGGCTCTCTACGAGCGACCAGATCTCCGCCAAAAGAGATGCTGTCCCAACCTGTGGGAGGGGAGGGGAGCAGGGAGGAGAGGCTGGGATGGGTAGGCGCTGCCCCGTGGATACTACGAAATGGATCCAGGGGTCAGCAAAATTCTGGTGCCAGAAATGTGCATAGAGAGCAAGCCTGCCCCCCACCGGAGACACCTGGACCCGAAGGGGTGTGTCATGCCTTTTTTTCCTCGGAGGCTGAGGCCGAGGAGGTGGACTGGAAAAAGCCCTTACTCCCCCCCCTGTTTGTTTGCGGCGGCTCTGAGATGACGAGCGGTCCGGCTGCCTGGATGTGCTTTCCTGGAAGGCCCAGAACCCTACATATGTTCGACCCTTCTCCGAGCACTGCTGAGATTGGGTGTAAGATTTGGGCGTGAACTTTGTAAGAAAGGACAAGGACTTTGCCGTTTGTGAGCTGTTCTTTTTGTCCAGTTCTTCGTCTGTAGAGGACTGGAAGAGGTCCCCCCCCCTCGAATGGCAGATCTAGGAAGCGCTCCTGGAGGACCGGGTTGAATTACGCCGCCCGGAGCCAGCCTGTGCGCCTCATGTCCATGGCAATGCAGATGGCATGGCCGGAGGTATAGATAAGCGCTACTGTGGATTCCCTGAGGTCGTGCGCCACGAGCTTGGCAGCCGCTAGCCCCGCCTTAAAGCGAGATTGGCATTGGGAGGGGAGTTCCGGGAGGAAGTCCGCAATTTCCAGTCATAACCGTTGCTTGGCGGCAGCCAGCATGACATCTCCGTTGGCCTGACGCAGGTGCAAGGAGGCGTTGGAGTAGATCTTCTTGCCGTAAGCCTCCTCCAAGATCTTCTCCTCCTTGCCTAGCAGCGCCGCAGAGGAGGAGGCCGAGGACGACTGAGGCTTGGAGTATAGCAATTGTCCGAGTGATCAGAGAGGAGTGTGGCTGAGGATGGGTCGAGAGCAAGAGTGTATCCCCCTTCATCTGCCTGTACTTGGCGTCCTGGCGTCGGTTGACCAGCTGGACCGAGTGGGGATTGAGCCAACCCTTCTTGGCTAGGGAGACTACATCGATTTGCAGTGGAATCCCCGTGTTGGCAGAGGGGCGTCTTGTGAGGACTTCAGCCAGAACCCCCTCTGCCGGTTGTTCGACCTCAGGCTGAGGGAGGCCCAGGTACTCCGCCAGGCCAGCAAGACGTTCATGGAAGGCCCTAGCTGAGAATACTCCTCTTCCTCCGTGTCCTGTGGATCTGGAGGATCTTGTAGAGGAGGAGGGGTAGATGGAGCCGGAGGCTGCAGTACAGAGTCCGCAGCTGGAGGCTGAGGAGGCGGAGGTTGTGGAGTTGGCTGTGGAGCCGGAGAAGGCGTCTGTGGTGCCTCTAGCATGGCAGGAAGGACTTCCCTGACTGCGTCCTTGATGATAGACCCCATCTGCGGAGACCTCATGAGGCCTAGGAATTTGTCGAAGAGCGCCTCCTCACTGGCCGAAGAGGTGGTAGGGGGTACCGACAGGGTAGCGGGGGAATAGCTGGAGCCACTGTGTACCCAGTCCATATGGACGCATGGGAAAGCTGCCCTGCACATATGAGGGGTAGACTGCAGGCCATGTACCTGGTTGAGACCAGTCCCACCTTGACACTTGTTCTTCGACGAATTTGTGGAATGGCGTTGGACGGGTGTTCCCGATTGGCGCGGTGTTAGGCAGAATTATATGCAGTATTGGGAACACTACACACAATTAGGACTTCAAGTGACAGTACAATTTCACCTTTGGTACAAGCCTGTATTACATAGTTATAGTGGTAGCAGTAGCAGAGCAGCCAGACTTATCTCAAGTGTAAGTGAGCAGTACAAGGAGTTACACAAAGGGACAGCAATTACTATGGTTCAGGCAAACACTGACTCAAGGTTTCTAAATAAAAGAATATATATTTATTTACTGAACAGTTGTTTAACGTTTCACTAGTTTAAGCAAGTCAAAAATCACAATCACAAACACACCACACCACTTCCCTAAAATTCCAGACAAGTTAAGCTCACAAATGAAGTGGGAGAAAAATGCCACTCAAGCAATTTAAAAGGGAGGGAAAGACAAAGTTATTAGAAATTAGGCAATACCAACAGGTAAGTAATTATGGCGGTAGAAAAAGAGAGACTACAATGTTAAAATCAGATAGAAAAGGCTTAGGAAGACTGGCCACCAGGGGGCGCATGGATGAACTCCGACTCCATGTGAGCTCTGACACCGTAGGTCCTTGAGACGGCGTGAGCCCCCGTCTCACGACCCCCCCTGAGATATGAAGTGTTGAGCGGTCGTATGAAGTTCCCCCCCCCACCCTGCGAGCTGAGAGAAAACACGGGCGAAATTGGCCCGGGGAAAGCGGAGAAACCACCCTCGAAATATACGAGTCCCAAGACGTGCTTTCAGCGAAAGTGAAACCCCGCCTTGGCATCGCGACAGCACAGCCGCAGACCCCACGAGACGGCAAAGGCCTGGACGGCCAGCCCGCAAAGTGCCCCCCTGAAGCCCTCCGCCCTCCCCCTTCGTTCCGGTCCTCTGGGGACGCAGCCCCGTGTGTGAGCGGGAGGGACAAGGAGAATCAGTAAAGCCCCTGGCAGGACATCCCGACCTCCGTACCACCGAGGATCTGGAGGGGCCTACAAGCACACTAAGGTGAGGAGCCTCCCTCTGCCCCCACAGAATGGGAGAATCCGCGAAGCGGCTCTCCTCACGCGCCGCATGCGCGCACAGCGCCTGACGGGCGGGCCCCTCCAATCCTGCTGCTCGCGGCCCCCCCCACTGGAGGTCCGTAGTCCCCAAGAGGCCGCAAATCACCGCATTTGGGACAAGGGGAGGGCTGCCTGAAGTGCCCATCCATCACCGCACACTGGGCCCCCAGGACCACTGAACCGCCAGAACCTCCATCAGAGGTGCGCCCCAGGCACCCCCACAAAGGACACTGGCGCCTTCCCCCGCCAAGGACTGACCGCGGTGCCGAGACACGGGTCGTACCTCGGGGGATTGAGACGGCTGTGGGTGCCCTGTTCAACCGCACTAACTCGAATCCGGAATAACGCTGTTCATCACGGTTATCCCGTGCCTGATCCCTTAAAGCTGGCATTTTGGGATAGGAGCGGGGACCCCCATTCTGAAGACTGTCATAACCCCACCCCTATGGGGAATCAAGTAACTACTCCCCCATAATGAACGTGGAAAGAGGAGCACCTTAGAAGGCCCCACGCCAGCGCAGCCCGCAGCCGCTCGGATCCTCCACAGACACCCCTGAGCACCTCTGGGCACTGTGCCCCACCCCAGCCTTGCAGCCACATGACCCCCATTACCGGAGGCGTCCGAGGACTACGACCACCAACTCCCATACGCAAGTGCCACATACTGGAAAACAGCGATTCCTAAATAAACAGTGAACTGGACGTGGCCTCCGTGGGCCCCCTTCTCTCACAGGCTCCCCCTGGCACTGCAGATTGCCCACCGAACACCCTACCAGCCTTACATAGAATCGTATATCGGTCTCAATATATGGGCCCGCTCCAATACTACATACCTACGCAGCTCCAGAGAGGGTAAGGCCCCCGATCCAGGGGCGTGTGCCTCCTCTCACCCTGGACTCACTCTATGAACATAAAACATAAGCTAGCTAAATATGCCTACGGCCCATCCGCTCCGTCCCTCGCAACCACAGTTATCATGTCAACGGAAAACGCAGAAGCGGGAGCGGCCGCTACTAAAGGGGACACTGCTGCTCTGTTAAACGAGATAAAAAGTATGGGGGCCAATCTTGGTGGCGAAATTGACAAGATCACCCAGAGAATGGCCAGCTTTGAGGAAAGGTTGGAGGGGGTCGAGAGTAACCAGGCCTCGATTGATACCCTTGAGACCGAAATGGACATGAGGATACGAAACATTGAAAAAAGAGAAGAGGAGATACGTCTCAAAATGGACAATTTAGAAAACAGAGAAAGAAGGTATAACCTGCGCTTTTTTGGGATTCCAGAACGCGAAGGTCAAACTGAACGAGACCTCAAAAGCACGACCCACAATATCATCAAAATCCTAATGGCAGATGAAGACATTGACGAACCCAAAACCGAACGAATACACAGAGCGGGCGGACCACCGGGTGGCCCTCGTTCGGTCCTAGCCAAATTCCATCGATACCAAGACAGGACTAGGGTCCTTGAAAAGGCCAGATCTGGAGGCCCACTCACAATGGGAGGTGCCCAAATCACGATATTCCATGACCTATCCTCGCTCACACTGGCGCTACGACGCCTCTGCAGCCCTCTGACAAGATGGCTTAAGGAACGGGGCTCACGGTACAGATGGGGATACCCCTTCTCACTCATCTTCATGCACAAAAGCAGGAAAATTGTCCTCCGGTCAGAAGGGAAGATTAAGGACTGCATTGCTGACATTCTGGGAACAGGCCCGGGAGAAGGCGAAGGAGGTGAAAATGAGCGAGCTGGAATGCAATGGGAGTTCCAGGGCCCTAGGAGAAAAAGAGTGAAAGGATCAAGAAAATACAGGCGCCCTAACAACATGCCTGAAAGCGCAAAATGAAGACGAATCTCGTAATCCTTACGAACCAATGCATCGAAACCCATGGCCGAAACACTACAACAGACCCCCTTAGGGACAGAGATCCAGGAACACAGCCGACATGGGAATTGTCGCCACAGAGCGCCCCTCTGAAGTAAAGGGGGACATGAACTTCTGATGAAAGAGCCAGAGGATGTACGTAATGTTACGACATTGTTTGTTTATTATTGTTGTTATTGAAATACATGATGTTGGGGGGGGGGGGGAATTGGACAGGGAATGGGATGGGGGCTCAACCTTATGTTAAAATGGTACACTTGACTGTGACCGTGAGGTAACGGTCCCCACTGATGGTCCGACATTGGACTGAACATTTTCATGAAGTCCGAGTAGGACGCCGTCGCAGGCTGCCAGAGCAGCATCCTCAGTTCCTGAGTTCAATTGAACATTGTCGACTCAGGAGGGGAAGGGAGGGGGAGGGAGTAGGGAATGGTAACTTGGAAAAGATACTAGCATCATCTGAACCAACTCAGAATAACAAAGATAATGTGGGACTGGGAGATCGAACACTTGTCTGGCTGTGGAAAATGAGCAACTTCCCAAAACTAACCAACAATGGCATCATCTGACAGGCCCAAAAGGGGGAGACTCCCTCAGAGTTGGGACCATCAATGTAAAGGGCTTGAACTCACCAACTAAGAGGTCTCTGGTGCTTAGGGAATTCCGCAGATCCAATATCGACATCCTTCTCCTGCAGGAGACAAAATTTGCAAAGGGGGAGGAACGATGTATCCTGGGAAGGCGGGGGGGCCAGGAGTTATGGGGCTCTGGTCCACTCAATAAAGGATGTGTCGGAATCCTACTCAAAAAGGGACTTAAATTTGAAGTGGAAAAAAACATGGTCTGACGTGAGTGGCCGCGCCCTCATGATAATTGGGAAAATTGCAAAGGTCCAGATAACAATTGCCACTGTATAATCGCCCAACAGCGGACAGACTGCATTTCTTGAGAAAACGATCCCTAAAATAATGGCAGAGGCCACAGGCCATATCATCCTGGGAGGTGACTTTAACCAATGGGCAGACCCGACCAAAGACTGGAAACCAGGTAAACCTGAAACAAGAAGCCAACCTAGGGGAGATCGTACCGACCTGTCCGAAATCATGAAGCTGTATGAATTGAATGTGTGGAGAAATCTGCATCCCAGCAAAAGCGGATTCACCTTTTATTCAAATCCTCAAAACACATTCACACGTATAGACTATGCATTTCTTACGGCGGATCTCACAGGCACTGCACACTACTCTGGTATCATTCCGATATCGTGGTCGGACCATGATATGGTACTAGTGGATATCAACTGGGCAGACTTACCTGTTACAGGAGGGGCCGGGCACTGCAACGAGACCCTCTGGAAGGATGCAGCTTTCAAAATCGAAATGGAGACAGAGATTGATGAATACTTTAGAGCAAATAATAATGGGGAAGTCTCCAAACAGACGATCGGGGAGGCTGGGAAAGCTACATGGAGAGGCATTCTAATACGCGAAGGGTCCTCCGAGAAGAGGGAGCGAAAGATTATACAACAGACTGCGAGCTGAAATACACCAATTAGAGGGCGACGCAAGAAAAAACTCTGAGGTGGACACTGATAAAATAAAAGCAGCCCAGCGAAAAAGGGAAGAACTACGGAATCTGGAACACGATCAAGTTGTACGCAAACTGCAATTCCTTAAACAGAAATTCTACGAGAAGGGAGACAAGGCAGATGCACTGCTGGGAGCCAGACTTAGGGAGCAAAGGGTGGAGCGCAGGGTGCAGGAAATAATAGAGAACCCCACCCACGTGACTCATCCCCCTGCACTATCCCTGAGTGCTTTGCCAATTTTTACGAGAACTTATACACCTCTGAAATAACTTCTGATCAATCAGACACAATCTCCTACTTATCCTCGATCCCCATGCCCACGGTAACGCACACAGACACTGAGCTCCTCGATTCCCCAATCACCGAACAGAAGGTCCAAGACGCGATCAAAAGGCCAACGCTGGGAAAATCCCCAGGGGAAGACGGTTTCAGCGCCGGCTTCTACAAAACCTTTAATAGACAACTAACACCCTTCCTAACTGAACTATTCAATGAGATAATAGAGACGGGGGTGGCACCGGATTCCTTCAAAAGAGCACTGATAACTGTGATCCACAAAGAGGGAAGAGATCCCAAACATTGCAGATCCTACCGCCCCATTTCCCTCCTCAACCTTGATGCCAAAATCTATGCCAGAGTACTGGCTGCAAGATTGGAAACACTGATGCCCCACTTGATACACTCTGACCAAGTCGGGTTTATTCTTGGGAGACAGGGAGCTGACACCATGCGCAAAACATTACATCTCATCCACGCAGCTCACAACCTCCCCGGCGATCCTGCCCTCTTATCAATCGACACAGAGAAAGCCTTTGATAGGGTGGAGTGGGAGTTTCTGGGTAAAGTCCTGATGAAAGTCGGAATAGGCCAGAGAACTCGAGATGGGATACGGGCATTACACACATCCCCCAAGGTGTCGATATTTGTAAACTGAGAATATTCCAGATGGTTCGAGCTGAAACGAGGAACCAGGCAGGGATGCCCTCTGTCCGCGATTCTATTTGCACTCTCCTCAGAACCCCTAGGCACGAAAAATGAGAACCAACCCTAACAGAGGGAATGCGATTAGGGGTAACGGAATATAAAGTAGCACTTTATGCAGACGACATTCTCTTACACATAACTAACCCAACAGAATCCATCCCCCACGCCCTCAACCTAATAGACGAATATGGCCAGTTCTCTGGGTTCAAAGTAAATAAGTCCAAATCCATACTGTTCCCCCTCCAGGGATCTCCTTAAGTGAACAATGTTTGGTTCCTCCCACTAGGCCTCAAATTAGAACACACCACATTGCAATACCTGGGCATACAAATCACCAAAACCCTGAATGATCTCTGTTAGGCAGAAACCTGTGCAGTTCCCTCTGGGACCACTGCAAAAAGTTAAAGTCTACAGGAGTTAGTAGTAAACCCAATTGGTAGCAGCCTGCACCACCCAGATTTACCTGGTAGTCGTGGCTGAGCAGTCAGACTTCTCTCAAGACGAGTTAGGCCGTATTTGGAGTATACAGGATAGGGCAATTTACACAGTAGAACAAATAGACACTGATCAGAGCTTGGGTGTAAAGATATATAATTATTTATTTAAAAACACATCTATGGAACACTCACTGACACTAATATGGCAAACAACTACAATCACAGTTACTATAAGTATATATCAATCCCATAACAATATTTCGACAAGTCTAGGTTCAACGGCACCACTTATTTGCAGACAGAGGTGAATGCTTTAACCTAGATGGCACTCTAGTATTCGTTAGAAAGGGAGAGAAAAAGGCAGGGTATGAAACTAACTCAGTACCAACACTTTTACGAAACAAATGCAAGGCGAGCAAGGCAGGGTCTACTGTAAATCACAAAGTTCAGAGGCCAGGCCCACTCGAAGAGGGGCAAGGCTGTATGTCCCAAAAGTATCACAGTGGAAATGCACTTCAAGTCTTTGTAGCAAAATGTCACAGAAAGGTTGGACCAGTTTAGAACAAACGTGTAAGAAGGTCTGGAGGCGACCCAATGGAAAGGTAAGGAGTTAAGACACCTCACACTAACCGTTTCAAGGGAAGCCAGGCGGGCACAGAACCTTGAGAGTGAAGAGACAGCTCCGGCGGGGGCAGTTGTTCCTGGTGGTGGATGCAAGTTGGGGCTTTGCCAGAAGATGAGAGGATCCCATCGTCGAGGAAAAGTTGAACATCGTTGCACCACCAGGGAAGAGACCGGCCGCGGAGTGCTCCGTCACAAGGCACCACCTTTTGGTCGCAGTACAGTGGTTAGTGGCTATCCGGTTGCCGGGGTGCTCAGCACGGGCAATTCGACCACTAGACGTCCTGGAAGCGAAGAGAAAGCAAGGGACTGGTTGTTCACAACAGTTAGGGGAAGAAGACTCTCCAGCAGGGAGATCTCCTCTGTCGTTGGGAAGTGGTGAGTCGGTTCAACAGGGCTCCACCGGAGGTGTCCTCGTTGCAGGTCGGCTCAGCTTTACCCTCGTCGGATTCTTAGGTCCTGTGGCGACTTCTGAAGTTCCAGTCCCAAAAGCCCTGCTTTTATGCAGAAAACCCCCATTCATTCAGCTTAGCTGTCAATCAAACATGCTAAGTGGTGAGCGGGGCGGCTCACCACTCCGGCCAATCACACCAGAGTGCGACTTGAGTTGGCAAGGCAACTCAGTCCAGGGTGCCTAAACCCCCTCCCACACTCCCTGTGGTTCCCAGACAGAATGGCACCACTCTGGAGGGCTTCTGTGCAGAAGCCCGCCAAAGGTGGAACAAAGGGCTCAACCTTTGGTTCAGAGAACACATACGCCATTTTAAAAACCGAGTTCTAGTAGAAAATACCAACCGGTGGATTTATTTAAGACAAATAAACCGGTGGTATGTTAGAGACTAATGTGAAAAAGTATTAGCCTCCAACAATGGGAAGAATCCCATAGGAATATATTCGCGGTCGAATATAAAAAGTAGTATCCACTGCCACCAGCCAAAACTCGACGAGGGGGACGGGACAGTGCCCCCTCGCGGGACAGTGCCCCCTCGAACAACAGACCCAGGGGTAATCGAATTACCCCTACCAGTACGTCCACAATAGGATGGTTTGTACGAGTTCTGTTAGTAAATTTAGGTCTACTAAAGCCAATGGTGACTTTACATGCCCTGGGAGTCAGTAGTCAGTCCCAGGGTATGGAGTCTATGGTGGGGATCCTCTAGGACACCCCAGTGTCACGGCACGGAGGGTGCGGTGTAACACACATAGCAAAACACATGAGGCCCTATGGAGTAAAAGACCCCATAGCCCATAGAACACATTGACATTCAAAGAAATTAACCACATTCATGTCCAAGAGTGGGAGGAAAAGAGTCTCACTCTTGGCAGGATGAAAAAAACAAACTCCAGAAATCCAGCAAAGCCGCTGGGGGACTCACTAGGTTAGGAAATTCAGCCTAAACAGAGAATTCTCCCTAACAATCTCTATGAAGCCAACTTTCCCCCACTTCTCCGGCGTTTCGCAGCCGACCTCAAAAAATGGAATAAACTCAAGATTTCCTGGCTAGGGCGAATTAATGCTGTCATAATGGTATGCCTCCCCCGTTTCCTGTACCCCTTCCAGGTGTTACCAGTCGAGATCCCAAAATGGTTCTTTATGGAAGCCAAAACTACTATGATGCGATTCATCTGGCAGGGAAAGAAGGCGAGAATTCCATACAACACATTGACGCTCCCCAAAGATAAGGGAGGAGTGGGGCTTCCTGACTTGAGAACGTACTACAAAGCCGCCCAGCTACGTGTCCTAATTCCTCATTTTAGGGACCATAAGAACCTCCAGTGGGTACAAATGGACAATCACTATCAGTCCCCGACGACAGTATCGGAGTGGCTATGGACCCCACACAAAAGGGTGCTAAGGAAAATCAAACGCCACCCCATACTGAGCACCATATGGAGTATATGGCGAACTGGCAAAGAAATGTGCAAAATCACCACTTGGCCGTCCCCACTCAGCCATTTATGGTCTCCCGGCATAAACAATCATATCCCCAATGTGGGAAGGTTCCAATCATGGTATGAGGCGGGCCTAGAAAGGGTGGGGCAGTTGCAGAGAAAAGATTTGTTTATTACTCTCCCAGATCTGACGGAAGCCCTGGGCATAGGCACTCTATCCACGTTCCTGTTTATCCAAATAAAAGGTGTATTAACGAAGCCCGAATGGAGAGACAAACGAGAGATCTTACCCCATTTGAGAAACTCTTGGACTCCAGATCCGAAATGAAAGGCCTCATATCTGCAATGTACCAGGAGCTGATAGCGGCAGGAGAGGGATCCACGGACTCACTGAGAGCTAGATGGGAAAGAGACATTGGAGAAGAGATACTATCCGATCAATGGGAAATAATGTGCAAAGCTGCGTCCAAGACCTACATATCCAGCCAATACAAGCTCCACGCCATTAAACTCTTACACAGATGGCAATATGATCCCCTAAGGCTCGCCAAAATGTCTCAAACAACAAGCCCGAAATGTTGGAGAAAATGTGGCGAAATAGCCAATTATTGGCACATGTGGTGGGGCTGTCCGCGCATAAAAGTCTTTTGGGACGAGGTCCTGGGATGGATTACGGAAGTGGATGGGATTCAAAGAGACGCTGATCCTTTTCTAATACTATTTGGCCTAGAAAGAGACGAAGAGGACTGGATCAGAGTGAAAGGCTTGGGTGCCCCCCACTTATTGTTGGCCGTGCGGGCCCTACCGGTGATCAAATGGAAATCCCCAACAGTTCCAGGAAAGTACAAACGTGGCCTCAAACATCTATTCAATGGAAACAATCACTGCCTCCCTACACGATAAAGCGGCCGAGTGTGAAGCCTTATGGATGGACTTCAAGAATACATATCTCACAACAACCTCTGACTCCCAACCAGAGGAACACAGATCCCTGATACAAGATGCAAAGCCCAACAATGTCAACCTGGAAAGAAACTCAAACCAAGCGACGACAGAATCACCAGACAATCGTACTACGCCAACTGTGCTTTTGTAGTTCTCACGCTACCCGAACACTCACAAGATGTATGCTACTCCAAGAAGGGGAGGGGGGTGGGAGTGGGTAAAGACTAACTGTTGAAGTGACACACCTAGAAGTATGAGACTATTGCCAAACCAAGGAAGTGAAATGATGCAATGTGTTCACTTTCTGCCAAGTTATTATGTGCCAAAGGTGGTGTACTACATAATGAGTCTTTTTGTTTCTTTGTTCTTTATTATTCTTTTGTTCTGTTCTTTCAAAACCAATAAAACCAAAAAAAAAAAAAAAATAAAAGGCTTAGGGCCAAAGTCAATGGTTCAAAAGTCTTTTGCTCAAGATAATAGGTTCAATGTAGTTTGCGGTAAAGTTTGTGGCACAGATTCCAGACGAGGTTGGTTAGTAGAAAAGTTTGTTCATAGAGAAGGGAAGGACATGCCCTCGGATTGGAGAAAGATTTCAAACACTTTCACCGCAGCTGACCGAAACGGACAGCCGTATTTGCACAGTACCTTAAAACGGAGAGGGAGCTGTAGCTGAGGCTGACGTTCCTGGTGGCTCCTGCAGGCTCACGGTTCCTGAAGCGGCTGTCGGACTGACACCAAGTAGGAAGACTGGAGGGTCCTGCGCCACCAGGGAAGAAACCAGCAGCAGAGCAAATCAACGAATAAAAGGTGAACTCCTTAAAACCCAAGCAGGGTCCGACCTTCCTGGCTATCCGGCCCACAGCGAATTCTACCAGAGGAGGGGTCCGGGTTTGTAGTTTGGTCAAACTGGTTGGTCCCACCAGCTCAAGGGAAGAAGTTTCCTGGAGGATCTTCTCGGTCGTCGGATTTGGAGACTCGGACCTGCAGCAGGGCTTCACCAGGCAGTTCAATCTTGGTAGGGGTCCTCTTCTTCCAGTTCCTCGTTGGTTCTTTCGTTCCAGTGGCGACTCTGCTCTTCCAGTCCCAGAGACCTACTTTTTATGCAGTTTTCCCCCATTCATACAGCCTGGCTGTCAATCACACAGCAGGGTAGCTGGCCTGGCAAGGCCAGTCCCCTTAGCCAATCAGACAAGAATGCGACTTGGGTTACTAAGGCAACGCAGGGCAGGGGTCCGAAGATCCCTCCTTCACATCCTGCCTACCTAGACTATCAGGCGCCTTAAGGTTGGCTTCTGTGCAGAAGCCTGCGAAAAGACAGCGAACAAAGGAATCATCCCCAGTTTGGCGTGCAGAGTAAAACACGAGAAAAACTTTTTTAAAAAAAGAAATGGCAACTAAACCCAACCGGAACCAAAATAAAATGAATTTGGTCAAGCAGGTTTATGTTCGAGGCTACTATAATAGCCTAAAACATTACCACGTTTATATAAGATAAACACGGTAGAAAAGTTAGGGTAGTTACCACTGCCACCAGCCAAGTCTTAGAGTTAAGGGAGCGAAACAAGGCTCAGAGAGGCACAGACAAAAAAGGGATAAGAGCTAACCCTTTGCAATACTCATGTAAGATGGGGTGTACTGGGCCTGTGGTTTAAAGTGACTATATAAAGTTAATGGCAACTTTACATGTTTCTGGGAGACAGGAGTCAGCCCCAGAAAAATGGAGTCAGTGGGAAGTCTCAAAGACAACCCTGTGTCACTGCACTGAAGGTGCTGTGTAACCCACAAAAAGTGGTGCACATGGAGTAGGTGAGGCTCCAGTGCCCAAGATCACACAAACAGTGAAAATACACACAGCAAAACACATGTAAGAGTGGGAAAAAGGTTCAACACCCTTACCAGGTGGAAGAAATAAATCATAGAAATCCAGCAAAGCTGCTGCGGGACTCTTTAGGTAAGGGAAATCAGCCATTTATGAGAATTCTCCCAAACACGCGGCAGCCATTTTGACGAGCTGCCTGCCACGTGCTGCCCAGCCCGCTGGGTCCGGCCTCGTCCAAGACTCTTGCGTGTGGATCACTGGGCCTACCCTCAGACGTAATGCAGGTATTAGAGCGTAGCCCCTCGGACGTATTGCCGGTGTTAGGGCGTAGCCCCTCGGCCTTCGCGCCAGTAAAAGGGCGGAGCCCCTCGGGTGTAAGCCCAGTACAAGAACCTTCCAATCCCTCGACACTGCGTCTGGGAGGATCCGAGGACCCCTCGACCCGAGGGTCAGTAGCTCTAGCAGCCCCGGTGCATGTACCGCTAGAAGGACCTGGCCGTCACTCCCACGCAGGATAGTCCCTGGGAAGGAGTCTCCCTTGAGGGGTCCGCTGGAAAATATCGGCCCTACCTTGGACCTGGGACGATACTTCATGAAGTTCTCAAGATCCTCTGGAGGAAACTTCTGGAAGAGCTCCCTCCACCTGGCTAGTCTGTTCTTAGGAGCCTTCGAGGACAGCGAATCACACGCCGAACATGATTGCCAACCGTGGTCTGGGCCAAGGCAACATAGGCAGAGGGCGTGCAGCCTAAAGTTGGGAAGAGCCCGTTGCAGGATGGACACCTGCTGAACCCTGTAGAAGTCGACATGGGCCGGGGAGGAGCGTGACGCCTGAGGACTGAGTACCTGATAGAAAAGACAAAAAAGACAAAGAGAAGAAGTATCCATATGTGGAATTACATGGCAGAAGCCAAACCCAGGAGCGCTGGTGAATTCTGGCCGTTCCCGTCGATGCGGAAAAGGGGCCTGAGGTGTGGCACCGGAGGGCGGAGTCAGGGCAGCGCATGTTCCCTGGGCCGCGCCACTTCACGTCTCTAAATTTAAAGGGGAAGAAGGTTTTTTTCTGGTGAAAAAGGTTCAGTCTCCCGTCCCTTGGAAGGGACGCCCATACAGTGTGGAGGAAAGGGGGCGGGACGTAAGAGCACAGCGCTCTGGAACCCTATGAACTGAATCGACTGCTTGGGATGATCGGTCAATCAGAAAATATTTACAATCTGAAAATTAATTTCAATAAGATTTGAAGGGCTGCAGAAGTATATCTGAATCCCTTTCAGGACACAATGAATCTCAATTGCTGACAAGAACTTTGTGAACACTCTTATAGCCGTATTCAGGCCAAGAGGCCAGGCCCTGTACGCAAAATGCACCTCCCCAGTGACAAGCAAAAAAATCTCCTGTGAGTGGGGGGGGCAAACTGGAACATGAAGATAGAAGTGTTTTAGGTCTGCTGCACACAACCCTGAGTATGAGGTTCCTGATGGACTCTCACACTGAGCTCGGCGAGTTTTGAGTTGTCCATGTTGGAGCCATGTTGAAATGCAAAAAGTCGTGCACTCTGTGTCCCAGAGATGATCGGGACCCAGACACTCCAAACCGAAATAGTGTCTGCCCTACACCGAATACTGATGCGCATACCTCCATGCAGATGGAAAGCATGCCTTTTGTTCCCAAATGGGGGAAGAATAGGTGGGTGCACGCTAGTGAATTGAAATGACGAAGGAAGGACTTTTTTTTTTTTTAAAAAGCTGTTGACACTGACAGGAGCTCCAATGTGCATGACCAGCCCGACCACATTGAAAAAGTGATAGATGGGTGGAATCATTGTACACTCTGATCAGGCCCCTTGCCTGTGCTCTGCCACCCAAATTTAAAAACTGGAGGACATTTTTTATTGTGGAAACGACACCCCACGAGAATGGAGGAAAGGGAACCCGAGCAGTACCACCGTGTTTCTATGCAACATCATGTACCGCTCACCTGCGGACAGAACTAGTCTAAAACATCTGGTGAGCCGCAAAGTAGATCCCTGATCTAAGCTGAGGGAAATTAAACCGTCTGCACTACAACATTGAGACTCCTTTGCTATAAAGGGCATTACTGATTTCATGGGATGGGTTAAAGTCTGGCATGTTCCTAGTAGTTCAAAGAACAAATATATGATATGATGTAAGTTAACTTGATGTCTCAACGAATAAAAAAATAAAAAGAAATACTGTTTTTGCTTAGCTTTGCACCTCCAGCTTGTCATAAAAATGCCATTCAACATAAAATCCAGTGTGAAACTGAGATTTTAGCAACTTCTGACCGGATATAATCCCATCATAAAGTCATAAAGAACAAATCCCAACATAAAGTCATAAAGAACAAAGTACATGGTAAAGCAGTCAACTGGTGAAACTTGTTAATTTACCTTGCTCTCAGGAGTCTAATATCAGAACCAGACAGCCATCAGCATTATATTGATTGACAGGGACTGCAGGTTTGTGTTGTCTAAAATTAATTGTGTATTCGGTCATTAACCTCCTTAATGAGGCAGGACTTCTTTCTGCATCGCTTGGTACATTAATATGTGGGTAGAATTGCTGTCCTTAGCATTTACGTGGTTAAACTCAGAAGAGAAAGGAGATGCAATACTCTTCGTAAAAATACAACTGAGGCTCCTTTTGCCTTAAATTCTGCCTTTCTTAGGGACAGGAGATTTAGCATAAGGATTTGCAAGTTGTGACGATAAAAGAGTGGGCAAGCTTTCAACGGGAAGATCTCAGCTTGTGAGGTCAGAAGACATACTAATAAAATCCCTCGAAACAGTACATCAAGGAGACATTATAAATTGAGCCCTGAACATTCCACATCAAGACACAGCACAACAATAGTGTTGACTCTGAAACCAATGAAGGTGTCATGTGTAGAAACCCAATGGGGGACTGTTGTATTTACATTCCATTCTAATGGGCAAGAGAGTCTGACTGACTGCACATTATTTTGTTCATCAATGTGGTCAGAAATTAAGGATATTTTGCATCCCTCCAAGTGGTACTGTTAGTAGACATCCGAGACTTTTTCTGTAAAACACATCTGCCACTAAACCCGCATGAAGATGGAATTAATGTCATGGTTCCATAGGTCTTGAAAATACCCAATGTGAACTATTAACTGAACTTGCATAATTAGCTCTAATGGGAGATATGGGGGCTTTTGGCAAAATGATGACCACAATGAAAGGGTTCTCATCACAGGCCCTGAACATTGGATTGCATTGGACAGAAAGCTGCATCTTAAGTTTGGCTTGTCATCTTGGAAGGGTAAGAAATAGTCCTGTGCCTTGTTAATGCACGTGCCTATTAACATGACTTTTGAGAAGAACTGCAGAGAAATGCTGCACCAAATGGTAATCTAATACAGGTGCCCAATTACAAACCTGATGAATCTAGGACTTTGAGAAGAATGTAGCGTCCCCGAGTAGTGTCCTACACACAGCCACATGCCTCATCAAAAGTCTACACAGTTACAACCACAATCGACCTTCACTCCATGCACGAATCCTCTTATAGTCTTTCTTACTGCATCATTTATAAGGCAGTAGCCCTCAAGTCACCCAGCTACCTTGCAGAAAATCTCTGCATCTCCAGTGGGCCACCAAGCCAGGACATGCACAGACTTGAAATCCACTGCTGCAAAAAGGAAAGGACCAGAAAACAAGCCTTCTCTGCCTATGCCCCAAGACTATGGAACCTCCTCCCTGATGGCATTAGACTCGCCTATACGGTCCTACAATTCAGAAAACAACCCAAGACGCACCTCTTCAAGGAGTCTCCCCTCCTGAACACCTAGGCCATCACGTCGCCCCTCTCCTCCCTGCTACCCGGTACAGCCTTACCCCTCCTCGTCTGCCCCCCTCTGTATCCAACCCCCCCACTGTAAATGTGTTCTGTTGTTACCACTGAAAAGCGCTCTGTTATGCATCTGTATTGGTGTATACCCTCTGTAAAGTGCTCAGTTGCTTCTCCTAGCTAGGTCCACCCTCAATAAATACCATAATAATAACAATAATGAAATGTAAGCATCTTTAGACCTCACTGATGAACAGAGGCCAGAGTGACATGTCAAGAAGCCTTTACCTCAAATTCTTAAAAGTTACCTGGGGAGCTCTGTTGAGTCCAAGGGATAGTGAAGAGTGTTGGTTGGTAAATTACAGAAAGATGGAAATACAACAATTCCTAGAAACCTTTAGGGTCAATAATTTCAAGAGGCTTAGGGCCCCTAGAATAGTAGAAGCTGAAAAGCCTTTCCTCTCACTTAGGACGTGCAAATGAGCAATTGTCATCAGATTACTTGTTGTGGTGGTTTTATCACTAGTACAATGAAACATCTCTATTTACATTGATCTTGCCCATGAGGCACTATTTGTGAGGCGTTTTAGAGCTAAAAAGAACTAGCATGAAGTGAACATCATAGAGCCAAGACGTCACAGGATAGGGACACTAATTACTTTTCAGTGCCCAATATGAAAGACATCTGAAATTCCCTGAAGCTGACCAAGGTAATGCAGTTGTTCCAATGTACAGTATCACATAGTTCATGTAGTTTCATTACTGCCAGCAAAAACATTATAAGCCAATAGAAGAGCAATTTCAAAGTGATTTAAACTTGGGCTATTTTTCTTTATATCAATCAATATTAATTTAGAGACTTTTAATACAACTTGAAAAAGAAAAATTATCAAAAGTAGAAAAACAATGTATCGTATTTATGGTCTATGTTGACATTTTTAAGTATGTTTATAGAAAACTTGCCTGTAATGTACATTTGTTTGAAGATGTAAGCGGTAACGACAAATACATAAATGCCTCGAAGGTTCGGGACTTTTTATGACAAGTAAGACACTCCACCGTAGACTTGAACTGGCCTTGGTAAAGCTTCACGATAATGGATTCATTGAGCTGTGTGTGCTTCAGCCAGGCCATTTCGGCAGCTTTAGGGTCGTCAAGATGATCATTGTTCTCTTCTTTATATCTTTTTCTATTGTTTGCCTAGAAATAACACAAAAAACAATGAATGTCTCAAATCATAGTCTCCATAGTTGATTTCAGATTATCAAAACAAATTGCAAAGCTTTCTAACCTGAACTATTTAAGACCCCAGGATATGGCTATCTAAGTCTTTGGATATCCTGCTGCGTTGCCAAGGACTTGGGGATGGTCACATCTTGGAAGGCATTCACTTAACGGCTCTGGCAGTGCAGGCGTAAAGTGCTGCAGCTTTAAAGAGGTTTAGTACTACTTTCCCCTCTCACTTCTTAGGGGTTGCACAGCTAGGAAATATCCTATTTGAGTGGCATAAAAACTGCAGAATCATGTAATCACAAAGCTAATCATCTTGGATGGAGAATGACCAAAACACCATTAGGAGTTTTCTCACATATGTCCACCACTTAAGATCTCAGTTTTATCAATGACATTTTGTTTATTCATTGTCGCCGTGGAACCCATGGCAATTATCTTGCTACCAATAGTATTCTATCAAGCACAGGATAAACCAACACTCAAGAGAGCTCACTTAAGAACAATTTCACAATTCTGTCAGTCTACTGGATAACATTTAATAACAGGGAAAGGTTTACCTTCAAATGGCAGACCCAGGAACCATTACAAAGGATTAGGAAACAAAAGTAGCACTACATTGGTGGCAAACTAATACTGCAGTGCATTGGTTCAGTTCAGTTGGTATTTTCTACCTAAAATAGTACCACTAAAAAGTTCAGGTAAGTAAACTAACACAATCCCAGTCACTAGGATAGTCCTAGGAAGGGAGCCTTGACCAGGCCTCCACCAACCAAAGTCAGGAAAGAGTGGTTTAGGGACAGGGCTTTACACCCTTGTATCCCTATGTAGGATAGGGGGACAGGAACAGGTATGTTAACTTTACCGCCCTGACTCCGCTTTCTCCAGAGACCATTGCTGAGATTCTGGAATCCCTTGGCGACACAGTCTTCTGTGCTTGGCATGGCTGAGGCAGACCCAGGGATCGCAGGTTCAGACATGCCACTTTCAGACAATGGATTTAGTTTCGGTCAGTCGTCGTGCTAGTAATGTCTGGGGTCGAGACTTCTTGTTCCCACCGGTCCAGTGGTCAAAGCACAGACAAGGGCCCTCTTTAGATCATGCCAAAGGAGCAGGGCTTCACTGGGACAGCACTGGAGTCAATGCCAGTCAGTTGCAGGAGTCATCAACGGGTTATCTTCATTGTAGGGGTCTTGACCTCAACAATGATTTGTTGGATGGCTACAGGAGTCCTCCTTTTATCTAAGATTTGGGCTGGGAGCTCGCTCAAACCCACCAATGGCAAGGATGTGCACCATTCAAACTGTCAGTGGCTATTCAAACATTGATAGCCACAACATCTGCCCAGCAACAAACATTCAGGCACCTGGATGTGTACTGGGACCAGAGAGTCCCAAACCCTACAACCATGTTCACACACAAACTGCTTCTCTGCCCCTCAAAGCAGCAGTTTTCCCCGAGAAAGGGTATTCTATATATGCCATTTCCTTACCTGAGAAGGCAGGAAGGCGGGCAGAGAACAATATAGCCATAGGATGAGAAAACACCTCGACGCATGGTCATTTTAGGGTGCTAGTCACCTTTAGTAGCTATTTGCAGTAAATGCAAAAGTGCACAACTAAAATGTTACAAAGATGGTAAACATATCACTGCTGCCACCAGCTTGTCTTAGACACATTGTAAAAGTTACAAAAGAATCGTTACAGAAAAAGTTATAAGGATACAAAGGGACTCATCACAAGTCTGGTGGTAATTCAGCACTATTCCCTCCAGCGGAAATAGCGTTACAACCCGGCATTGCGGCAGATTTAGCGCTGCATCAAAACCTGGTTTGAACGCGACCCTGACTTCGACGGTAACGCTATTAGTGCCTGGTGCCTGGTGGAAACTGTGCCGAAATAAGGGTTACCACCGACAAACAGCCGCTAATAGCGCTACCGCCAGCAATCCCGGCAGATATTGCGTCACCACCAGAACGGGAAGCATTGCGACAGCCATTTTGAAAAACACAATCCATTAAATATCTCCACTTCCTGCAGCCGTCCAGTCCTGGAAAGAAGCAAGAATGTCCCATGTGAGAATAAGAGGCAAGGTGGCAGAACATCACCTGTGCACACCCAAATTTAGTGAGGGGGAGATGGTGGTCCTCACTGATGAGGTCATTGCCCATTGTGAGGAACTTTATGCCAGTCGCCAGCGGAAGACCACTGGTCAGCGCAGGACAGTCATCTGGAATGCCATCTGCCAAAAGTGACAAATGTCCCCCCTGAAGGAGACGACTGCCGCAAGTAGTGGAATGACCTGAGGGTCAGGGTGCAGGGACTGCTGTCGCAACACCACCAGGCGTCCCTGGCGACTGGAGGAGGCACTGTGGAGCCACTGATCCACATCGCCTGGGAGGAGAAATGCAGTACAGTGTGGACATCAAAGGGATAGACGGAGTCGGCAGTGCAGAGGCGGGTGCCAGCAGCCAGGAAGCAGGAGTTGAGTCAACCCCAACACAAGTGCATGCACAAATGACATCCCAGCGTGGAAAGGGACAACTGTCAGCAGACCCAGAAGCTGGGCATGCCAACAGGGCAGAGTGATGGGTGGCACCTCAGACACCCTCCACAGCAGCCATGGGCAGGGCACCCCTGAGCGTCACAGCAGCGGGAAGGTGTGGCAAGTGACCCAAACAAATACCATGTGCACCACACCCCTACTGGCGCACCCTGTGCCATCCAGATTGAGGTGCGTGGCGACCACAACACTGTTCAGCAGCCACACCATCATTTTGCGGGCCCAGTTGGCCTGCCCAATGGTGGCATGGAAGACAAGCCACAGTGGCAACAGTAAAGACAGACACAAGTGATCACAGTTCAAGGGTGTTTACTAAACTGTTAAGGCAGGGTGGAAAAACACCTACCTAAACCTAAATCTAAGATGGGAGCAAGCTTCGACCATTAAAATTAAAAATAATGCAATCCTTGTGGCGTCTTGTCTAAGTAAAAGGCCTATACAAAAAAAATATTGCCAAATCCTTACAACTAATTAGAGTGTGGCACAGGGTTTTCAATAAAGAAGTAAGTGTTCACAAATTATAAGTTACTCACCGTAGTGACTAACATACTCTTAGTCCTTGGTCCCCTTTCCTCCATACTGTATGAGCGATTACAACTGAATGTAGCACCAGGGTGGAAAGGAGAACCTCCTTAATCAAATAGGTTCATGAGAACCGCCTGTCCGAAAGCCGCATCAGATCTAGAGCCGGCATCCACACAGTAATGCTTGCAGAAAGCTGAGGGAGTGGTCCATGCTTATGACTTGCCAAGGGACATGGCACTGGAATGCGTTGGCCGTTGCCTTGGCCGTGACTGCATGGGCATGCATGTTTGCCAGAAGAGGCTTGTGCTGACCCTCGTATGCTTCTTTGATGGCCGAGACCATCCAGTGGGATATGGAGGCCTTGGAGGCCTGATTTAATTTAAATGGAAAGCAGACAGCACCTTAGGCAGGAATGCTGGGTGTGTCCGCAGGACTACTTTGTCCCTGTGAAATGTAGTATATGGTTCAGAGGCGACCAGCGCCTGGATTTCACTGACTATGCGAGCCGAGGTGAGGCCGATGAGTAAGGCCGTCTTAATGGTGACCAGCCTGATGTCCGCGGACGGACGCCATTGGCTAGAATGGTTTGTGCGCCAGGGCGCCCAAGACTGTTCAGATCCCACACGGGGTGCGGCCTCTTGACGGGCGGGTAGAGTCTTGCGAGCCCCATCAAATGTTTCTTGACAATCGGATTAGAGGTTGAGAAGACCCCCCCTCCTGTACGCCCCGATGGCTGCGAGGGAAGTGCGGCAGGTTTCCACCTGCACTCCTGAGTGGGCGAGGTGCGCCGAGAAGGAGAGCACAAAGACCAAAGTACATGCCAGGAGGTCTAGTTCCTTGGAGGCTGCCCAGTGGCAGAACATGGTCCATTTACTTTGATACTGGGCTCTGGTAGCCTTGCTCCTTGCGCCCTGTATGATCTCCAGATTAGCCTGGGAGAGTCTGAGATGCCCTAGCGTCACCTGTTCAGGAACCACGTCGTGAGGGCTAGCTTCAGTGGCGAGGGTTGGATGACCCTGTCCCCTGCTACGCCAGAAGATGTGCTGGGCCCGTCGGAAGGTGAATCAGAGATATCTCCGAAAGGCTGAGCCGCTCCGAGAAGCATGGCCTGGCCACCATGGAGCTATTAGAATGATGTTGAGCTGGCGAGATTCCTTGATCTTGCAAATCACTCTGTGAATCAGCGGAGTGGGCAGGAAGGCATAAGCTGTCATGCCGTTCCACTGAATCTGAAATGCGTCGCCCAGGGAGCCCGGGCCCTGTCCCTGCCAGGATGCGGACTGAGGGCACTTCTTGTTGTGCCAGGTGGCAAAGAGATTCACCTTGAGAGAACCCCATCTGTGAAGATCTCCTGAGTAACAAGGTTGTTTAGCTGCCACTCGTAGTTGTCCGCTCCCAACCTGCTGAGCTTGTCCTCGTCCAGGTTGGATTCCCCGGAAGGTGGACAGCTGTGAGGTAGATGTCGTTTTCCAGGGCCCACTCCCACATGCCGATTGCCAGTTTGAACAGTGGAGGGGATCTGGTGCCTCTCTGCTTTCATTGTTGACATAGTTCATGCTGGTGGAATTATCCGTCTGGATGAGGACAACTTTGCCCCTGATAAGTGGGAGGAATGCCTGGATCGCTAGCCGGATGGCGTTCAGCACCAACCAATAGATGTGGTAATCCTGTTTGTGTCGGGTCCAGGTGCCGTGGACCGAGAGATCGTCCAGGGTGGCTCCCCATCCCTCGAGAAAGGAGTCTGTGGTAATGGTGACCTGTGGGGTTGGAGGCCGGAAAGTCTTGCCCGTCTGTAGGTTGCCGTCCCTGGACCACCATGTGAGGTCTGGGTGGAGAGATGGGGGAACGTTGATTATCTCGGATTGAGAGCACCGCTCCTGGTTCCATGATGCCGTGAGGTGCAGCTGTATCCTCCTCATCCCGAGTCTCGTGTGGGGGACGGCTAATAGGACCGCTGCCAAGAGACCCAGGAGGTGCTGGTACCACCAAGCCGAGGTCACCTCTCGGCTGAGGAAGTGAGTAGCTGCCCTCTTGATGGCTGTGATCTTGTCCTCCGACGGGAAAACCTTCTCGCAGCACTTGTACCAGATGAGGCCCAAGAATGTCAGAGTATGCGTGGGTTGCAGCTGCGACTTCTTGAGATTGAGCGAAAAGCCCAGATCATGCAGAGTGTTCATAAGAGCATGAAAAATGTGGTGAACTGCTTCCGGCGATGTAGCCCTGACGAGCCAGTTGTAGAGGTATGGGTAGATGTGGAGGCCCTGAGGAGGGCCGCCACAGTATTCATGAGTCTCGTAAAGACCCTGGGGGCCGAGTTGAGGCCAAAAGGAAGGACCTTGTATTGGAAATGGTAGCCCATGATCCTGAACCACAGGAAAGAATACGCGTCCTTCAGATCCAGGGAGCACATCCATTCTCCCTTGCACAATGTCTCCGCTATAAAAGCTGGCGTAGCCATCTTGAATTTTTGTAGAGTTAAGGAGAGGTTGAGGGTGGAAAGGTCCAGCACAACTCTCAGGCCCATCTGGATCTTTTTCTGAATGGCGGAAATCCTAGAGTAAAAGCTCAAGCCTCACTGGGAGGCTGTGACTTCCTCCACGCCCTGGCTCGCTACAAGCGATTGGATCTCCGCCAGAAGAGTTGCTGTCCCAACTTGAGGGAGTGGAGGAGTGGAGGGAGGAGAGGCTGGGATGGGTAGGCGGTAGCCTGTGGATACTACGGTGAGGATCCAGGGGTTCGCAAAATTCTGGCACCAGAAATGTGCATGGAGAGCAAGCTTGGCCCCTCACTGGAGACCTGTGGACCCGGAGGGGCGTGCCATGCCTTCTTTCCCTCAGAGGCTGTTGAGGAGGAAGGGGACTGGAAAAAGCCCCTAGTCCCCCCACCCCTTTTTGTTGCTTGTGCCGATGTGGAGTCGGCGAGCGTTCCAGCTGCCTGGACCTCTGTTCTTGGAAGCCGCGGAACCCTCCATATGTACGCCTCTTGTCGGAGCGCTGCTGTGACGAGGTGTACGATTTGGGCGTGGTCTTTGTCAGGATGTATAAAAGGCCGTTTGTGAGCTGTTTTTATTCTTGTCCAGCTCCTCGTCCGTGGTGGAGTGGAAGAGGCCCCCCCGTCCCCTCGAACGGCAGATCTAATATGCAGTCCTGGATGTCCGGGTTGAATTTAGTTGCACAGAGCCAGACTGTTCTTCTCATGTTCGTGTCGATGCAGATGGCCCGGCCAGAGGTGTCAATGTGGGCCACGGTGGACTCCATGATGTCCTGCACCACTAGCTTGGCCTCACCCAGTCCCGCCTTGAAACGTGATTGGCTCTGTGTAGGAAGTTCAGGGAGGAAATCCGCAATTTCCCACCACAACCTCTGGTTAGCGGCCGCCAGCATGGCATCAACATTGGCCTGCCGAAGATGCAAGGACACGTTGGAATACAGCTTCTTCCTGTACGCTTTCAAGATCTTCTCCTTCTTGCCTAGCAGCGCCACAGAGGAGGCGGCTGAGGGTGACTGAGGCTCGGAGTATAATGATGCTGCAGCGATCACAGAGGAGTGTGGCTGAGGATGGACTGATAGCAAGATATCCCCCTCCATCTGCCTGTACTTGGCGTCCAGGCAACGATTGACCAGCTGGCCAGAGTGGGACTTGAGTCAACCCTTCTTGGCCAGGGCAACTACATCGGCCTGCAGTGGAATTCCCGTTTTAGCAGAGGGGTGTTGTGAGGACTTTTGCGAAGACCCCCTCTGCTAGTTGCTCGACCTCGGGTTGAGGCAGGCCCAGGTACTCAGCCAGCCCTGCTAGACGTTCATGGAAGGCCTTGGCTGATGATGGCGTGTCAGTGTCCTCCTCATCGTCCGTGTCCATCTGGAGGTCAGGAGGATGGGGTACTGGGACCGGAGCCAGAGGCTGTGGCGGAGGATGGTACGGAATGGCCTGAATCGGTTGGGGGGCTGCAACAGGTGGCAAAGGCTGCGCCCGGTCCGCAGGCGCCGGCGGAGGAGCCTGAGGTGCTGGAAGCATTGGCCGGAGCACCTCCCTGATGGCATCCCTGAGGATCACCCCCAATCTGGGGGTACTTCATGAGTCCAAGGAATCTCTTAAAGAACCTGTCCTCACAGGCTGGAGGGGTGGTTGGGGATACAGACGGAGTAGCAGGCGGCTGCTGGAGGCCCTGCATACCCTGACCATATGGACGTAGCGAGAACCTGCCCTGCGCAAATGAAGGATAGGCTGTAGGCCACGTACCTGGTTGACACCAGACCCACCTTGACACTTGTTCTTCGCCAAATTCCCGATCCTGGTGCGGTGTCGGATGGGTGATGTCTGGCGTGGCGGCCATCTTGTCTAGCTGCCTTCCACGTGCCTGCGTCATGTTGCTCGGCTCGCTGGGCCCAGCCTCCTCCAGGACTCTTGAGTGTGGATCATGAGGCCCGCCCTGCTCCTCAGGCCGAGGCCTGGTAGGCGTAACGCCGGGGGCCGGTAAAACTGCATTTAGGCGCCCCCTCTGACATATTGGTGGTACTAGGGCGGGGCCCCTCTGATATATTGCCGTTACAAGGGCGTAACCCCTGGGGTGAAGACCCGGTACAAGAACCTTCCGGTCCCTCAACACTGTCACCGGGAGGATCCAGGGATCCCTCGGCCCGTAGGTCGGTAGCCAGGGGGTCTTGGTGCACGTGCTGGTAGTAGAACCTGGGGAGTACCTCCCGCACAACGAGTCCTTGGGAAGGAGTCTCCCTTGTGGGGTGCGATGGAGAACAGAGGCCTTACCTTGGGCCTGGATCGATGTTTGACTAAGTCCTTCAGGTCCTCTGGAGGCGATTTCTGGAAGGGATCCCTCCATCTGGCTAGCCTGTTCTTCAGAGACCTAGATGACAGGGCGTTGCACACTGTACAAGCCTGACAACCGTGGTCTGGGCCAAGGCAACGTAGCCAGAGGGCATGTGGGTCTGAAGTTGGGAAGAGACCGTCGCAGGATGGACACCAGCTGAACCCTGTGGAAGCCGACATGCGCCGGGGAGGAGCACAATGCCGGAGGACCGAGTACCTGTATGATAAAGAGACAAAAAAGACAAAGAGAAGTATTCACGCATAGAATTACATGGCCGAAGCCAAACCCAGGGGCGCTGGTGAATTCGGCCCGTTCCTGTCGACGCAGAAAAGGGGACTTAGGTGTGGCGTCAGAGTCAGAGGGCAGAGTCAGGGCAGCGCATGCTCCCAGGGCCGCACAGCTCTAAATTTAAAGGGGAAGAAGGATTTTTCTGGTGAAAAAGGTTCTGTCTCCCATCCCTTGGAAGGGATGCCCAAGCAGTATGGAGGAAAGGGGACGGGACGCAAGAGTATAATAAGTCAGGATGTGATTGCCAAGGGTCTTCCTTCCCCACATTTTGAGCACGGGACAAGGGCGGATCTCCTGAGCACAGCACACACTCAAGCTTTCCCAACACAAGCCAACAGTTCTGTACCAGCAATCAGGTTCTTCGATGGTTATGTCTCTTTTCAATAAAAAGTCTCTTGCCTTCGAGGGCCTGATATATTCAACATAACAAATAAAAAGTTTCTTTCCAAATGTGCGTTGGGGTGATGACTTTCCACCCCTGGATCGCCCTCGGTCTGGCTCGGACCCAAATGACACGGGGGACAATTCACTTTCCCTGGTCTTCCAATACTTCTTACTTTACTGTCTTTTTAAACAGTTCTTCAGGCTTCGCCCCTTTGTGTTGACTTCCCTCCGCCGGGTTCACTCTAGCCAACTTTTACCAAACAGTTCACTACAGGACTTTAGACTTCGCCACTTCTCATCAGAATACCTCCGCCGGGTTCACTCTTGCCAACTTTTACCATACACTGTTCAAGCAGTCAATTCACCAAGCGGGATTAATTTCCCTTTCTTTCACAATCATCTGCCAGTCAAAGACTTTCAATGGTACAGAGGATTTTACAAGACCCCTGTATGACCACTTTGACCTCTTTTTTTCCCAAGGCCTTCTAGTTGTTGTAGTCTCTACCATCGGGTAATCGCCAAGCGTTTCCCGCGTGAGCATCCATGTGGTGCCAGACTCCTCTGTTGCTGGTCCCCCCCCCTTTTCTCAATAGTTGCTTTAAGCCTTTCAAAGTTCAAATTAGCTTGTTGGTACTTTTCGTTCAACACAGTTCGGTTTCTCTTCGACTCTCCCCTCGACTCACCGGCTGTGATGAACCGCTTGGCTTTCTTCTCCTTTGAGTCAAGGTTGGTACCACGGAGACCAGCGTCTCTCCCCGGCTTGATAATCAGCGGAGGAGGGTCTTGTGTACCGTAGACATCTGCTGCAACACACAGTGGCTACTGTTTGCGGTCTTATGATTCCTTCTGTGGAGGATTCATGGGCCTTTGTCGAAAAGGGCAGGGTTCCTTCTATCCTAGTCACCCATCGGTATGCGCCGCCTTTCTCCTCCTCTTGAACTGCCGTGCTGAGTTAGCTCTCACGCTGTGCCGTCTGCCTGGCTTGTCCTATGCTCTTGTGCTCCACCTTTTATCCCTGTGGGGAAGGGAAAGGGCCATCAGGTGGGTGCGATTCTGGTGAATTGCCTGACTTTACCTGACCCTTGCATTGGGACAGGTCAGATAAACGGCTCTGGTGTTAGCCCATTGATTAGCTCGTCGTCTTTCGCGTTGTGTGAAAGTGTTCATGTTGGAAAAGGGGGGGGGCAGTGTTTTGGAATATCCTACGAGGTAGGATGGGGAAAAGGTGTTGAAAGAAGGGGGATACCGCATCTCACCAGTCAGTGTCCCACTCTCCAAGGACCCCCCATCCAGATGATCCTCCCTCACTGGTCCATCCCCAGGAACTGCATCCAACTGGGATGGCCGTGTCCTGGCCACCTGGATGACAGATCCCTGGGCACTAGCCAGGGAGACACCATCTGGTTTTCTCACAGTCCCCCACACTGATATGTGCACAGCCTGCCAATCACTGTGGACCCGAGTGCAGCCTTGCTGGCTGCACAGGAGTGCCCCATAGAGCCATGACAGTGCCATGGACTAAGCCACCACCCCCACTCCCACCATATGAGTGCCAC
Organism: Ambystoma mexicanum; assembly: GCF_040938575.1. Taxonomy (NCBI): domain Eukaryota; kingdom Metazoa; phylum Chordata; class Amphibia; order Caudata; family Ambystomatidae; genus Ambystoma; species Ambystoma mexicanum. The sequence continues at coordinate 1,376,114,437 of NC_090934.1, forward strand.
CCGGGGATGTTGGGGCATGAAGGACCACATGCATACAGACGTAAGCTGCCGCAGCATGGACACCCTGCCCACCCCATAGACAGGCCAAAGACCTTGTGTCACACACTCATCGCTACAAGCAACCCCATGATGTTAGCCCACATGCAATCTCCCCTGACCAAACGTGACCATTTTCCCAATTCTGTACTGTAGCAATTGTGTCTGACATGCCAACACACGTGGGAGAACCATACCTGAATACATTTTCTACAGGCACTCACGCATCCCCAGAGGCATCAGAGGAGGAGGAGGATGATGATGCAGGCCCATCTGAGAGCAGTGCATCCAGGCCCTCAAGGTCTGCCACCACCACCATGCAAAGGCCCATTCAGGCCACACCAACATGGATATCCCGCTGCGTAACACCGCAACAGAGCAGGGCCAAGCCAACGGCCACACCACAGCCCACCAGGAGCAGTGCAAGGCGCACTGCACCCACACCCAGAGGCACAGACACTGAGCCCACACCTGCTGGCAGGGCGACTGACGAGACACAGGGGGACACCAGCCCGGTGTCACTGACTGACGAAGGGCCACACTCCCGAGAGAGCTCACCACAGCGCCAGCGTCAACACTCCCTGGAGAGCCCACCACGCCGCCAGCGTCAACAGACACCTGAGCCGGATGTTGATACACCCACACATGGCTCCCCTGAATACAGCCCAGGGCCAGTGCAGAGCCCCTCACCCACACAGCCCGTGTCATGTTGGTGTAAATGGTTGCTACTGTATGTGTACTACTGCTTCTCCATGAAGGTAAGTGACATGTGCATGCTCCCTGGCCTGTACTGTGACGATAGTGCAGGAGGAGGTGAAGTACAGATTTCCCATTCACTTGTCCTGGCGTCGATTGTGTAGTCATTTGCCTCCCCACCCCCCCAATTGGGCACATGCTTTGTGACACATGTGTGTGCGTTGTCTTCTGTGCCTCTCCATGTATCCTGGCAGTGTGTTGTTCCACAGGACCATGGCATTGTGGGTAGAACGAGGGTAGCATGCACAGCAGTGGGTGATGTACAGGTTGGGGTGTCGCAGGTCACCTGCACATTCAGGGAGTGGTAGCGCTTGCGGTTTCAGTACACTACTTCATATGGGTACAGTCCGGGGCAGCAATCACATTTGGCATTTGGGCAATGGCATAGAACTGTGCCTTCATGGCATTGACCTGGGCTGCTAGGCAGTGCACTTGCCGCAGGAGGGCTTCATGCACCTGGGCCAGCACAGCGCAGCATGTGGGTTGTGCCATGCTGTGCACCATGGCCACAGAGTTCTGGAAGGTGCCAGTTCCGAGAAATTGTAGGACATACACTAACTCCACAGCTGTCTGGATGTTGATCTTGCTCCCTACATCAACCTGTACTGTGGTGAGCAGCTCTATTATGGTCTTTCTGTTGAGTGTGACCAACTGGCTGTCAGTGAGGGTCCAGTGTGAAGGCCAAACCCTGGGGATCGGTGCACGCCTTGCTTCGGCCCCCCTTTCGGTACTCCCTAAGCCCTGGCCTGGTTGTCCTGCCTCTCTACTTCCAGGCGCAGCATGAACAGCTGCCTGTCCCAGCTCACAGTGGGTAGTGGCAGCATGGTGTTGGAAACATTGTTGGCTAGGAGTGTGCCTTATGTAGCCCTCTGGGGTGGATTGGGATTGCCCGTGGCTTCATTTCAGGCAACTGCATACATTTATCTCCAGCTGCAAGCTGGATGTAACTGCGCTGTGCTTTCGGTGGCATTAGCGCCGGTTTTAGTCGCCAATTGCGCCCAACATGGACTTGTGATGTGGCTGTGTTTGCACCTTGTGTGTCTGGCTGTAATAGCTCTGGCTGCCTTCTGCAGTGTGCCGTATTTGCGCCAGCTCATGATCCAGTGGAGCGCTATTGGCGGCGCTAATTCCGTTACTGCCGCTTCTAAGGGTTACCGGCAGACTTGTGGTGAGGCCCAAAGTATCCTAACTGCACTTCACTTTGAGGTGATGTGTGCAATTGTAACAATACAAGAAATTCACAATGAGCAACAAAGTCTCTCAGTACTTAAGTCTTATGGACTGATCAGTTTCCCCATAAAAAAATGCAAAAAGGACAAAGGAAGTAGAGCAGGAAGATTTACATACCTCCAAAGGCAGGACATGGTTCAAAATAAGCAAAAAGAATGGGGGTCCCATAGGGATGTATGGAGGGAAAGGTACAGAAAGAAAATCTTTCTCAACAAGTGTTATGTCAGCAGTCCACCACAATGTATGATCTGACCTAAGTTGTACTATAAATGTTAACACATTTGTGCTCGTTCATCTCAAAAACCTACTGCATAGGTGTATTGATGGTTGTTACAGAGTACCAACTGCGAAGGAGTGCTCGTTTATCGCACTTTTAAAACAAAGTGTCGTTTTTTTCCTGAACGTATGCATGCTGTGTGCCTTAAACATGGTCTCGGTGGCAACACCTCAGTAGACTTCTTGCTCCATTGACATCCAAAAGTGAATACATTTACACTTCTGCTGTTAACAGTAGAAGGACACACTAGTAGCTGAACTATAAAATGGCAACATTTCTGATGCAAATGTTACCTGCAGCCTCAAGCGTGCACATGCTAAACGTATCGGTTTTTCATTTTCTCTTCCTTTAAAAGACCATTTGGCACTAGGAAGATGGGCTAACATTATGCCCTATAATATTATAGTTATAGGATGGCCACATATGATATAAGTCATTAATAACGTGCCTGTACACAAGTGTTTCTAGGTGGGACTACAAGTACTAATGCCGAATAGTACGGTCTGCCAAGGAACAAAACAGCCTTCCACTAACAGGGTTTTGTTTCAATTTATAAGGCTTCATTTAAAACTCTGAGGGGTTTGAGCTAAATATATTTGCACTAATAACCTAACAAAGTCAATTTGTGATATTGAGACTAGCTCAAAAAGCCTGGGGACAGCACTCAAACCTAGTGTCATCTAGTTCATAACAGTAGAAGTAATCGTCCAGGTATTAAGTTCTCATTCCTCTGAAGTCCCTTTTAGATTAAGTCGCTTTTCTATTATTCAATTAACCTTCTATTTTATCTGATCATATGGTACCCTCTAAATCTATATTAGCACATGGAGCTAGTTATTGACCTATCAAACAATCGTAAATGTTCAGAGTGCAGTCAATAACAACTGGAATTGACTGCAGTCTAAACATTCTGACTTCCAAAGCAGGCAGGGGAACCACAATGTAATTTCCAGGCAAAACAAAGTTTCTTTCAACAAGACACTTCCTTTCTTAAAGGACCTTTTTTTCACTGCAATATATTATTTTATAACACAGTACAACGAATCAAATAGTCCCCTCCCTTAACTCCCTCCTAACTCCCATCCCCCCACAGAGCACAGAGATTCCCTCATGTGTGTCCCACTCCACAAAAACAAAAAATAATTTTATGGATCAGCCATAAAGATCCAACAGTTTCAACCTTTGAGGGCACCACTGCTCTCTGAATTCTCCTTTCAGGTATGTCAGCGTTTCTCCCCATTCAGCTGCAAAGTTCTCCAGATTGTTATTGACTGCATATGTGGCCCACTCCATTGCTACCAACTCCCACATTTTCCTCAGCCAATCCTGCTCCGTCGGGATCACGGGCCCCTTCCATCTCCGAGCGATGAGGGACATCGCTGCTAGCGTAAACATAATCTTCGCCTTGTCTCATCCCTTCCCCGTTCCCCCCCCCCATCACCTAGCCTTTGCCTCCTCATTAAGATCACCAGGAGATCTCGTCCCTCTCCAAACGCCTGTTCCAGTGCCAGAGAGATGCTGCTCCAGAAAGGCCTAATTTTGGGGCATTCCCACCAAATGTGGGCTGCTGTCCCTTCCTCTCAACACCCCCTCCCAACAGTCTTTAGACGTTGCTGGGTATATCGCATACAGGCCCGAGGGGGTGTACTGGGATTCAAAGAGGTACTTGTACCAAGCGTCTTGTAATTGCGCCGCTCTTGCCCACTTTGGCAGTCCCCTCCACAGCCTCTCCCAATCCTCTCTCTCTATTCTCGTTCCCAGAATCTGTTCCCATCTGTCCATGTAGGCCCAGTTAGTTTTTGGTACAGCGTCCCCTAGAAGTTTGTAGAGATCCGATATTAGCCCTCTTGACCCCTCATGCGTAAGGGGGAATCTTTCGAACTGCGGCGTAGTCCATGTAGCTGCGTTTCTTACGTCCTCAGTCATCACCCAAAGTCTGATCTGGAAATACCAATGCCTTTCCCCTTCCTCCCAGGTCGAAATCCTGCTTGCACTCCAGATACGTTTTCACATTCTGCCCTCGGAACATGTCCCCGATGACTCTGCACCCCCCTTCCTCCCACTTCCTAAAAGCCCCTTTTTCCAAACCTAGGGTGAAATCTCTATTTAGAAATATCGGGGTAAAAGGGGAGGGGTATGTTGTGATCCCCAACTTCCTCACCGCTCCGTCCCAAATGTCCGCCAGACCCTTTGTTATAGCGCTGAGATATAGATGAGGTGGCCTTACGTGGCACGTGACCCAGATAACCTCCCCCAGATGATGCCGGGTCACCGCCCTGTCCATTTGAACCCACTGTTTTCTGTACTCTTCCGAGAACCACTCCTAGATCACTCTCAACTGTGCTGCTTCATAATATCGTTGCAAATCCGGCAGCCCCAGACCCCCGTCCCCTCTCAAGGCCATCATTAAGCGTCTGGCCAGTCGTGGTCTCTTGCCCTACCAAATGAATTCCTCCCCAGCCGTGTCCAGTTCTCTAAAAAAGCCAGAGGGAACCAGGAGCGGAACTGCCTGAAAGAGGTAAAGTAGCTGGGGCAGAATCACCATTTTAAATGCCACCCCCCTCCCCAACAAAGATATTCTGAGGGCACTCCACTTCCAGAGGTCCTTTTTCATTGGTTTCATCATGGGGATGTAGTTTGCCGCATACCACCCCTCCAAATCCGGGGTAATTTTCAGCCCCAGGCATCTTATTCCCCCAGGGCTCCCCTTAAAAGGATAGCCCATCCTTAAACTCCTCGGCCTCCCTGACTTCTAAAGACAAATTCATGAGCTCTGTCTTCTGCCAGTTGATCCGCAAACCCGACACCTCCGCGAATTTGGACAAAAGGTCCATACTCGCCTTAATGGACCCCCTCGGAACGGTAAGGGTAAGGAGCATGTCATCGGCGCAAGCCGCCACCTTATGCTGACCTCCTCCAAAAGGTATACCCCGGATGAGCTCCACTTCCTGGATTGCCTGCAGTAGGGGCTCCAGGTACATTGCAGATAGCAAGGGGGAGAGTGGACACCCCTGCTTGTTCCCCCGCCTTAGGCTAAATGGGTTTGATGTTGCCCCGTTGACCATAATATGTGCGGAAGGACTTTAATAGTTGGCTCGGACCATATTGATGTAATCTGCGCCCAGTCCCATCCTCTCCATAACTTGGAACAGAAACGACCACTCCACCCGGTGGAACGCCTTTTCCACATCCAAGGCTAGTAGGACCGCCGAAGTGGCCGTTTTCTGCGTCTTTTCTACTAGGTGGGCTACCCGACTGATATTTTCTGACGTCTGTCTCCCCAGTACAAACCCTGTTTGATCCGGGTGGATCAATGCCAGAAGGTGCCCCTCAAGCCACTTAGCCAGTATTTTAGTATACAATTTTGCATCTGTGTTAATAAGCGCGATGGGCCTGTAAGAAGTACATTCCTCCGGGATGCAGCTTCATTTTAGCTTCCTCCATTGTCGACGTGATTCTCCCCGTATCCTTGAAAGAATTAAACAACTGTGTGAGATGTGGAGTGAGAATTTGGGAAAAGGTCCTGTAGAAAGATGCTGAGTAGCCATCTGGCCCTGGGGCCTTATTGCGGGGAATTGACGCTATTGTGGTCCTTACTTCGTCTTCCGTGAGGTTGCAACCCAACTCCTCCCTCACCGTCTGGGACAGACTAGGGAGGGACAGAGCCTCAAGAAAGTCCCTCTGAGGCAGGGGTGGAGGTTCTGTGAAGAGTATAGTGTACTATAAAATCTGGCTAATCGATCCTTTATTTCCTCCGTGCGGGTGAGTCTGTTCCGACCCGTGTCCTGCATTGCCATGATCACATTCTGCTCCCTTGCCCCCCTCAGGAGGTGCGCTAACAAAGAGTCTGCCTTGTTGGCCTTCGCGTAGTACTTTTGCCTGACCATAAGCATAGCTCTTTCCGCTTTTTTTGGTCCTCAGATACCCCAACTGGCCATCAGCTAGCCTATATGCCCTGAATGCTTTCCTGGAGGGTGCTTCCCGCATCCTTAGCCTTGCCGTCTCTACCTCCCTTTCCAATTGTGCCTCCAACTGCCTCATTTTCTTATACTTTGACCTGAGGTCATGTATCGCTGCTGCTGATAACTTCAGTCTTGTGCGCTGATTGTTGGTGCACAAGGGAAAGTTCCCCTTTGGTTTTTCATCCCTTTTTCTAGGCCATGTTACACAGAGGAGATTGTGGTCACTGGCTGACGTTTCGACTACTTCAAATTCTGTCACAACTGATAATAAAGTTGTAGATACGAATATATAGTCTATTGTAGCTCTTGTAGCTTCTCGTTTCCAGGTTGGTAGGCGAGAAGAGTCTGGGAATACGCTATCTAAGTTGTGCAATCCTCTAGATTTCATCAGTTTGAGCCAAGCCACTCCTCTTTTAGCTGTTGAACTTGCAGGATCATAGGGTGCTGATTTATATTGGGCTTGTATACACGTGGCATTAAGATCACCGCAAATCAGAAGATAAGGTGCCAAGTGGACACCTATTGCTTCATCGATTGCGCTTTCCAGCATTTCCAAGTACGCTGCGTCTGTAAGCGTCACTGGGTTCCAATAGGTGTTTGCTATTATAATTACTTATTACTTTTTCAAGTCTTCTTTCGAGGTGTCCTCTGACCATAAGGCCTTAACCAAAAGCAAAGAGTTGTTGCTGATAAGAGTTTTTTCCAGGGTGCATCCACAACCCGGCCTACAGGGGATCAAGAGCCCCGAAGACGGTCGCCCCCTCGGCCCTTTCTTAGCCGGCGAGAACGCTATTTCGTATCCGTCTAGTGTTGGTGCTTGCGTTAACCAAGTTTCTTGAAGACACAGTAGGTCGTAATCTGCTAGCTTTATAGTTCCCTCTGCTGTCAAATGAGTGTGGCCTCTAGTGTTCCATGAGGCTAGGTGAAATAATGGCCTGAGTGTCGCTTCTTTAACGTTGATGTCTCTCTTTGGATTCTGGTTGACTCTGGTTTGGACTGTTGGTTTCTCTTTGGAGAGCTTTTGGCAGCCATGACCAGATGCTATGAAACGATTTTTGCTCTAGGTCAGGCCTGTTGTTATCATTGTCTACTAGTTTCTTTATGGTTCTTGTTATCGTGGTGACTTTGGTTTTATCACTCGATTGTTGGCTCTTATGTTCTCCTGAATCTCATGTTTATTGTTGTTCTTACTCTTTTCTTTTTCTTCTGTAAAATGGACAGACTGACGATCCTTCGTTTGTCCCCAGTCTGCAGCATCATTTCTGTCTTTGTGGAACTGGATCTCTTTCTCTTTATCTTGCTTGTCATGTTTCATGGGTGACCTTCTTTCATGTCGAGGTATTCGCTGTTCTGTGTTCAAGTTTCTTGCTCTTGTTTTAGGTTCCTCTTCGCTCCCCGACTTTCGCCTCAGGCCTATCGACCTTGATGAATCAGTGATGTCGTAGCCCATTCGTAGCAGAGACTTGGTCTCTTCTTTTAGTAGGTCACGGACCCTTTTGGAGGAGAGGTATAAGTGGGAAATTGCCTTTCGATGTGCCTTACTAGGGTCGATGATCAATAAGTCATCCAATTTAATAGATCCCAGCTTCGGAATATAGGCAAAAAGTCTTAGGACAGAACCCCGGTTTAGGATCACGGCGTGTTCATTCCCTGGATCGGTTCTAGTTTAAGGACCCATCTCTTTTTCTCAGGGTCAGTCTCCTTTCTTTTGTCATTCACCTTATTTCTTTGAGGCAAATCATTTCCCTGTTTCTTCCCTTGCCTCCAACTTTCAACTGATGTTTTATTCCTGTTGTGATCACTTGTCGCTACTGGGCTAGTGCTTTTTCTTTCTTGTGGGTCCCCCTTTTGGTGTGGCTCACAGGTCTTCCTCCTAGTTGCGCTCACACTCATTTTTGGTGGTCTCTCTTCTTCCGTACAATTACGATCTTTAGATGACTCGTGTCCAACATCCTTTCTTGTTTGTCCTCTTACATCGCTCCTCCAAAGTTAAAAAGTCATTGACTATAACTTTTTCTCTAGACTCCCATCTGTGGAGAGTACACAGAGGTAGGTGATGAAGTGGTCTCTCCTCTATTTTCTTCCACTATATGTTGGCTTAAGTTCATCGATTCTTTGTCTGCTAAGAAATCTTCTGTCGACCTTGGGGAGCCTGCAGTTTTCTGGGTGACCCCGGGGCTTGCTGTTTGTAGTTCGTTCCCTTCCTTCTCATCCAAGATCAGTATGGGCTCACCTTTCTTAGTGTTAGATACAGTGACCTTTGTAGAGGATGCTTTTTTGAAAACTGGGGCCAATAGAATTTCATTGCTTGCCAGCTGGGTCGAACTCGTCTTTACTTTCATTGCTGTTTTTGTTATTTTTACTCGGGTGTTTAGGTCACAATTATTTTCCAAAGCTACTTTGTTTAGTCTTGTTCCCCCCGTTTTGTTGTTTATAGGCTCAGCTCTGCGATGCAATCCTTCATGTTGCTACTGCATGGGCCCCGAGTACTTATGATTTTTGACCCTGAAGTGTTGTTCTCCTCGGTCAGGTCAATCTTTATATCTGTTTGGGTGCTAGTAGATGTTATCTTTTCCGGGTACATTAGATCAGATTGCGTGGATTTATCAGAGGAGGGTAAGACCCTCTTCCCCGAGAGTAGCGCAACCTCCAGTTGCTCTCGTGCCATGATGTGGGCCTCCAGATAAATTAATTTGTTGTTCATTGTGGCGTGGATGTTGGTGTGGTCTTTGAGACTTTCGCTGATTGTTTCATATAGCTTCAAGAATGGATTCAGAGCTATTGTGATCGCTGACATTATCGAAAGCATGTCGCCTTTCTTCGATCGAGTGTCTGGGGCTGCCAGGTTTTGTGCGCTAATGGGTCTTGCCTTCTCTTGGAGTGCTCACCACTGCCCCAAGTGAGTGTCTACGAGAATCTTGCGGTCGTGAATTTTCATTGCTGTTTAATGAGCCTATTAGTGGTAAATTTGTGTTCTCTTTGCCGCTTTTTAGAAATCTATGTTGAGGGATTTCCAAGATTGAAAGTTCTTTTTGTCTCACTGGGGTAAGTGTCACCTCATCAGCTTCTGACCTTCTCCCAGATTCTGTGTTTAGGTCTGTAGTCCTATTTTCTTCACAGGTTCGATCTTCAGTGTAAAGCGCCTCCAGAGATTTCTCTATTGGTGCCGGGGTTGGAAGATCTTTATATCTCACTGAACTTGAAACCGCCTTTTCGGACTCTGGTCTTTTCAAGAGAGCAGTGTTTGGTCCTATAAGCCTATTTTTCTCATGGGTGCAATTGTCATAGTGAGACGCGGGAGGGGAGGTGTATTTTGCTGACGCGATCTTGATAGGGTCTTCCTCTAGAGGCGCTAGGCCTAGCTTGGTATGGTCTATAGCAGCCTCTTTTGGCGAAACTGAATCATCGTTTAAGATTACTGAGGAATTTCTCGGCGCTAGTGCCCCGTTCTTACTTGGTGTCTCAGTACTTTCTTTTAGTCCCTTGGGGCCCCTGTTCTCTTCTCCCCCCTTGGTTTATCTAAAATATCTCCCCGGGGAGTAGTTTCAGGTTGAGGTTCTGATTCAGAAATTCTACGATGTTTGAAAAGAGGCCAGCAATCCTTGACAGCCTGTAGAATTTCTGCGTCTGAGAGTTCCTCTATCAGGGGTCTATGAGGTATATGGCAAGGTTGGAAATAGTTTTTTAGGTTGTTTCCTTCATTTTGGTCTCCACTTTGATCTTCAATCGTGCTTTTGTTAGTGCAAGCCCCAAGGGATGTTCCTAGTTTTGGTGCTTTTCCTTTTATGTTCCTTTTAAGCACGACTTTGTTATTAATCAAAGGAGTCCTGGTGTCTCGCTTTCTCCTAATTTTCCCCGTGCCCTCTGTCACGGACTGTTGCCTTTTTCTTTTTAGACGTTTATTTCTTTCAGCAGCCAGGGAGTCTGAGAGACCGGGCTCCTGCCTGCTCTCTATCAAACTCGCCTGGCTAGGCGTGGCCTCACTGAGGGCCTGGGGAAGATGTATCATTGCCTTAACGAGAACTGTTTGGCCTGCAAAGACCCGATCTGAGTCAGCAGGCGGGGGCCCAGGAAGGCGCTCCTCCCCTTCTTCCAGGCCCGTGTTTGGGGGTGGGTCCCCAGGAGGCGCCCCCCCTCCGGATTTCCTCCTCTGCCCTCGAAACCAGAGCCGCCGCGGTGGAACCTCCGTCCCCTCCCCGCGCCTCAAGCGGCTCTCCGGCAGCTCCCTCTCGGAGACGCGGAGTCGAGGAGAGGAGCCCCTCCACTCCCCCCTCTCAGTCTCCGCAGTTTTGTCACTCGTATCCAAACCTCTCCACTCCCCCCCGCACTCCCTCCCTCGCCACCACCACCAAGGTAGGAGTCTCCGAAGGAGGAGATTTTGGGTCGCCAGCCGGACTGGGGAGGGACGGTGCAGGGTTTTGTTGATTGGGCGGGGGTGGGCCCGCAGGGGGCTGCAATTGTTTAGCACTTTGTACGGATGGTAGAGTTAATTGTGAAGGAATCGTGCTCTGAATGGTTGACATAGGTACAGTTTTGTGGGGTAATTTCGATCGCTCACCTTTTTTGCCAGACACTGGCTTAATAGTCACAGCGTCCACGGCCAAACGTGAGCGAGAGCTTCGCAGCCTTCTGGTGTCCTCTTCTTCTTCTTCCTCCTCGGGCACAAAAAGTGTGGGGATCATTCCTTCATGCCTGCCATGCATGACTGCAGGACTGCACCTACTCAGCACCTACTCCGCTCCGCTTGAGAATGGAGTTTTTAACTGGTCACTGTTCACTTTGCTCCACTTTGCTCCTCCCACAGTAGAGACTGTAGGCAGACTGCTCCAGAGTAGACTGCAGGACTGCACCTACTCAGCACCTACTCCGCTCCGCTTGAGAATGGAGTTTTTAACTGGTCACTGTTCACTTTGCTCCACTTTGCTCCTCCCACAATAGAGACTGTAGGCAGACTGCTCCAGAGTAGACTGCAGGACTGCACCTACTCAGCACCTACTCCGCTCCGCTTGAGAATGGAGTTTTTAACTGGTCACTGTTCACTTTGCTCCACTTTGCTCCTCGCACAATAAAGACTGTAGGCAGACTGCTCCAGAGTAGACTGCAGGACTGCACCTACTCAGCACCTACTCCGCTCCGCTTGAGAATGGAGTTTTTAACTGGTCACTGTTCACTTTGCTCCACTTTGCTCCTCGCACAATAGAGGCTGTAGGCAGACTGCTCCAGAGTAGACTGCAGGACTGCACCTACTCAGCACCTACTCCGCTCGGCTTGAGAATGTACATTTGCTTATTCCTTTCCGCCTTCAGGGCGATGAGCTCACCCCTCAATGTAGCCGTAAAGGCGTCCCATCTCTTGCCCAAACTGGTGTCGGTCCTGTTGTTCGCCTCAATGAAAGCCCTTATTTTATCCCCAATCTCTTCCCGGACCACCCGATCCCTCAGTAGTTCTTCTGGGAATTTCCACTTCCACACCCCCGGGCTTCGCCTCCCAAAGCCCATACTCATCTGCACTATTGTATGATCTGCTATGCCCATGGGGCCCGTCTCCACCATCTCCACCCTTCCTATCAGACTCCCCGACACCCATATGTAATCCGAGTCCCGCGAACCTCAGAGAGGAATGTGTTGCCCTCCTCCCCACCCCGCAGAGCCCTCCACACGTCCTTTAGCCCCACCTCCACCACCCGCTCCCGAAGTTGGGGAGAGGCAACCGCTCCTCCCCTTGTGCCGTCGTGTGTTGTCCGATCCAGCTGTCTGTCCAAGGCCAAATTTCGGTCTCCCAATATAACAACTTGCCCCCTTGCAAAGTTCTCTAGGACACCCAAGGTATGCGCAAAAAACGGTCCTGGCCAACGTTCGGAGCATACACTGAAGCTATGGTATAAGGTATAACCGTAAGCTCTCCTCTCACCAGAACATACCTGCCGTTCCTATCCCTGAGGACATCTTGCATTCTAAAATCAAAATTCCTCCCAAAGGCCAGCGCCACCCCCTCCTCCGCCGCTTTTGTGGGCCCTGATGCGAAGTATATCTACATGAAGCCCCTCAGTCTCAAACGACCCTGGTCCCTTCTCAGTAGGTGAGTCTCTTGGAGAGCAAGAACCTCTCTAATTTCACCCATTTGAGGGGGGGGTATTGAGCCCCCTCACATTATGTGTTATCCATCTGAACCCATTGAGAAACCTCTGGCATGGCCCTGCTTTTGCCCCCTTGTCCCTCTCCTGGGAGCCTCCTCCAGGTGGAACCCACCCCTATCCACTCCCCCTACCTTCTCCCTCCGCCCCCTCTATTGTGGCACTTTACACCCTACAGGCCCTACTCGCCCGGCACCTCTGAAACTTCTCTCAGCCCCCGTCTCCCTTCCTCTGCCCCCCTCTCCCTCCAGGCCCCAACTTGGAGAGCAACCAAGCTCCCCCTTCCTCCACCCCCCCCCCCAGACTTGTCGGTCCTTACTTGTTCCAACATGTTTTCTACTCCACCCTTCATGGCTCTACGTTTCCACCACCCCTTCAGAATATCTACCATGACTTAGAACCCATAATTAAACCGGATCCAATCCCTATCTCCTTTGTCCCCTCCCGGTCAACCTCCCCCCCGGGGGGCCCCTCAGTGTGGCTCTCCTCCTACTCCTTTCCCCTACTGTCGAGCATACCCATGGTTTAGCCCTATCCCTTTGCCCTGAAGTGGCTGAGGACTCGGCCCCAGAGGCCTCCCTTTCACCTTCAAGCTCCAAATGTAATACGATTGCCGCTTCCTATGGTGTAGTTGCCCGCCTCTGGATCCCCTCCCATTTGAACAGCAAACCGAAGGGGAATGTCCTCTTATACTTTATTCCTTTGCTGGTTAGTTCCCTCAGAACTGGGCCCATGCTGCTTCTTTTCACTAGCATGCTGTTCGCCAGGTCCTGAAACAAGGAAATCTCTTGCCCCTTGTAGTGCACAGGTTCGTGCTGCCTGGCCGCACGCAGCACCACTTCCTTTTGTCCATATCTGGCAAACGCGGCCAGGACGTCACACAGCCTGGCGTTGAGGCCCCGGGAGGGTCGACCAACTCTGTCCAATTCTATCGCTTCCGGGCCCTCCTCACCCAAGAGATCAGCAAAAATCCTCTGGCCTTCCCCCTTTAGTTCCCGGTCAGCCACCGATTCCGGTAAAAGTATGATCCTGATGTTGACCCTTCTAGATCTATTTTCAAGGTCCTCTACTTGGGCTTCCAAGGTCCACGTCGCCATGTCCAGTCGGTTGATCGCCTCACTGTTAGCCGTTGTGTCCTTCTCTGTTTCCTGCAGCCCTTTTTCCAATAAGTCCGTTCTTTCCCCTAGCTGGGCCATTTCTTGTTTCAACTCTCCCAGCACTACATTCAAATCGGTGCTCATCAGCTGGAATTGGTCCTGGAAGGTTTTAGCTAAAGTCTCTCTCAAGGCCTGCATTTCTCCTCTGAGGTCCTGTCTTGTCATTTGTGCCGAGTCTGCAGCCCGTCCTGCTCCGGCCGCTCTTTCGGCTGACCATTGCCACCTCTGTTAGGCTCCCTGGCCTCCATTGCTGGCCACAGTGCGGGGAGAGTGCCCAGGTGGTCTCCTACACGTTGGCCGGTCTTTGTCGTTTTCCCCCTGGTCCTGGAGGACATCTAAATTTGCAGCAGAGCCCTACCCAGTCATAACATCTCCACATTCGACTGCTGAAGACCTTAGCTGGATGGGGCGCTGGTGCCTGGTCAACCCCTTTCCTGGGGAGACTAGCCTGCCTTCCCCACCCGCGGCGCTCCCAGGACCAAACCCAATATTAACTGTTAATGGGGTAGCCATCCTCACCTTTCCCAGCACTGTCATCCGAGGCAATGGCCCCTTCTGGGCTCAGCTCCACAGACTCCTGCCGCTGCCCTGCCACCTGGATGCTGTAGCCCAAATCTTCTGTGTAGGGGCCTCATTCGGGCTCGATGGGCGCCTCGCCTGTCAATGCTGGGTCCTAGACCCTGTTGATCTTCCCCTCACAGTCCACCAGCCTCCAAAGATGTTCTGTGCAGAGCAGGCGGCCCCGTCACCCCCGGGCGCCTGCAATGACAGGCACTCTCTGTGCCCCTCGCTGATCCTCAGCCACGAAGTGTAGCTCCGCCGGGGCCTGCTTCTCAGCCGGTGCAGGGGGATGGGGGAATTGGCTGGAGGCGCCCAGGCGAACTCCTGATGGGGCCTCCTCCACCCCACATCGTCCGTTGCCTGCTCCCCGCCACGGGGTGTCAAGGCCTCTTATCTCGCTCCCCGGCAGTGTTATGCTGCTTCCACGGGGGTCGCGCCGGTTCTGCCTCCTCCTGCGCCAAGGCCAGCCGGCTACCAGTTGGACCCGTTCCTCAACGGCGATGGGGAGTGGGGGAAGAATCTCCTCCTGCTGGCGTTCCGACTCGCCGCGCTGCATCCCCCGGCCTCCGGAGCTCACCGGCAAGCCTCCCGGGTGCTCCTCCTTGTCCACCCCACCCGGCACCAGCAGAGTCCTACTGAAGCGGGGGAGTCCCACGGCGGGGCGCCAATCCTCTTGCTGGGCTCAACTATGTCAGCTGCCAGTGAGGCACCGCTCCTGTCGGGTCTCTCCTTCGCACCTGGGCACCCTCATCGCGCCCCTGCATCACAGCTCCCCGCGCCAGCAGCCTTCTCACCTCACTCACGCCCGGGGGTCCGGGACGCTGCAGTGGGCTCTCCTTCAGTCTTCTCTTCACCACTGCGGTGCTGCCCTGCAATCCACTCTGCCCTGATCGCTTTCTGGGGGGCTCCCGGCCCAAGCTCAAGGGGCCCACCAGCGGCGCCCAACGGACTTCCTCTCCTTGCCGGTGAACTAGCTTTGGTCCGGAGGCCGCGCCTCTTATGTCACAAGCCCCCTGAGGCAACCGTCCACTGCTTCCCCGGGCACCTCCAGCCCCTGCACAGCTCCACAGGATCTCCACAATCCAGCTCCGGCCTCCTGCACCTGGGGGTGGTGGGGTCTCCAGATACGAAGCCTCAGAGCCCGGGAGCAGCCGTCGGCATGTCTACTCAGTGCCGGCGGCCATCTTGGAATCTGCAACATCCTACTTAACGCACCAGACTGAAAGGTAAAATATGGGAATATGATTTCACTTTCTTATAGACGAGCAGTTTACTTTTACATGCCCAGTGCATGCACATGTTAAACCCACTCCGGTTTAGCCAAGTTTGCAATTAAAATACTTATGAAGACAAGCTTGCTTATTTAACACTACACAATAAACCACATTGTGTGCGCAGTGTGTTTTGGTGAGCCTGAGCCTGCCCAGGCTCTTTTCTGCTGCTACTGCCTTTGTGACTTTGGGAAGTCTGTTCTCCAGCTCTACTACTACTTCCAGGAGGAAGCAGTACATAATCCCCAGCACACGCGGAGCGCGCGGTGTGCGCAGTGTGTTTTGGTGAGCCTGAGCCTGCCCAGGCTCTTTTCTGCTGCTACTGCCTTTGTGACTTTGGGAAGTCTGTTCTCCAGCTCTACTACTACTTCCAGGAGGAAGCAGTACATAATCCCCAGCACACGCGGAGCGCGCGGTGTGCGCAGTGTGTTTTGGTGTTCTGGTTTCGGGCGAGGGCGAGGGCCTGAGGGCCCGTGTGCCTGCCATAATGGATGGATCTTTGCACAAACGCGGGAAAATAGGTACCTGCGGAGACCGCTTGCCCTCCCCTCCACACACAAGACTGCAACTGCGACGCTGGAATTCTGCCTCCGTCTCTGCCTCCACATCTAACCTGACTGACGCGAGCACTTGCCCACGTGTAAGTACTAAACTGTCTAGATATAATGAGCACTTGTCACACAATCTGGCCTCTGATGTGAGCAAGCAGACACTGAATGCGACGTCACAATGCATGGCGAGCGATGGGAGGGCCGAGCTAGAGGAGAGTGAGCGAGCGCCTAGCGGCCATCGGCATAGCGGCCTCATGGACGACCGCGTGAGATTGGGGATCCCCTCCCACCTAAGAAAGGGTGAGTCACCCCTGGGTAGTGTCGGAGTCGCTTCTGCTCCGGGTTATTCTAGGGATAGCCCCTCTCCCCCCAAGTCCCTGACTGCCGCTCTAGTCAGCTGGACGGTGCTCGACCACACGGGCAGCTCCGTGAGCTCCGTGAACACTGAGAGCGACGCAAAACACAGACACGGAGTGCCCTCACCTGTGGCCGCTCCCTCGCATGCACCTGTCGTCATGCCTGTAGATTCACCTGAGGCCGATATCCGCAATACTGAGATTGCAGAGACTGAGGTCGCGGCAAGGCTGAGCCCAAGCTCTCTGAATGCTGTAATTCCCACTGATGCCCACTTCCTAAATTCTCCCTCAAACAAACCACCCAAACTGATGGTTTTGGCGTGGCGTGTCCACAATAAGAGAGGATGCCCAAAAAACGGTAGCGGTGTTGACAGCTCGGCCATAACCTGGAAAGAGGCCTTTCCGTCAGAGCTATGCTCTTCAGCACTCCCGTCCACTAAGAAAGCACATGGTCCCTCCTCATATGGAACGGATGAACTAGACTCTGCGAAGACGAACACCGTGCTGGAAGATGAAGTATTCTGCCCCCTCGACAAGCACTTAGCTGACTCCGACAACGGATGCGGGTCGCCAACATCCTATAAAAATAGAAGAGTCTCGATAGAAGTCGCAAACAAAACTCCGCAAGACTTCTCTCAAACAAACAAAGCCTGCATCTTCACACCGAGAGGAGACCGGAGTCTAATTGATCAGCAGACTCAGCGGACGCCCTTGGCACATAGCCATGAGACGCAGCCAGGAGACGTCTGGTCTACCACAAAGCTCGATGCTCTGCATAACTGGAAAATTGCTCTCCAAAATGAAGAAAATGCTGCCTGCCCGGATTCACCCCGTATAGCATGCTCTCAGGCTCGTGCTTCACAAAGACAGAGAACTGCAATAACACATTCAACTAATTCTAGAAGTGTCAAACAAAATCTGGCATACAACACTCGTGTACGTGACACTCATGTCTCTAACTCATCTTCCTCTGAGTCCTGTTCAACTGCCTCCTCAATCATAGAACGTGACTTTCCAAAAGTCAGGAGATCTAAATCTCATTTACTCAAAAAAGATTGCAACTCAAAGGTCAGGCTCGATGCGGACATCACAAAAGACCTACAGTCGGTCTTAATGTCAGCAACTGGAATTTCGCTTGCTCCATTCCTAAAACTGTACGAGCAATTAAATGACAATGTGAAGGATCTAACAACATTAGTGGCGCTCATGAATTCAAAAATAATCAACATGGAGAAAGATTTGCGCACCGAAAGAAAGGACAATGGAGCAATAAAAACAAACTTGACCTCCGCCCTGCAAACCTTAACAGAACAGAAAGAAAGCAATAAATTGGATAAAAAGCTTCTAGCAGAGGTCGCGAAAGAAGCCCTTAGCGTGCTAAGGCATCGACACTCGATGACACAGGACTCAAATCAACAACCTAGCAGGGACCACTTAGCTGCTCAACAAATCACTAAGGTTCATTTGTCCACGGAAAATTCCGCTCACATTATAATGAATAATCGCTACATAGACCCTGGCGCGCTGGTGCTCCATCCCAACATGGGCGTCACGGATACAACTAATAACTCTGAAGAAACCACGGAAATACAAGAGAAAAATGCCCCAATAACGCAGACCTGTCGGGAAGCCACCATTCTGAGAAGCGAAAAAAGTTCGCCGGATCCTTTAGTTCCCTATTCTCGGAGCATCCAAGGCTCACAACTTGAGCTTGAGAAATCTACGAATGAGGGCTTGGGCCCTAGCCTTGGAAGCATAAACACCAAAGCATCTACCCAAATGAGCTTTGCCAGCGTCCTGCAAAGCAGTAAGGCCTCTAACAATTTGGCGACCTTGGATCCGCAAAAACCCTCCTCGTCGGTCTCTCTGACTGACACGTGTGTCTCTCGCACACCTGAGGTGATCTTAATTCCGGACACCACGGAGCCCAAAATTCAAATATTCGACATATTCAAGGGGTCTGTACCCCAGAAACCTGACCATAAGGCGCTCCCACTAGGACCGCTGAAAAAAACTAAAAATCAAAGAAGTAAAAATCAAAGAATTGGCAACAACTCAAGAAAATTTCTTCGAAATCTAAAAACTGTCAACGTAACTGTTAACAACACTCGGACACAAGACAGAGTTCCAACAAAGAAAAAAGACCTCCCCATCGCAAATACTTCTGCAAAACATATAGACTCTGGCCTCCCCTTGGAACCTACGGAGGTCGATTCTATAGACTTAATCAACTTGTCTGTGTATGAAGACGCAGATTCAGCGGATAAGGGTCCTGAAACGGGTGATGAGGATGCGGTACTTGTGGATGCACAACCGGAAGCTCCAAGCGACGGAATCAACGCAGTGCCTATCCGAATTCTAGCGGGTGCGGCAAGAATATGTACACTTATCGAAAAGAAGCCTAAACAAGACGTGCCTCTTAAAACTACTTCAAGCCCTATATTCAAAACTTTGGAAGAAAGGCGAAAAGTCCTTGCCCAATCTCAGACGCTGTCTAATCCACTTCCAGAAAGGAAGAATGACCTGGAAGTGGGTCCGTGGCTTCGTAATAAATCAAAAGTCACACTTTCGGATGATTCTGCCTACAACAAAGACAACGTAAACAGAGCAGGACTGGCCAGAACCGAGACCCTTGACATACGGTCTGGCTGTGAAAGAAATGAATGGCGCAGAGCGAACAGGGATGCCAACAGCGCTGGCGACAATAGTCAAACATCTCACAAGCTGAGGCTTGAACGCATTGAAAATGGAGAGAATCTTATCCTAAATCGCACAAATGTTCTATGTCTCTTTCAACACGTGCCATCTCTCAGAACGATACGCTCTGAGGACATCAAGACGGTGGAATTCAAAAACGAGGACCAAAATGATAAAATCATCCTCCATTTCAGATCCAGAATTGTTTTGAATATTGTTCTGGCTGCAGGACCCGCTCTTATGTCTATGGGCTTCGACATCTTAGAAGTGTTAGAGCAAGCTAAACCTGATCACAGAGCCGACACTCACAAAATCAAACGTGACTCGTTCTGTCAAGAACCGCCGATTGCAATCAAAATCATGGATAATGAGGCTCCCCGAAATGTGGAAGCATTGGCAGAATGTGATCTGTATCCCAGCGCTGGAAGCCTGAAAAAGACAACGGACAGGAGCCCCCCTGAAACCATATCAGGGAAATTTCACAGAGGATTCCATCAAAATTACTATTAAAGGAGCTGAACTGACTGACCCGACTCTTGTTGATGCACTAAGTCCACAAGAACAAAGTGGAACACAAAAGGATTGGTCCTGGCTGGCTGAAGCTTTGGGCAGACCTTCAAAGCGGTAACGCCAAATGGTAGAGGAGCCACGGGACCTTAAGATCGGATCCTGGAACACCAGGGGTTTCTCCCACCTACTAGAAGAACCCTGGCCGGACGCTCTAGATGTGGTCTGCCTTCAAGAGACGTGGATGACGAGTTGCCCAACTGCGGATGCCTACGAAATAGCTTTCAACCCAGCCTTTAAAAAAAGTAGAGGAAGACCAATGGCAGGCTTGTTGACTATTATAAAAAAGAGTTCAGGCTGCCGTATTACAAGCTCTTTAATTCTATCACCTTTCATACTATTGTCAACCATAGCCCTGGATGGGTGTCAAACTGACAACTCGACTCTTTTCCATATATTCAATATATATTGGAATCACACTCAAGCCGGGTCAAGTTCCTTCATTGATACAGTCTCATCGAAAATCGACGACCTCATTCTCGATAACGAGTCAATAAATATAATAATATGTGGAGACTTAAACATCAACTGCCTGGCAACAAGAATGAAAAACAACGAAGTCGTGCACGCACCTAATAACGTGGCCTCAAAATGGATGGGGGAAATGGAAGCCAGAAATTTAGCAATGCTCAATGGAAATTCTGTCGGCGACATACCAGCAAAACCTACATGGCGACGAGCAGACCAGAAATCTACCTTAGACTACTTCTTCGCCTCAGAAAAGATCCAACAAACCACCAAGACACTTGAGGTAATACCTATGATGCAAAGCGACCATGACATGGTAATCCTCACCTTGTCAGCCGCAAAGCAAACATTCCAAGAAAGATGGAAACATCGGATACTAGCTGAGCCAAACAGAGTTAGGCTAACACTGCTCCCGGCTGAAGTCTCCACATTTTCAGAATCCTTCATCAAATTAGATTGTGGAGTCGAATACGCACACTTATTACACCTGTTTGTGGAAAAAAAGCAGGGCCTGAGAAAACTTGGCTTTGCTAACAAACATAAGTTTGACGTCGAGATCATGAGAAGAAAGAGAGAACTACGCGCCTCCATCAGACTCCTGAGACTCAGAGATCCTACAGACGCAGAGCGAGGAAAACGTGCTGCAAAACAGAAATATAAAAATTGGATAAAATCTCACAAAGCTCTCATGTTCCAAAACGACGCCGAACTAATGATGCAAAAAATGAACAACAAAAACTCGGCAGAGTTTTGGAGACTTTTAAACAATGAAGGTGCCCCTCAATCTGCACTGATGTCAAACATGGTACCAGCAGCGAGTTGGACATTACATTTCAAAAATTTGTACAGTAAACAAGGGACCCGTCAGGCCCCTATAACACCAATTCTAACTAAATGGGACCTGACATTCCGCAAAGAAGACATTCTTCAGATAATCAAGAACGCCAGTGACTCAAGGGCCCCTGGCCCTGATGGTTTGACCAATGTAACCTTAAAACAAAATATGGAGCTATGGGCGGACTTTTGTGAGGAACTCTTCATTCGTATCTGCAGAAGACAAGAATCTCCAAAGTCTTGGAAGCAAGCAATAATTGTGCCTATTTTTAAAAAAGGAAACCGGCTTGAACCAAAAAACTATCGACCTATTGCTCTTTTAGACGTACTGGGCAAAGTGTATGCAACAATGCTGCAACAGAAACTTTCACAATGGATTGTCGAAAGTGGCCACCTGGATGAAAGACAAACAGGTTTTGTAAGAGGGGTCGGCTGTGGCCTTAACCTCCTGTTGATAAACTTGCTGAAAATGGAAGCGATTAGAGCTGGGAGAAAGGTCTATCTCGCTTTGATAGACTTTTCCCACGCTTTCGACACCATTGATCGAGAGCTACTTTGGACGAAAATGTCTAACTGGGGGTGTCCCGAGAGTCTGCTAGCTGCCATCAGAGAAATCCACTCTGCTACCACCATTAGAGTGCGCCTTGACCAAGGAGGTTTGCTTACAGAAGAAATTAACACTTCTCGTGGTGTCAAACAAGGCTGCCCCCTGGCGGCAATCATCTTCAACCTTTTTCTCTCAGACATTGGTTTCGCAATAAACGAGCCACGATCGTTTTCTCCCATGATACACGGTTCTGCATTAGGATGGATGTTGTATGCTGACGATCTGATCTTGTTGGATTCTACCCCAATCGGCCTCCAGCGTAAAATAAATGCAGTCGAACGCTACGTGGAAAACAACGGTTTGATCATTAACAACTCAAAAAGTGAAATACTAACACTACAGAATTTGCAAACTGGATGCCACCAGAAAAACAACAAATTCAGATGGCACCTGGGAAAGGAAACACTAATTACGGTGGAAAGCACCAGATATCTTGGGATGCAAATTAATACAAATATAAACGATAGCCCCTGGATGGAGCTCACAAAGATGAAATGTCGACACTTAGCCTCCCAAGCCTCAATCTTAAACAAAAAATATGGAAAGTTCTCACTCAAGCCTGTGATAGCGTTTTATCAGCAGAAGGCTGTACCAGCCTTGATATACGGTGCAGAGAATGCCTTTGGATGCCCGGCGGACTTTTGGTCAACCCTGGAGCATATTTTTTGGGTAAAAATTTTACACCTACCAAACAGCACCCCCACATCCTGCATACGTTATGAGCTAGGCATGATCTCGCTTGAAGCTCGGATCATGTGGAACACCTTGGCCCTTTTCAGGAAAACTGTGTTGTCTGTAACAGCACCTCAATTCAAAATACTACGCAATCCTGGTAATGCTAGCCCAGACAGTATCCTAGCGTTGTGGTACAAAAGATGTCAAGTCCTGCTAACCACTCATGGAACGAATATTAAAACTCTTCAGGACAACCCAGATTTGGTGAAGAAAAAGATATGGGAAGCTGACTGGATTCAAACTAGTGAAGACAGAAGAATGACCAAATCAATGAAGGACGCTCCAGCTGAGGCACGAGCATTCAACACACTACAAAACTACGTAGTTTTGTTTCCGGATAACGTTAAAAGGGCAACATACATGAGATTTCGCCTAAACCTTTTCAGAACTAAAGATCGGACAAAGAACTGGACAGGAAACGTCGTCGCAAACACTGTTTGTAGATACTGCAAAACCTGCGATGAATCACTTAAGCACCTTGTCTTATTCTGCCCATTCTTTAAACTACAAAGAACTAAACACCTGGGACAACTAGTATCTGAGCACTCAATAAGGAATGCAGAAGAATGGTGGCAGTTGATGTTCTCTGGCTCCAACACACAGCTGACAAGGTTGCTAACCGTGTTTCTGCAGGAAATTGAACGAAGCCTAGAGTTGAGGGACATCGAAGAGGAAGGCTGATGGTATAGGCCCGTATGGATCCTTATCAGCTCATCCGACGTCACATACGAAGACCTTTCTGGCCCTAGTTGTGGATGACAGACCTCTCATGATTGTATCCTGAAATATGATTTCATGTATGTTTCCGAAGGTGGAAATGGATGATGTGTCTCCTTATCTCCTTCTTCTTTTTAAAGGTTTGAATAAACCAATAAAAAAAAAATAAAAAAAAAAATAAACCACATTTAATTTACTGACTCAGTTTCTCCATTTACTTTACTCACAATAAAGTAACATTTTTACTTCAACATCAAAACTCATGTATTGCTACTACCACTATGTGCCATTAGCCTTGTGGAGGGGTCATTATCACTTAAGATAATGACCCTTTCCCAATTTATGTCCCTCTGTGATCCCTCTCTCGGCCTGTAAGACTATTACAGAAATCCTAAGCAGTATCCAAGTATAAATTGTTTGTCAGGCTGAAAGTTGCTTGCCAACATGTGTTTCTCCCAACCAGGCTTTTCCAAGTCTGCAACTAATGCAATAATTGAAATTGCTAATCTAAACTGCAAATTTCCTTGATCTGATGTTAATCTTCACTCATCAAAGTTCTGGAATATTCCGTCACATATTAGTCATTTGCTTGCAGTATTCCAATTTAGTAGGGAATGATTGGACTTGATATCTAAATATTCTAAAGTATCAATGTCTTCTGATGTTAGCCATGCTGACTTACTGGCTGATAGAATCTCAGGAGAATTATGCTCCCAAAATAGAGGAATAATAATTGACGAAAATCCAACTAACAGCAGCAAGAAGAAACGTACACATGTTCTGCCCTTGTGGAAAGATGAACAGCTTCTGGAAGTGTGATAGAGTGCCATCTTGTGAGGGCGAGATAGCCTAAGCTTTTTAAATTTGTATTAACAAAATGATGCGGGCATCGCAGTTTCTTAAATGGAGTGCAAAACTGTAATGCAATCGTATATCCCGAATGGTATGAATAGTATGTTGGCCAGAAACAAATTGCATCATGTGGCAAACATTGCAAACCATGAAACATGAATGTGACCATTGGGAGTCCATTTTGTAATTGCCTGCCATTTTCTTTTCTAAACACTATCTACACACGGTGCAAGGCCATAGCTTGAACTGTGAATGCTAATGTAGGCAGGAACGTGAAACCCTGCAGAAATACATTGTTTTTCTTATTCTGTGAAGCCTTGAAGCTGTACATAAGCATCGACTAATCAGCAACCCATGTGCCAGCCTGTCTTGCAAACGCTGTTGTAGAAGGCAGTTAAATAAGAATTATATGCAACTAAAGGTGCTCCTCTGCAAAAGATGGTATTTTCTCTGCTTCAGAACTGTCTGACCCTTAGCCCATGAGCGCGGCGAATAGATAACATTAGTTGGAATGTCTCCCTGCTAGAACATGATATCCTTCCCCGTGCCGGTGCCCTGTGTTCCCCAAAACAGTAAACTGTCCCTGCAGCCTCGGCTAGAAAAACCAAATGTTTAGACTGAATGAAGTTACGTGCATAACTGTCAATTACTGAACCCTAGCTTGTATGTCATGTATATGGGCGGACCGAATAATGTTGTACAATGATGATATGTTATGTATATATATTACTGCTTTAACGATTCTCTCTCTCTCTCTCTCTCTCTCTCTCTCTCTCTCTCTCTCTCTCTCTCCTCTCACGGTGTCTGTGAACACCTGTCATGAGGTGTTGAGACCTAGTCGGCCGACTGAGATACTCTGAAAATAAACCAGACTTGTTTGGGAGACCAATCTCACGACTGGCGTGTCATTAGTATATGGTTATTGAGCCTTTATTCCATATATGATCTCACAGGAGGGAGACCCCTTTCATAATGCCCCATCCCAAAGTCATAGTTAACGCATGATCCTATGTTGTGACCAGTTTGCTAACATCTTCAGCAAATGCCTTGCAGTAGCAGCAGGGAATATACAAAGGTCACATGTGCATTCTGTACAGCTGTTGGACAACAAATGTCCAACAGGCCGAGGTGGCTTTTTAATCGTCTGCAGCTCTGATTCAAAACATAATAACTGTGCACACTAGTCAGCCTGATGGTATGTGACATTGTAAATATAATCCTTGTCTAGTTAAGAAATTGTGTCTACTTAAGTCACACAATTATACAGCTAAGGCATTTGTGGTAGTTGACAAACCCAAAGTCTTAACAACCATGGCAAGGGTCCTCTGTAAAGAACAGTGTGGCTTGTAAGGCGAATGAGCGGGAAGGATACCCAGTTCAGGAGTGTCTAAACCTGTTGCTTCCTGGAGACCTTGAGCAAAGTCCAGAAGATCTGCTCTTTCCTCATAAAACTTCACAGGGAAATAGCTTCGCCGGATTAAAGGTTTTCTAGACCACTAAGGATGACATCCTTTCCTCATCAAAGATTTCTGCCAGCTTTGAAGGGAACTGAAAATAACAGCTCAGCCATTAAACATCACAAACTGCTGATCACTCATACACCTAACCTCAGACTGTCAAACAAATATAACGTTTGTACTCATCTACAGGCCTCAAACAGATGACCCTACATTCGTAGACACCTTCGTAGAAGCCGCAAACAACATGGCCAGTAAGCATGGAGACTTCAACATCTGGTTCGAAGATGAGAACATTAACTCACCCAAAACACTAACCAATCAACTAGCGACAATGCATCTAAGACAAATGTTAATATTAATGTTAAAGGATATTTGTACCACGCACTATCACCACCGGAGTGGTCCCCTAGCGCTCTGACGGCTCTGAAAGAGGGAGAGGGGGAGGGTGAGTTAGTGGGAATAAACTGGAAAAGTGCAAGATAGCAGTGATGTGCTGTTGGCAGCCTCAGCCCGGTGGGTCCGTTGGCTGGGCTTGGGGTGTTTTACAGTCGGTAGTCGTCGTGTGCTGTTATGCAAGTCTATGTGTGTTTTGTTTTGTTGTTGCAGTGTAGTGAAGTTTGTGTGGATTGCTGCGTTTTAGGCTTGTGGTTGTGTTTGGTTAGAGTTTGAGGGGTGTATGCAGAGGGATGAAATTGTTAGTGGATTGGTTAGTTGGCATTGCTGTCCTTGCAATTATGTCTAGGTGTGATGCTTGCTATCATTCACTATTCCCTCGGAGTGTGGTGATTGCTAATTTCAATATTCTGTCTAGATGTGAGGCAGGCTAGTGATCACAATTCCATTCAAGTGTTGTATTTGTCATCATTCACAGTTTCATTTAAGTGTGGCGCATGCACACACTAGATGTAATCTTCGGCAATAAAACCCCAGTCACAACTGCACCGCCAAGGCAAATCCTCTGGAGCAACCACCTTATAATACCCTTCGTGATCCAACCACCATCAAGGATACCTGTCATTCTCCCTAATAATCCATCAACCTGGAACCATAAACAGTGTAGACTTAAATATGAAACTGAAAGCCACAAAACCATCACACACTGACCTAAACACACCCAACATCAAAAAAAGGACAGATTAAATGCTTAAATGGATCATAAAAACAATAGATGACATTGCAATGGAAAAACCTTCGACCCATCACAAAAGAAAACAATGGCAAGATAGTTCACGTCTCATCTCAAAGCACTGGAGAAATAAAAACAGGAAACTATAAAAAGAATGGAGACAAAAACTATGGCCAATACAAAAAAACGACATACCAAAGACAGATTAGACTATACAAACCCGAAATGCTCAAAGCCAAAAAGGGATACTACAATGAACAGATCGCAAAAGCAGGCAACACCCAGAAAGAAATGTTCAAGATCATTAACGAGATGAGAAACCCATCTATGTGCAACAACACACCAATCCCTACACAAAAACTATGCGACATCGCCAACCACTAAGAACAAAATCATTAATATTCAGCTAATCATACAAAACAGGTAAAATGTTCCTCAGACCACCTCAATCAGCCAACACCTGAGCCAACAACCAGACTAAACATCTTTGCGCCAATCTCAACAGATAACTTTAGCAACCTGGTGAGCAAAAGCAACAAAGCGGGCTCCCTAGCAGATTCCTGCCCACCAAAAAGCCATTCTCGCCCAGAAAGCACTGGCAGAATACTAGCTCAACCTCTTCAAATACTCACTAGCAACATGATCAGTGCCACAAGCCTTCAAATCAGCCTACATCAAACCACTCCTTAAAGATAACTGGGGATGACTTCATTGCTTGCGGTCAAGCTTGATTTCTGCCCCCTTCCCTCCACCTCAATTGAGGCTGTGGGATGTGGACATGGAATTAGAAGTCATGTTTTATGATAATAGGTACCCCAGAAGTTGACCTAGCACTTGAGACAGCCTTCCTTAGTGTTTTCACCCATTAGCATAATTTAACAAAATACAGCCAGGACATTTCTTGTGAAGTTCTTTGGATTCGGAGACATCATTCTGCAGCATTATCTGAAATATGCAATTGACACTGAGGGTGATAGGTTCATATATTTAATATCACATGTATCTTCTACAAGTTCTAATTTGCATTGCACATGCTATAACAGCAGCAACTATAACATAGCACATTACCAAACATATGAAAAGAGCGTTATGTAAGCGTAGAACATAGTTTACATTAATAGAGAAAACAACAAGTAATCATTTTAGTTTAGCAGCTTGAGTGTTTGTTGATCAATGCTATGGAGTGGTGAAAAATACCAAACGCCTTTAGTCTCAAAATTGCACACAGCCAGACTCCCCATTCAACTCACCCTTTAGAGCAAGATGTGCAGCACACAAACCGACCACGGCTTCCTCTGCTCTGGGACCTGCGATGGCTATCTCCACAGCCCCCACGACTTGAGCCTACTGACTGCTGTGCAAAGCCTCCCTCCTTTCCCCCAGTCCGCTTGTGCTTTATATCTAAGACGGGACTTAGCCTGTCTAACATCTGTGCGTCATTTCCGCTACCTGGAAGGTTAAGGCCTAGCATTTGAGAGTGTTCCTTTGCTTGAACATACAGTATTCGATATGTACATTTATAAAGACATGTCGTGTATGTTGTTCACCGATTATTCCATTGCATTCAATTATTTTGGGTCAGCACAGGACTAAAGCCTGTCATCTGCTTCTTGGTGAGGACAGTCTATTGGTGTTTCCTGTCCTGTGACTGCTTATCAGAACTAAATGGTGTGAAAAGCATCTCTTGAACGTGCTACATGCCGGTTAAGACAGGAAGTTGCAACTTGTGGTTAGGTTTCTCTGCTGGAAAAGGCAAGCTACAATTTCCTGGTCATTGCAAGTGTATTCATGTGTTCTCTGTTAAACACACGTCCGTTATTTAGTCACTTAACTATATCATCTACAGCAAGTGTCTGAGTTTGCCTCTTGTCAACACCCCTGGCATTATGTGGAAGCATGTGCATTTCATTCAACTAACATTTGCAGCCCTTTGCTATTGACTGTTTCTGTAAGTCACCAGATTGACTGTTTCTGTAAGTCACCAGATCTGTGAACAACTGTCTTATGGATAAGGGCTTGTTGTCCCTTACCCATAATCCATGACAGGGAAACATGGAAGACCTTAACAACTAATTTCAAGTATACCATACCTGGAAAAGCTACTAGAAAGCTAATTCTATGAGCAAATATTGGAATACACAGAAAACAACCAGCTGCTGGTTCAGGCACAAGTAGACTTCAGACCCAGGAAAGGAACAGAAACTGCATCATTTATCTCAGAGGACATAAAGACCAACGCAGACTCCAACACTAACTTGGCACTTATACTACTCAATCTCTCAGCAGCCTTCGACACAGTCAACCACAACACTCATCAAAAGACCAGAAAATATTGGAATCGGAAACACTGCTCTCCTCTGGCAATTTTTTTTTCCGTGTTTAATCGTGGTTAACGATTTTTACAAACTGAGTGTAGTTATTCTGATGTGCCATTATTTTCTCTGATTTTAAGCAACATTGTCCTCTCCATCTGAAACTTGGATTTTGGCCTTTCTTCATTTGAGGTCAGGTGTTTTAATCTATGTGGTCGAAGATATATTGTTCTTAGTTTATCTGTTCCTGGACAAAGAAGAAGAAGGTTCCGAACTGTCTCGATATCTTGTTTAGCTGTGCAATAACGGCAGGTGCTATCTTTTGATTGTTTTCGAAAATGTAGGACTTTATTCGTTTTTAAGACGTTCAGACGAGCTCTTAAAAAGATTGTTCGAAGGTGTTTGTTTGGAGATTTCTTTAGATAAGTTCTCACCTCGTCCACTTTTTGGGTGTTAAATGTCAGGTGTGATGAAGATATATACTCGCTTTGTCGAGTGTTTCGATCCAATCCTGGATTTTTAGTCTGCCCTTGATTTTAGCCGGAATTCCCATTGTGAGCAGCCAACCTTTTCCGCCAGTTTGAGTAGATTTTTATACCAGACAGTCATCATTTGGGTCTTTTCACTTCTCATCTCCGAGGCGTTCTTAATATTTTCCCCAAAAATAGAAGACGGTTTCTCTTGACCACATAGTTCATCGATGATAGACTTAGCTCGCGTCTGATTACCGCTATAGGAGTCGAGTTTGGCAGCTTTAGTACTTTGAGCCACAATAGGGCCTCAAGCAAGTCTGCTCCATAGTGCTGATGGAAGTTGTGGCATGGCCTCTGCTCCGTAAGTTATTGCGGGCGTGACTTTTGTCTTGAAAAAGTTTATTACTGGAAGAATCGAGAATTTGCCATACTTTCTATCCAGCAACAAGGCTTGGGCTGCAAGAGTTTTTGTCCTTGCGAAGAGATGTTCCTGCATTGAAGAACAAGTTACTTCTTACCTTGTAACGTTCTTTCGATGGGATGTTCCTCCGACGTATTCCTTATCTTGATAGATTACTTCCAGCTTGCTGGCCTCGGAAAACATTTTCAGTAGAGGGTGCTGTGCGTCGACGTCTCTCGAGTTGGTGTCCCAAGACAGCCTCCGTATAGGCGCCTACATCATCGTGCGTATAAATAGACTTTCGCAGCGTCCGTTGCTCAGTTCCGTTTTCAAGCTTAAGAGTAGCTGTGCATGAATTGGTTATTGACCTTGAAGGAGCGTAAACTGCAACTACAAGGGAAGTTTTACTGAGGGGATGGATGGGAGGGGGGATAAGGTATACGTAGGAGGAACATCCCATCGAAAGAACGTTACAAGGTAAGAAGTAAATTGTTCTTCGAAGGGATTGTGTCCTCCAACATATTCCTTATCTTGATAGACTCCCATAGCAGTGGTGTGTAAACGGAGGTGGGAGTAAAATTAGGATATTTCCCATTAAGAATGAACAGAGTGTAACACAGCTTTGCCAAATCTTGTCTCCTGGCTAGAGAAGGAATCCAGATTGTAGAATTTTGTAAAGGTATGTGTGGACGACTATGTGGCAGCTGCACATATGTCTCCAATCGGTACCCCTCTTTGGAGGCCAGAAGAGTCTGAAATACCCCTGGTTGAATGAGCCCTAAGGTGTTGAGGGGGCTCTTTCCCTGCCAATTTGTAGCATTCTAGAATGGCTAAAATAATCCATCTGGAAATGGTCTGTTTTGTGATTGGCAATCCTAATTTGTGTCCTGCATAACCTATAAACAGTTGGTCTGCTTGCCTAATCGTAGCAAGTCTGCTGATATAAAAACTCAAGGCACGCCTTGGATCCAGCCTATGTAGCCTCTCTTCCTCTTTCCCAGGATGGGGAGGAGGATAGAATGAAGGTAAGGTTATCTTCTTAGTGATGTGGAATTCAGAGACTACCTTTGGGAGGAAATTAGGCTTCAATTGTAGGAAAACTTTGTCTTTGTGAAAAATTGTATGAGGAGGTTTGCAAGATAGAGCTTGTAATTCACTCACTCTTCTGGCAGATGTCAAAGCCACTAGTAAGACTGTTTTAAGGGTGAGAAATCTTAATGAACAAGAATGGAGTGGTTCAAAGGGAGTACCCATCAGGAAATTTACTAGACTAAATTTAAGTCCCACAAGGGAACTTGGAACGGCTTTGGGGCATAGACATTAGTCAACCCCTTCAGAAATTGGATTACTAGGGGTAATTTGAAATATGATGGCTCCTCCGCAGTGCGCTTGAAGATAGACAGCGCTGCGAGGTAGCCCTTGATCGTACCAACTTGAAGACCTGAATTCGCCAAATAGTGCAAAAAAGAGAACACCATTGGTGTACCGCATGAAAAGGGTTCGATATTCTTTTCTCTACAACAGCTGCAAAACTTGTTCCAATGGCAGCGGTATAAAGTCTTTGTTGCTGGCCTTCTAGCCGAAAGCAACACCTCATGAAGTAATATGGGAGGTCCCAATCCTTGTATCTGAACCTTTCAGAAACCAAGCGTGAAGTTTGAGGGTTCTGATGTCTGGATGGAGAACCTGACCTCCCTTCTGCGAGAGAAGATCCTCCCAGTGTGGAAGACGAATCAGAGGGCAGATGGACATGTCCAGAAGGTCTGGGTACCACGTTCTCCTGGCCCAGTCTTGGGCAATTAGGATCATAATCTTCTGGAATCTTCTCAACCTCCTGATCATCTGAGGAATGACAGGGACTGGAGGAAACGCGTTCCAGTAGGTTGAAACTCCAAGTCCACTACAAACGCGTCCCCTAGAACTCCTCTCGGGGGAAATTCCCTTGAACAAAACTGATCGCACTTCCTGTTGATACTGGTGGCGAACAGATCCACTTGAGGGGTTCCCCAAAGGGTGACGATCTCTTGAAGGACTTCCTGAGCTATCTCCCACTCGTGGGAGACTGTGCTCTGCCTGCTCAGAGCATCCGCTGTCGAGTTCTTCTCTCCGGCTAAGTGAGCTGCCGATAGAGAGATTCCTTCTTGAATTGCCCAAAACCAGAGCTGCATCGCCTCTCTGCACAGTGGCAGTGATCCTACGCCTCCTCTTTTGTTGAGGTATTGCATGGCCACTGTGTTGTCCGTCATTATTAGGACATTTCCCTTGTACAGATGGCAGAAAAGCCTTCAGCGCCAGTCTGATAGCTCTCAGCTCCAACAGGTTGATATGTAGTCTGGACTCTCGATGGAGACCAACAACCGCTGATGGTCCAGTCGTTGGCATGGGCTCCCCACCCCGTGAGTGAGGCATCCGTGACTACTGTTATCTCCGGCCATGGTTGCCAAAACAGTTCTCCTTTCAAAATGTTCTGCCGACAGGCCCACCACTGAAGGTCCCCAGCCACTTTGTCCGGGACCTGAAGGAGATCGGTCATTCTTCCTGAGAATTGCGACCACTGTGTTCTTAGTGCCCACTGGATATATCTCATTCTCAGGCGAGCCTCTGGCACAAGGAAGATGCAGGATGCCATGAGGCTTAGCAACCTCAAAAAGTCGAAGGCTGTGAGACGTTGGGCATTGTGAAACTTGGTGACCATCTGCAGAATATCTTGAGCCCTCACCTCTGGTGGCGAGGCTTTCCCCAGGGAAGTGTCCAGGACCGCACCGATAAACTGGAGTCTCTGTGATGGTATCATCTGTGACTTCTTTAAATTGAGGGAGAAGCCCAGTTTGTGAAGGAAGTGGCAGACATAATCTAGTTGGATCTGAGCTTGTTCCAAAGATACTGCTCTGATCAACCAATCGTCTAGGTAGGGGTAGACGTGGATCCCTGGCCCCCCTTGGACTTACAGCTACTACCGACATTAGCTTGGTGAAGACCCTCGGGCGGAGGTCAGCCCAAATGGCAGAACTCGAAATTGATAGCGAGAGTTGCCAATTGCGAACTTCAGGTATTTCCTGTGTTTGAGATGGATTGGCAAATGGAAATAAGCATCCTGAAGGTCTAGAGATACCAGCCAGTCCGGAAGCTGGAGGGCCTGAAGGATCTGAGAGTCACTATCTTGAACTTGTCCTTCCTGAGGAATTTGTTCAATTCTCGTAAGTCCAAGATGGGTCTCAGTCCTCCGTCCTTCTTCGGTACTAGAAAATAGGGGAATACCAACCCTTGTTACTCTCCGCTACAGGTAACGGTTCTATGGCACCTTTCTCTAGCAGGTCTAGAATCTCCTGCGAAAGGAGCGGATCTGGAAACTTCAAAGAGTTGTTCCCCCGTGGATGACACTGAGGGGTGCATAGAAAAGGCAGGCAGTAACCTTGGGCAACTGTCTCCAATGCCCAAGCATCTGACGTAATAGTCTGCCATTCCGTCAGATGTTTAGTTAACCTGCCCCCTAGTGGTGTCTTGTGAGTAGAGACCTCAGAGTGGTTTAAAGGCGGCTGACGCAGATGCCGAGGGGAAGGAGGCCCCTGCTGCTGCTGCGGCTTTTGTACTTTTAACCCGTCCACCGCGGGTGAATCGTTTTTGGCCCCTTTGAGCCGGCTGTCCTCTACCTTTTCCGAATGCGGAATAAAAGCGAAAGGACCTACCCCTCCAAGAGGTTCCTGAGGGGCGATACAGAGTTTGACAGATTGCAGCTCCAAGAGATTTCTCTGCTGCCTTGGATGTTTGTAACTTCTCTAGGCTGTCATCAGCCTTCTTACCGAACAAAGAAGAGTCGTCAAAGGGCATATTCAAAAGTCTGGCCTGTACATCTGGAGCAAAACCAGACTTTCGCAACCACACAAATCTGCGGATTGTAGTACTTGCCACCATGGCCCTGCTGATACTGTCAGCAGAATCAATGCCAGTTTGAAGGGACTCGCACATTGCGTCTTTACCATCTTTAATGATGTTCATAAATGCTTCCCTTTCCTCTCCTTCAGGGAGACAGTCAGCCGCAGATGAAGCACACGCCCAAAGTGTATGGCTGAATCTTGCAAGCGTGCAAGTAGCATTAATGGATTTAAGCGCCATGCTACATGCCGAGAAGACCTTTGTTGACATACCGTCAAACCTTTTATCATCCCTGTCTTGTGGAATAGTAGGGTATGCAGATCTACTGTTTGATGAAGTTGCTGCTTGTACTACCAAACTCTATGGGGTTGGATGTTTTCTCAAATATTCAAGGTCAGAAGCAGATAGCCTATATTTGGCAGATAGTTTTTTGTTAACTGCCGGGACAACCTCAGGGGTTTCCCAGTTGACAGATATTTTTCTCTGCAATGCAGTATGAAAGGGAACCACAGGATCTTCCTGTGGGCCTTTAAGTAAAATGTCTATAAAATCATCCTGTTGAAAAAAAGGTGAAGGTGTAGACCACCCCATGAACTCTATTCTTCTGGCCATTAAAACCCTATAAGGGGTCTCAGCATGTTCCCCTGGGTCTGGATTAGCAAATTCTACTTCTGGAGAAGTATCTAAACCACTTGCCTCATGCAAAGAGTCTTGAAGGTCCTTCAATCTATTCTCTTCAGAGATAAATTCCTCTGGTATAGGAGAAGTTGTCCTCTGTAACCCAAAGGGTCTTTCATGGTCAGAATCCTCCCCTTCCTCGTATATAGAGGACAAAGCTCTGAAATAATCTGACCTTGGGTATGGTTTAAAACCCATTTCTACAGCAGAAGGGGCCAAGTTTGTAGTCACCGGTTGAGAAAACATCAAAGTTGTCGACGCGGAAGTCAAAGGCTTCGATGAAACCGAAAAGGCGTTGAAAAAGTATGAAGAGGACTCGAAGAACTCGAGAGAGTCGTCGAGGTTATCGACGACATCCGAGGTAATGGTCGAAGCCCTCAGTACGTCTACTGACTGAGATGTAGTAAAAGCAGTAGGTCTGTCCTTTATCAGTGTCGACAGCAGCGTCAAAGACAGTGTCGATTCGACCGATTTGTGTGTCGACAGGCCCTTCGATAAAGGCGTCGATGACGCAGATTTATGAGTCGAAGGAACCTTCGACGACCGCGTCGATGATGCGGTTTTACTGCCTTTGCTCGAGGATTCATGACGCTCTCGGGCAGTTTCTTTCGCCGGGTGCAACAACTCGTGGTATTTCGATTTTTCGGGTCTTTCACCCAAGGTATCACCTTTAGCCGTCTCCGAGGGGGTCGAGGCCGCTTTCTCGAAAACACCAAGCATTTTTTTACGTAATTCCTCCCACATAGCTGGAGAGCTGTGTGTTTCGTGGGGCAGGTGACCCTTTCCGGGGAAGTAGAAGAAGACGAAGAAGAGGGAGATCTACAACGCCTCTTTTTTCGAATATTTAGATCTCGAAGACTGATGGGAACCGCTTCGAGACCTTGAGCGAGAATGTTTCCTGTGACGGCGAGGAGACGAATGTCTCGACTCTGCCGAGGAAACTTTCAAAGAAGTAGAAGTTTTAAGAGTCTTACCTCTTTCTAGCTTCCCCTTACGCTCCCTCAAGGCTTTCACCGTCATGGGCATACAGTCCTCGCATTCCGAACAGTGATGCTCCGATCCCAGGCACCACAAACCGATCCTGTGAGGACCCGTCAATGACATTTTCTTCCCAAAATCTCAACACTTTTTGAAGCTGGACCTGGTGTCAACAATTCGGAAGAGGAAGCCATCGAATGAAGAAGATATCTTCGAGGAATAATAAGAAATACTTGAAGAAATAACTGAGCAACACAATTCTGAGGGCCACGAAGCGCAGAAAAATGGAACTGAGCAACGGACGCTGCGTGAGTCTATTTATACGCACAATGACGTTGGTGCCGATATGGAGGCTGTAGAGGGACACCAACTCGAGGGACATCGACACGCAGCGCCCTCTACTGAAAAATGTTTCCGAGGCCAGAAAGCTGGAAGTGATCTATCAAGATAAGGAATACGTCGGAAGACACAATCCCTTCGAAAGTTCGATTTTGCTGCAGCAGATTTTCACCCCTAAGTATGTGAAGCTTTCTACCATTTCCAATTTTTCCGAATTTATGAACCAGTGATGTCTTTTTGATCTAATCTTTGATTTTTAGATGATCATAATCTTTGTTTTATTTGTGTTGATGCCCATGTTAGGGAGAATTCTCTGTTTAGGCTGAATTTCCCTACCTAGTGAGTCCCCCAGCAGCTTTGCTGGATTTCTGGGGTTTAATTTTTTCTCCTGCCAAGAGTGAGACTCTTTTACCCTCACTCCTGGACATGTTGAACTGTGTTATCTTGGACAAACCTTGTGTTGAATGGGCTATGGGGTCTTTTACTCCATAGGGCCTCTTGTATTTTTGTGATGTGGGTTACACAGCACCCTCTGTGCCGTGACCCAGGGGTGTCCTAGGGACTCCCCAACATAGACTCCATACCCTGGGACTGACTACTGTCTCCCAGGGCATGTAAAGTCACCAAAGACTTTGCTAGTCTTGAATCCTGAACAGAACCAGTACAAACCATCATATTGTGGACGTACTGGCTGGGGCAATTCGATTGCCCCAGGGTCTGTTAGTCGAGGGGGCACGTCTCCGTCCCCCCTGATCGAGTTTTGGCTGGTGGCAGTGGAAACTACTTTTTATATTCGACCGCGAATATTTCCCTATGGGATTTCCCATTGTTTTAGGCTAACACATTTAATTATTTATTTACGGTAGCCTTAAACATACCGCCGGTTTATATATTTATTTTTATAACTCCGGTTGGGACTTTTTGCCAAAACTTGATTCTAAAATGGCGTTGGTGTTCGCCTCTGTAACTCTGACCCAAAGTGGAGCCCTTTGTTCCACTTTTGGCGGGCTTCTCCACAGAAGCCCTCCAAAGTGGTGCCACTCTGTCTGGGGTACTTAGGAGGGGTGGAGGGGGATTTAGGCACCCTGGACTGAGTTACCTTGGTAACTCAAGTCGCACTCCGTCCTGATTGGCCCAAGTGGTGAGCCGCCCGGCTCACCACTTAGCATGTTTGAGTGACAGCTAGGCTGGGTGAATGGGGGTTTGCTGCATAAAAGCAGGGCTTTGGGGACTGGGACTTCAGAAGTCGCCACAGGACCAAGAATCCGACGAGGGAAGAGCTGAGCCGACCTGCTTCGACGACACCACCCGGTGGAGCCCTGCTGAACCGTCTCACCACTTTTCCCGACGACCGAGGAGAACTCTTAACGGAGTGGCTCCTTCCCTTGACTGGTGGGGACAACCAGTTTTCGCCTTCTTTTCGCTTCTCGAGGTATCTCGTGGCCGCCTTGCCAGTGCCAAGCACCCCGGCAACCGGAACCCCACCACGTTTACCCCAACCACGAAAGTCGGTACAACCCTTTAACCGGAGGACTCCGCGGCTGGTTTCTTCCCGGGCAGTGCAACGACCCTCTTCTTCTGCTCTTCAGCGAGAACTTCTTCTCCCCTGACCGACGTCGAGCCCTGCTGCCACTGCCTGGAACAACTGCCACCGCTGGAGGATCCTTTCCGCTTAAGGTACCGTGTTCCGCCTGGCTTCCCTTGCTACCGACTGTACGGGGTAGATTTAGCCCCCGGCTTTCGAACCTGGGAGTGCCTGGGACACCCTGGCTAAACTTTCTAAGCCACTCTAACCTCTTTCTAACTCTTTGCAAGACTTTGAATCCCTAATAACAGTGTGATCTTGGGCACATTTTCGCTCCGGCTGCTCTAAGAGTGAGCCCTGCCTAGTGACTTTTGCTCACCTGTGACTTTGTGCTTCTTTGAGCCTATTGCAAGTGTTCTGGACCTTAGAGTGGTGTGTTTAACCCATTTCTGCTTTTTCTCTCCCTTTCTTGGAAACTACTAGAGTGTCATCTAACGTTAAGCACTCACCTCTGTTTTAATTAAGTGGTGTTAACCTAGAGTTGTCTAGATAGGAGAAAGGATTGAATCTACTTTCGTTATAACTGTGTTTGAAGTGTTTACTATATTTTGCTAGAGTGTTTTTAACTTATGTGTATTTTAAATAAATAACTATATACTTTTGAAACCAAGCTCTGGTCAGTGTTTGCTTGTGCTATTGTGTGTTGGTACATATTGTGTATACTTTGCATACTGCCTAACTCTTCTTGAGAGAAGTCTGACTGCTCAGCCACAGCTACCAGGTAAATCTGGGTGGTACAGACTGCTACCAAAGGGGTTTACTGCTCTACCTGTAGTCTTAAATCTTTTGCAGTGTTCCCCAAGGGAACTGCACAGGTTTCTGCCTAACACTGGTGTACAGCGGTGGGATTTGTATTGAGTATACATTTTATTGTGCTTTAGATACCTTAGTGCAACTAACCACAAAGCTTAGCACTGAAAAAGTAAAACCTCTAACATGTCAGTTATAGAAAGCTATAGTCAAGAGTCCCTTGCAGCCAAAACTGCTGATTGTTTAAGAGTGCTCTGTAAACATAAGGATCTCCTGACTAAGGGCAAGAAAATGGAGCTGATTGAAAGATTGTTAGCTAACCAAAGTCTGGGTGATGGTTCAGAGGAACCTACCACTCCAGCAACTGTAGATGACAGTGTTGAAATTAACATGGAGCAAAATGTTGATGATTCTGAGGAAGAGTCAGAAGAGGAGGGTGAGGCTGTTGTAACTGTCCCCCCTAGGCCTCTGCCTGCTCTACCTGCTGTGCCTACTGGACCTTTACCAGGTCCCACATTTAGTCCTCAGTACTTTGAACTGGAGAAAATGAAGCTAGAATTGGAGTATAAGAAACTTAATGCTCAAACTGACAAAGAACTAAGGCTAAGGGAAATGGAGCTCAAGTATGACTTAGAAATGAAGAAATTATCTGTTGAGAATGTTTCTCTCCCTGGCTCCTCTAGAAGTTCCAGTCCTAAAAGACCCCGGATGCCTAAAGAATTGGTTGGTATGTATGAGCCTAAGTTGGATGTGTTGGATTGGTTGTCTCTGTTTGAATATAATCATGGGCTCCAGAACATCACAGGAAATGACTTACTCACCTGGTTGTTCTCTAGGCTTCCCCCTGTTGCAACTGATGTGGTAATGGAGATGGGGGAGGAGGATAGGAAGGACTATGAATGTGTGAAACTAGCTTTGATAGCTAGGTTTGGGAAGACCCCTTCCCAGTATCTTAAGAGGTTTAGGAACCTCAAAAAGCATGATGGTACCCCTTGGGCTACCTGGGTGAGTGAATGTTTGAAAAACTTAGAGGGATGGATTAAGGGTTACAAGGTGAACACTTATGAAGGTATGAAGAATTTGTTTATGTTGGAGACTATTTATGATGCCTGCTCTCCTGAGCTCAGACAACACTTGGCTGATTCCAGGGAATTGGATTCCCGGAGACTAGCTAAGGCTGCTGACTTGTGGGTTGCCAACAGGGCCACTCACAAGGATTCTGGGGTAACTCAGAAGAAGGATGGGGAAAAACAGTCTAAAAAGGACTCCAAAGAGAATTCTAATACTACAAATTCCAAAGAGGGCCCCAAACAAAACTATAAGGGTAAGCCACAAGGGAAACCAAATCAGGCTAGTGTACCTTCTGGTCCCAGACCAGAAGGAGGTCAGAACAAGCCTCCATTCCAGCGAGCCTTTGGCTCATGCTTTGTTTGTAAGGCTACTGACCATGTGAAAGGAGATCCCAGATGTAAGGGTAAACCTTCAGGGGTCCAGCTTGCCTCCTTAGCCTTCGCTCCAGAAGAGGAAGTACATATGGCAAGTGGAAACTTTCTATTACTAGCTGATGAACCCACTGGAGTCTCAGCTAGTGTTTCTTTAGTCTCTCTGGGGTTGTGGGAGCAACAGAATCTAGATGTCTATAACTCTATCCCAGATAATACTAAAGAGTATTATAAGGACAGTGTCCAGGTGAATGGTCAGGAGACTCCTGCCATTAGGGACACTGGAGCCAGCATAACTGTGGTGGATGAATCATTTTTCAAGGCAGAGGATGTTGCTAAGGCACCCAAATGCCTCACCAAGTTAGCTGGTGGGCCTGTGCAGATGTGTCCCCAGTTACCAGTTCTCATCCAATGTAATGATATGGCTGTAAAAATACCTGTCAGTGTACAATGTGAAGTGCCAGGTAGGGTTCTGTTGGGTAATGACCTCAAAGCTCTTGGAGTTGTATCTCATACCCCCAGACCTCCTAGCAAAAGGTTCCAGGAACTCACAAAACCTGCAAGGGAGAAAACCCTGAGAGGGTTATCTCAGGAGATGATGACAGAAATCACTCCTCTACAACTGGAGCAACTTACTGCAGTAACTACCAGATCAGGAGCAAAGGGGCAACCCAAGACTCCTAGGAAAAAGCCAGCAGCAAGCACTCCAGTGCTTCCAACAAGGACTTCCCCTAGGTTGTCCAAAGTTACACCTGTAACTCCACCTCCAGCTGAGGCTGAGAGGGAGGTACCACCCTGTGTGGTTGAGCTAGACTCTGAGGAAGAGCTAGAAGGAGGCCCCAACCTTATTGGAGATTTGGACCCTGAGGACCATCCTGAGCTGCAGTCTTTACTGGCAGAAGGTGGGCCTAGCAGGGCAGCTTTTCGTAAGGGGCAAAGAGAATGTCCAACTCTGGAAGGTCTCCGCCACCAGGCAGCTTCTCAAGCTGATGGGCAAGAGCCTGGGAAGTATAGGTTGCACTGGGAAGATGGCCTCTTCTACAGTGAACCCACTGAGTCTGAACCTGGAGACTACAAACGCCTTGTAGTCCCACAAGAAAACAGACAACAGTTCTTACAACTAGCCCATGAGATACCTTTGGCTGGCCACTTGAGTTTCAAGAAGACCAAGGAAAGGCTCTCACTCTACTTTTATTGGCCAAAGATGGGGGCCGAAGTAGATAGATATTGTAAGAGCTGCCATACCTGCCAGACTTCTGGTAAGGTTGGTTCCAAGAATGTGGCACCTTTAGTGCCTCTCCCAGTTGTGGGAGTCCCATTTGAGAGGGTAGGGATTGACATTGTTGGTCCCCTTGATCCTCCAACCTCCTCAGGCAACAGGTTTATCCTTGTTGTAGTAGACCATGCTACTAGGTACCCTGAGGCCATTCCTATGAGGACTGTTACAGCTCCGGCTGTGGCTAAGGCCCTCCTTGGTATTTTTACCAGGGTTGGGTTTCCTAAGGAGGTAATCTCTGACAGGGGGTCAAACTTTATGTCCCACTACATGAAGGCCATGTGGAAAACCTGTGGAGTTACCTACAAGTTCTCAACCGCCTACCACCCTCAGACAAACGGGTTGGTTGAAAGGTTTAATAGAACCATGAAGAGCATGATAGGTGCTTTGGAAGAACCCCTTAAGAAAAAGTGGGACCTTCTACTGCCATGCCTTCTCTTTGCTTATAGAGAAGTCCCTCAGGAGGGAGTAGGTTATTCTCCCTTTGAGCTTCTCTATGGCCATCCAGTCAGAGGTCCATTGGCCCTGATTAAGGAGGGGTTGGAAGGTGCTCCTCCCCTCAAGCCAGTCAGAGTGACTGACTATGTGATCGGTCTCCGGAGGAGAATGTCACACATGATGGCAGAAGCAAGTGACAACTTGAAAGCTGGTCAAGCCCTGGTCAAACATTGGCACGACCAGAAGGCTAACATGGTTGAGTTTACTCAAGACCAGCTAGTTCTAGTTATGCTCCCAACAAGGCAGAGGGCCTTGCAAGACAAATGGATGGGGCCCTTCAAGGTTGTGGGAAAACTTGGAGAGGTCAACTATCTGGTGGATCTGGGCAGACCCAGGGAAGCTCCTAGAGTCTTCCACACCAACCGACTAAAAGCCTACATCTCCAGACCTGATGTAGGAGCC
Organism: Ambystoma mexicanum; assembly: GCF_040938575.1. Lineage (NCBI taxonomy): Eukaryota > Metazoa > Chordata > Amphibia > Caudata > Ambystomatidae > Ambystoma > Ambystoma mexicanum. The sequence continues at coordinate 1,376,155,796 of NC_090934.1, forward strand.
TTGCTTCTAGCTTCAGCTGCAGAGGAGGAAGAGAGTGAATCTCTCCCTGATCTCCTCAGAGGTGTACCTTTAGATGAAAAAGTTGAAGGAGTCAATCTCTCTTCAGACCTGACACCTGAGCAACGAGAGGAGTGCAAATCTATGTTAAATCAGTTTGCCTCCCTGTTCTCACTGTCACCAGGCTTGACCCCTTGGGGCCAGCATGAGATACTCACTGGTGACTGTCTGCCAGTCAAAAGCAGAGGATACAGAATGTCAGAACATATCAGAGCCCACATCAAAGGAGAGGTCAAGAAGATGCTTGATCTCGGGGTAATAGAGCCCTCTACTAGTCCATGGTCTAGCCCAGTTGTGTTAGTACCAAAGGCAGGATCCAAAGACTTGAGATTCTGTGTGGACTATAGAGCTCTAAATGCAGTCACCAAGACTGATGCCCACCCTTTGCCCAGGACAGATGAGTTGGTGGATAAACTTGGTGCAGCCAAGTACCTCAGCACATTTGACCTGACGTCAGGCTATTGGCAAATAGCCCTGACAGACCATGCCAAGGAGAAAACTGCATTTTCGACCCCAGTTGGCTTGTACCAGTTTAAGGTCATGCCTTTTGGACTAAAAAATGCACCTGCCACATTCCAAAGGATGGTGAACCAAGTTCTGGCTGGGATGGAAGATTTCTGCATGGCATACTTGGATGACATTGCAGTCTTCAGCCACTCCTGGGAAGAACATGTGAACCACCTAGGACATGTGTTGCAGGCTCTGGAACAGGCCCATTTGACAATCAAAGCCAGTAAGTGCCAGATTGGTCAAAGTAAAGTGGTCTACCTTGGACATGAGGTAGGAGGTGGAGAAATAAGGCCTTTGCCCAGCAAGATTGAAGCTGTGCAAAATTGGACAACACCAACTACTCAAACCCAAGTGAGAGCTTTTTTAGGCCTCACTGGATATAACAGGAATTTCATTGAGAACTATGGGACCATAGCTTCTCCACTGAATGTAATCTCCTCTCCCAAATTCCCTAAAAAGGTAAAATGGAATGAGGAGTGCAATCAGGCCTTTGAAAAACTGAAGAGAGCTCTTTGCCAAGCTCCAGTATTGAGAGCTCCTGACTACCACCAACCTTTCATTGTACAAACTGATGCTTCCAATGTAGGTATAGGTGCAGTTCTAAGCCAACTGGATGAGAAGGGTAGGGAGCACCCCATTTGCTTCATCAGTAGGAAACTGAAGGATCCTGAGACAAGGTGGGCAACTATCGAAAGAGAATGCTTTGCTATTGTGTGGGCACTGAAGAAGTTTAGGCCATACTTGTATGGTTCTACTTTTGTTATTCAGACTGACCACCAACCCTTGAGATGGTTAATGCAAATGAAAGGGGAAAATCCAAAACTATTGAGATGGTCAATCTGCCTGCAAGGGTTTGATTTCACCATTGAGCACAGGTCAGGGTGTCACCATCAAAATGCTGATGGACTCTCTAGGATGTATATCATCGACTAGAGGTATGAGGTTCATCCAGGAGTGGATTAAATCCTCCTGTCCCTTAGTCTGGGGGGGGGCGAGTGTTAGGGAGAATTCTCTGTTTAGGCTGAATTTCCCTACCTAGTGAGTCCCCCAGCAGCTTTGCTGGATTTCTGGGGTTTAATTTTTTCTCCTGCCAAGAGTGAGACTCTTTTACCCTCACTCCTGGACATGTTGAACTGTGTTATCTTGGACAAACCTTGTGTTGAATGGGCTATGGGGTCTTTTACTCCATAGGGCCTCTTGTATTTTTGTGATGTGGGTTACACAGCACCCTCTGTGCCGTGACCCAGGGGTGTCCTAGGGACTCCCCAACATAGACTCCATACCCTGGGACTGACTACTGTCTCCCAGGGCATGTAAAGTCACCAAAGACTTTGCTAGTCTTGAATCCTGAACAGAACCAGTACAAACCATCATATTGTGGACGTACTGGCTGGGGCAATTCGATTGCCCCAGGGTCTGTTAGTCGAGGGGGCACGTCTCCGTCCCCCCTGATCGAGTTTTGGCTGGTGGCAGTGGAAACTACTTTTTATATTCGACCGCGAATATTTCCCTATGGGATTTCCCATTGTTTTAGGCTAACACATTTAATTATTTATTTACGGTAGCCTTAAACATACCGCCGGTTTATATATTTATTTTTATAACTCCGGTTGGGACTTTTTGCCAAAACTTGATTCTAAAATGGCGTTGGTGTTCGCCTCTGTAACTCTGACCCAAAGTGGAGCCCTTTGTTCCACTTTTGGCGGGCTTCTCCACAGAAGCCCTCCAAAGTGGTGCCACTCTGTCTGGGGTACTTAGGAGGGGTGGAGGGGGATTTAGGCACCCTGGACTGAGTTACCTTGGTAACTCAAGTCGCACTCCGTCCTGATTGGCCCAAGTGGTGAGCCGCCCGGCTCACCACTTAGCATGTTTGAGTGACAGCTAGGCTGGGTGAATGGGGGTTTGCTGCATAAAAGCAGGGCTTTGGGGACTGGGACTTCAGAAGTCGCCACAGGACCAAGAATCCGACGAGGGAAGAGCTGAGCCGACCTGCTTCGACGACACCACCCGGTGGAGCCCTGCTGAACCGTCTCACCACTTTTCCCGACGACCGAGGAGAACTCTTAACGGAGTGGCTCCTTCCCTTGACTGGTGGGGACAACCAGTTTTCGCCTTCTTTTCGCTTCTCGAGGTATCTCGTGGCCGCCTTGCCAGTGCCAAGCACCCCGGCAACCGGAACCCCACCACGTTTACCCCAACCACGAAAGTCGGTACAACCCTTTAACCGGAGGACTCCGCGGCTGGTTTCTTCCCGGGCAGTGCAACGACCCTCTTCTTCTGCTCTTCAGCGAGAACTTCTTCTCCCCTGACCGACGTCGAGCCCTGCTGCCACTGCCTGGAACAACTGCCACCGCTGGAGGATCCTTTCCGCTTAAGGTACCGTGTTCCGCCTGGCTTCCCTTGCTACCGACTGTACGGGGTAGATTTAGCCCCCGGCTTTCGAACCTGGGAGTGCCTGGGACACCCTGGCTAAACTTTCTAAGCCACTCTAACCTCTTTCTAACTCTTTGCAAGACTTTGAATCCCTAATAACAGTGTGATCTTGGGCACATTTTCGCTCCGGCTGCTCTAAGAGTGAGCCCTGCCTAGTGACTTTTGCTCACCTGTGACTTTGTGCTTCTTTGAGCCTATTGCAAGTGTTCTGGACCTTAGAGTGGTGTGTTTAACCCATTTCTGCTTTTTCTCTCCCTTTCTTGGAAACTACTAGAGTGTCATCTAACGTTAAGCACTCACCTCTGTTTTAATTAAGTGGTGTTAACCTAGAGTTGTCTAGATAGGAGAAAGGATTGAATCTACTTTCGTTATAACTGTGTTTGAAGTGTTTACTATATTTTGCTAGAGTGTTTTTAACTTATGTGTATTTTAAATAAATAACTATATACTTTTGAAACCAAGCTCTGGTCAGTGTTTGCTTGTGCTATTGTGTGTTGGTACATATTGTGTATACTTTGCATACTGCCTAACTCTTCTTGAGAGAAGTCTGACTGCTCAGCCACAGCTACCAGGTAAATCTGGGTGGTACAGACTGCTACCAAAGGGGTTTACTGCTCTACCTGTAGTCTTAAATCTTTTGCAGTGTTCCCCAAGGGAACTGCACAGGTTTCTGCCTAACAGCCCAAGTCATTTCTTTTTAGATATGCTGAAAGGCTATCTAACTGGCACTGAAGGCCAACGGCCGTTTGATCCAGCAAAATTATGTCATCGGCATAGAGGAGCCTTGTTACCTTGGACTCCCCTATTGTAGGCGGGAAGGGACGGGTGTCATTTTCCGAGTCCACTATATCTGTCATATACGCTTTGTATAGTGTAGGTGCCAAGGGCAGCCTTGCTTGACTCCTCTTGCTGTATTAATTGGTTTTGACAGCTGGCCGGCCGCGTTTAATCGCACTCTCACTGAAGTTTTGCTGTGTAATGCTCCGATAGGTGCGATGATGGAAGGTGGGCAATTTGATTTTTCCAGTTTGATCCACAGTCTTTTTCTATTTACCCGGTCAAACGCTTGGACCAAATCTATGGAAGCTAGAAATGTTGTTAGTTGGCTTTCCAGTGCTCTTGCCTTTAAGATACTGATCATCATGATGTTTACTGATGTACCCAGGTTCTTTTCGAAACCAGTTTGAAACGGGTCAGCTGTTTTTGCTTTGCTCTGCCATTCTTGAAATTCGTCCAAAATCAGTGAACCAAATAGCTTCCCTATTACGTCCAATAAAGCTATCTGTCTGTAATTCTTTGGTTCACTCTTCAGTCCCTTTTTGAAGATTGGGACGATATTGGCCGTTTTCCAGGTTTCCGGGATAGATCGTGTTTCAAGACATCTGTTGAAGATCGTCGTTATCAGTTCAGCCCAGGTTTCTGGATCCTGTTTTAATTGGACGATCGAGATTCCATCAGGGCCCGGAGCTCTTTAATTCTTTAAGTTCTTTATCTTTTTCATGATGACTTATTTGTCGAAAGTGATTGTCCAATCACACACGACGATGTTTGTCACTTCGGGTTCTCTGGGAACTGGTTCATCATTAGGTTAGTATAATGTTGCAACCACTGCTCCTCGCTAACACTATTTGAGATGATCGCGTCTATTGGCGTTATTGAGGTCTTGACTAGCGACCAGAAGTCTTCAGTGGATCTTCTGCAGACTGCTTTCAACATAGTTTCTGCATCATGTTGATATAACATCCGTCAATGATTTCTTAACCATGATTTATAGCCTTTTTTTTGTTCCAGAGCGAGGACTAGGTTTTCCTCCGACGGGTTAGTTTTAGCTCGTCTTGAGGCTTGTCTTTGGATTTTTCTCACCCTTAATTCCTCGTTGAAATTATGGAGGTGTTGGTGCTCTTGAGCTTTTCTCTGAGATCTAGGCTGTAAATAGGGGACCAGAAGTGGCCGATAGTCCAAATATGATAGACTTTGGTCTTCGGTCTCTGGTCCTGTCTTTTGGTTATAAATTGTTGTGATGAAACAGATCGCATCTGTTAGCCTTTGGGCGATTTCCATGGGCGTTTGTTTCCAGCTGGTATGGCATTGATAGAGGCATCTCTTTGAATGAGGACCATGTTGCTGTAAGTAGGTTGTGGTCACTTCTAGTATTTTTTATCACCTCAAATTATTCCGTTAATTAGTACAATTCTGTAGAAGCGAAGATGTAGTCAATTGTACTTTTGTAGCCTGCAGTTTCCCAAGTCACAAGTGGAGGAAAGACTTTATCCAGGGAATTAAGGTTGTGCAGGCTGCGAGAGTCCATTAGTTCTGACCATGCGCAACCTCTTTTTTTCGCTTGTAGGCTGTGGATAGTTTGGAATGAGGTTGCTATGTTTCTACCTTGTGGGTCGGAGAAATGGCATTTAAATCTCCACATATCAAAATGTGGTCCACGTTGAGGTTGGTTGTTGCTTCTGTTAGAATTGTTTCGACCTTGTTTATGAAATCTTTAGTAGTACTCACCAATGGATTCCAGTAAATGTTGAGTAATAGTATAATGTTGCACTTTGTACTCACTGGTGGCTGAATGTGTTTATCCCATTCTAGGATTATTGCTTGTACTGAAGAAGATGACACAAAAATTCTATTTATTCGCAGGATCCCACCTATACGGACTGCTGCTAGGAGGCCCGATGTTGGGCGGCCTTTTGTTCCTTTATGTGCTGGGCAGAGATGAATCTCGAAACCGTCTATACTAGGAGGTAATTCGAGCCATGTCTCTTGGAGGCTCAAAAGGTCAAATAGACCTATGTTAATCTCTCCAGCCTGTGTTAGGTGGGTGTGTCCTTGCGTGTTCCATGAACCAATAGTGAGTTTTTGCAGAGTCGTTTTCCCAGCTGTTGGTCCTTTTTTTGGAGCTTGAGACTGCTCCATTAGGTTGCTATTTTCTTGTGTAACAAGCAAGCGCGGTAGGGATCCATGCCCACCTTTTTGTTTCTTTCTCGTTAACTTTTTGTTGTCCTTTTATTGACGAAGATGAATTCGAATTTCTTTGTTTATCTCTTTATCAGTATGCGAGTGAGTCGGACCAACCAGTTTTCAAGACAGGTGTTTGTCCACCTCTCTGGCTTTGTCTTCATTTCCTGGAGTTCGAATTTTCTTTGGTTTTTCTTGTATCCGATTCATTGAATTTGATGACTAGTTGTTTGGAACTTTCCCCCGCTGGTCCCGGCTCTCATTGTTTCTGGCTCTCTCTATTTTCTCTATTTTATTTGTGTCAATTGAGACGAGTCCTCTTTCTTTTTCTTCGGCCGTTGTTTCACAGAGTGAATAGCCCCTCTTCTGAAGTTCCCCGGCCGCCATGAGCAGAAGGTTCTTTACTGAGTGTGATGTAATGGGGAGAAAAATGCTGTCAGTCCGTCGGTTATCGGTGAATTCGACCACCTTTATATCAGTGGTACAAATACAGACTTCATTCATAATTTTGTCGAATAACCTCAACGTGGCTCTTCTGTTTAATACGATTGTCTCTCTTGAGCCTTCTTTTTTTCCAGTTTAAGTGTTCTCATTGATTTACTTTTATGAGTGAATAGAGCTGATGCTCTTGTTTGGGTAAAAGATGAAGGCGCGCTGGGAGTTCTTTAGTGGTATCTGTTGTTTTTGTCAGACGATTTTGCTTCAAGGTTCTTATCACTTTTGATAAAGGTGCAATGTATTCTATCATTATGAAAGTTGGGTTCTCCTTTAGTTTTCTTGTTGTTTGCGTAGTTTTCTCTATATTTTCTTTCCCTATGGGGCTTTCTTTCGTTGCGCCTTGGATCATAAGAACTCCTAGTTGACCCACTTCTAGGACTCAGTAAGTAATGTCCACTGTGTTTACTTTCTCTATTAAAATAGCCTTTATTAAATTTTTGGCCAGAAAGTCAACGGAGTGTACTCCTTTCTTGACTAATCCACGGTCTTTTATTGCTTTTTTCATTCCTTTTTTGATGTTTTTTTTTTAGGCATTGGTGTATGAACCGGTCCATTCTGCCTCCACGTTTGCTTTGATAAGTCTTCCTCTCTGAATGACACCTTCCTTTTTTTGCAACAGGACGTGGAATTTCGGACTCTGAATTTTCTATTGAACAGACGCTGATATTCAATAGATCAATCGAGTTGTCTCCTAGTTCTTCCTGGAGCTCCTCAGTTCTTTGGGACGTTACGTTTTCAAAGTTAGGTTTGTTTTTTCCGCAATTGTTATCCATTTTGTCATGGTTTCTTTTGACTTTGCAATAGTCTCCGTTTGCAACTGATTGTGTTTTGTTTTTTAACTTTTTATTACTGGAACCGACATCTGTTTTTTGGAGATCTTTTGTCCAGTAGATTTAATGCCCTTTGTCTTTGCTTCGAATGATGGATTTTGATTTATGATTCCGTAGTTCAGCTTTAAATTTTGTTTTTTCTGCTCAGGTCTGTTTTTTTGTCATCAAACTTTCCGTCGATATTTGAAATGGTGTTCTGAAGATGTCGTTGATGCCTTTCTTAGGCATTAAGTTCTTGGACCTCTTTTTTTTCCTGGTGCTTTGTTTAGTAGGCTCTTCTTTAGGCGGTTCTCCCTTTTGACTACTAAGTTTTTTCTCTTGATTTTTCTTCTCGTACTTTTGTAAGCGGATCGAAGCGTTTCTCATTTTCAAAGCCTGAGATATCACAAATGGATCCATATCTGTGAGTGTTTGTGTGACTATGTTGGGCAGTTTGAGTGCCAATGGTAGAGGGCTTTTTTTTAACTGAAAGACCTCTCGTCTTTGGGAAACCGCAGGTTACTAAGTTCTTGCTGTTTGTCTGTCATTGTGCCTTGGTCTCTCGGGTTCTCCTTCCAAGCTTCTACAGCCATTATGTAGCCTTCTAGATGAATCAGTTTTGAACTTACCGATGATAGCAGCGATGTGTGATCTTTTAAAGTTTTGTTAAGTGATTCATATAACTTTCCAAAAGGTGCCAGGGCTATGGTCACCGCTGACATTATGGCAAAGAGGTCTAATTTTTTGCCTGGTGAATTGTTTTCGGCTGCCTTGGAAAATTCTCTGTCTGTGTTTCCTTTAAATGGAGTGGACTGGGATGATTGAGATATGTCCACCGGGGTGTCATCTCTAATGTTGTAATGTCAATTTCAGGTTGGGGTTCTTATCTTTTTGATTTGAGGCTGTAGAGCCGTTATGGTTTAGGGTAGCAGTTACTAGGTCAGCCTCTTTGCAACCCTTTTTGGCAATAGCCTAACCGTCTGCTGTTCTGTCATGAATGGACTGCCCCAGATTGGTCTTATCTTTTGCCGAGCCCTTCTTTATCAAGTTTTCTGTGGCAAATTTTGTTTGTATTCCAAGGGGGTCCCCTTCGTCTCTCACATGAGCTGTCTGCTCTATGCGGAGGACAATCTTTCCCTTGTTAGCAGGCATTTTTGGTTGGCCGAAGTGCCAACGAGCTTGAATAGAAGATGAGACGTTTGTTGAGGACCCTTCTGTTTCTAATCATTTACAAAGTTTCTCACGGGGTGATGGTGGAATCCCCTCTAATATTTCAGCATCTTGGCTTGAAGATTGAGTTTTCGCCAATTTGTTAAAAAACTTGCCGATTGTGTTATTTGTAGTTGGCTGAGTTAGGCCAGTTTTTCTGGATTGGATCTTCATTACCATTCTTTGCTTTGGTGTTGATGCAATCGTTGGGGTGGTTTTTGTCTGTATATGTTTTAATGGAATTTGAATTTCAAGGGTTTTGTATGGTTTAAATGCAAAGGTGTTCTTTTCTGTTTTTAACCCAGGGGATAAGTGATTTTCGGCTTCCTCAAGTTAGGCTCTTCCAACTGCTTCTCAGGTACCGAGTCAGACCACTCTTTTGCCCAGTTGTGTTCTCTCAATATATTGAGATCGTCTGTGTCTGGGTCTTCAGAGTCACCAGAGTTAATTATTGTGGTATTGAGGAGGTTGTTTACTCCAAGCTCTGATAGGTTTAAGTGTGGGCTCGGTAGTTCCGCCCTTGCTGTTACTGGGTGGATCTCAATATCAATTGTTGAATGTGAATTATGTGGCAGATGTACCATTTCCGTTTCCTTTATTTTCTGAGTAGAGTTCAGGGAGGGTTTGAGTACTTTCACTTTGCCAAATTTTAATGGAGAACAGGGTTGTGAGGTTTTAGTTTTGTTTTGGTCCTTTGGGACAACCCACGATGAAATCACCTCCCTCCTCTCATCCGAGAGGACATGAGAGCAGAAGCCTAAGTGTTCTTCGGGCAGGCCTGCCGAAAACAATCCAGAGGCCACACCCTCGATGTTTCCGACATTTCCTCCCGTGGGGGGAGCCTGCTAGTCTTCGCACCACCATTCGGGCCCCCCCCGATGGGGCTCCTCCACCCCCGTCCCCTCCCCCATTATCCATCACCGCCGAGGCTGAGGGCTCTCCAGCAGCCTCGCCAAGCCGTCCCCGCTCCGCCCTCCCCTCGGTGCACACGGCAGAAAGAACAGAAACTATCTGGCTACAGCCATTCAGATCAGCTACTTGGAAAACAACATGTGGAGTCCCACACGGCTCATCGCTCTCACTGCTACTCTCACATCTACATGACACCGCAGATCAACATCATCAAAAAATATAGCATCAGCTGCAACACCCACGCAGACAACAGCCAAATTAATCTATAAAATAGACGCCAGCGAAGAGCAAAACCCAACACTGACCTACTACAATCAATGGATGAGCAACAATAAACTTAAATTCAATCCAGACAAAAACGAAATCACGATTACAGCAAACAACCTGGCAAAGAACAAGCACATTCCATGGCCTGCCGAACTAGGCAACTTGTCAGAACCGTCCAAGGTGGTCAAAAAATGTGGACTCCTAATGGACAATGAGCTAACACTAGAACCACAAGTAAACACAGTAGTTAAGAATTTATTTTATTATTGTAATGTCATAGTTTGCATCCAAACGTTTACATTGCCATATCTCATCATCAAATTGTGCATTAAGTTATTTTCATTACTATTTAAAATTTGAAAATTTCTTATATACAGTTTTCATCTATCATGATATGTTAAGAAATGCTTCTTCCAGCTACACATGATAAAGAAAATACTTCCCTTCTCCTTCACAAACAGGATGCTCTCCATCGTCTTTCTCGTCATGTCAAGAATAGACTATGCCAACAGCATCTACATTGGAATGTCAGAATTCCTGTTGAGAAAGCCACGAATAGAGAACGCAGCTGCAAGACTACTCCTGCACTAAGAACATTGCATTGGCTGCCAGTCAAAAAACAAATCTGCTTCAGAATGCTTTGCATAAGACACAGAGCGATCCACGGCCAAGGAGTGGAATGCATCCAGGAGAAAATCCCCACCTAAAAACCAACACGGAGACCAACATCCAGCAAGGACATCTGCCTCTAACACAAACAATACTCAAAATAAACATTTTGGGGATCAGAATTTTCCTGCATTGCAGTGAAGCTCTGGATCTCGCTCCCAAAGGAAAACGAACAACTGAGGATCACGTCAAGTTCAGGAGACTATTAAAAACATGGCTCTTTAACACTCCGAGCTGAAGAAAAATGTTAGAGAGATAAAAAAAATACACCCACCACAATGCAAGGGAACTCTGCAGGAATGGAGCACTCAAATAACTGCAAACACACCAGGAACAGGACAAAGCAAAAGGGCCAACCCATTGCAACAAACCCAAACTACCCAACCAACCATACTAACAACTCTCTTACACTCAACATATCCACCACCCATTCCATAACTGACTTGACACAAACCACAGAAACGAAACACCTAAACTACAAACACTCTACCATCTCTCCACCACACACAGCACACATAAAAACATCTGCATACAACACACAAATGCCAATCTACCAAAATCATAGCAGCACACAGTGACCATTTTTTTCCGAACTGAAGCTACCAACAGCACATCAAAGCTCACCTGTGCTTTTCTCTCTCAACCCCACTAACCTTCCCAACCCCCTTTTTCAGATCCGCCTGGAGACCGTGAAAAAGGGAATAGTTTCTTACCTGTAACTCCATTTCTCCAGCATTGGTATCTTTCATGGATTCACATGCTTAGAATATTCCCCGTCGTCAGACTGGGACCCTCGGTACACATATATAGCCTTTTCCTATAGGAAAACTTCTGACACTTTTGTGTCCTATCTGCGTCCTTTCAGGACCCGCCTACGCATGCTCCGTAGGCCGTCCCAGTATAATAGGCCCGCCCCGCGGCTCCCCTTCAGATTTCGGCCCCTCCAAAGTAGGAAGGGTTAAACTTATCAAGCAAATACATTGCATTCCGGGGAGGCTGGCGGGCGCATGTGAATCCATGAAAGATACCAATGCTGGAGAAATGGAGTTACAGGTAAGAAACTATTCCCTTCTCCAGCATTAGATCTTTCATGGATTCACATGCTTAGAATAGATTGTATAGCAGTAACATCTGAAATGGCGGTGAGAATGTAATGTAATATACCCTCACCATAATACACAATGCATATATACAGAGGAATAAGTTAACTCATATAACCATACCCACATAAAGTATGCTGTCATCAAAAGGTAGAAGATAGACTCTCCACAGCGTGGAGCTTACCTTACTGAAACAGATGGCGCAGGACAGCTCTTCCCATCTGCACCTCGTCCGCATGCTGCCTGGCAAGGCAGTGGTGGCGGGTAAACGTGGGGGGCACCGACCATGCCGCAGCCTGGCATAGGTTTGCCAGCGGAATTCCTGTCCATAATGCTGCTGAGGAGGACGTTGATCTCGTAGAATGGGCTCTAGGATGCCCTTGCAGCGGCCTTCTGGCCTTGGAGTGGCAAAACGCAATTGTCGATGAGACCCATCGAGCCAATCCTTGTTTAGAGATTGCTTTTCCCCTCGTCGACGGACCATATGCGATGAACAGTTGACGAGTAGACCCGAGTTCCTGTGTACGATGTAGGTAAAATTTCAGAGACCTCTTAACGTCCAGGGTATGAAGAGCTTTTTCTGGCGCCGATGATGGGGTCGCGAAGAAAGTAGGGAGAACAATGGACGAGTGTTTGTGATACACTGTCGGAACTTTTGGGACGAACGTAGGATTAGTTGCCAGGACCACCTTGTCCTTAAAGAATCTCAAGTATGGCGGGTCTACGACCAGCGCTTGCAGTTCCGAGATTCTCCTGGCTGACGTGATAGCAATTAAGAATGCCAACTTCCACGATATGAATTTCATGTCCGACGTGGCCATGGGCTCAAAGGGTGGTTTCATTAAGCCTGCCAACACTGTGTTGAGACTCCAAGTTGGAGGGAAACGTTTCACCGGGGGAAAAGTTCGAAATAAACCCCTCATGAAGTGTTTCACCAGTCTGTCACTGAATAGAGGAGACGACTGTCTCTTCCTCGTGAACCTCGAGATAGCCGCCAGGTGCACCTTTATCGATGTGAAGGATAAACCACTTTCCGCCAAGAGAAGCAGGTAAGGTAGCACTTGTTCCGGCGTCACCGTCAACGGTTGTAGGCCTTGCTGTCCTGAACACCATTCACAGAACCTCCTCCACTTATAGGTGTAAGATTTGTTGGTAGAAGGGGCTCGAGCCGCTTGCAGAATTTTTTGGCAATCCTCCGAAACGTCTAAAGCACCGAACTCCGAAAAGTCAGGAGCCAGGCTGCAAGGTTGAGACTGTCCGGGTCGTGATGCCACACCGTGCCTTTGTCCCGGGATAGTAGGTTCGGGACTCTCGGAAACGCTATTGGATGTTCCAGCGACAAGTGAAGCCGGTCGGAGAACCACAGTTGCCGCGGCCAGTACGGTGCCACTAGAATTACCCGGCAACTGTATCTGCGTATCCACTGTACTGTCCTCCGTATGAGGGGGACCGGAGGAAAAGCATAAAGGAACATGTCCGTCCATGGGAAGGAGAATGCCTCCCCCATGGAACCCTCCTGAGGCCATCTGCTTGCGAATTGCTCGCATTTCTTGTTGTCCTTGGTTGCGAAAGCGTCCAGAGGGGGGTGACCCCATTTCTCTAACACTTTCATCAGCTGAACTGTGTCCAGTTCCCATTCGTGTATCTGGGCCATGCTTCTGCTGAGGGAATCTGCTTGCGAATTCCTCACTCCCGGGAGATGGTGAGCCACGATGGAAATCTCGTGCTTTAATACCCAATGCCATGTTTTCTGGGTCTCTCTGGAAAGAGTTCTTGATCGCGTCCCTCCTTGTTTTCTCAAATTAAACATGGCCGTCCTATTGTCGGTCAGTACTCGTACTCGTGATCCCTTGATGTGTGGTAGGAATGCCTTCAATCAAGGCCCATCGTACTGCTCTGAGCTCTAACACGTTTATGTGTAGGAGTGACTCAGTTGGAGACCAACGACCTTGCGTTTGAAGAGTACCCATGTGAGCTCCCCATCCGGTTAGGGACGCATCCGTGACTATGGTTCGCTGAAACTCCGGTTCCTGTAGGGGTACACCGTTGTTCAGATTGTGGGAACTCTGCCACCACTGAAGGGTCCGAAGCAGCTTGTCGTTGTCAATGGTTATCTTGTCTGACCACGATCCTTGGGCCTGCATCCATCGGTCCGCAAGGAATTCCTGGACTGGCCTCATGAATAGGCGACAGTTTGCCACCAGATGGATGCAGGATGCCATGGCCCCTAGGACCGAAACGTATTTCCTCACTGAGAGCCTGGTGGTTTGTCGTAGTCGGCTTGCCAGCTGATTGAGTTTTGAGGTTCTGTCGAGAGAAGACTTCACTAGCCCTAACTGGGTCTCGAACTGTGCTCCCAGGAACACCAATGTTCTCGATGGCCGCAGAGAGGATTTCTCGAAGGTTATGGCAAATCCCCGCTGTTGCAGAAGCTGCATGGTGGCTTGCAAACTTGTGTTGGTCGACGCTGGGGAGGATCCCCTTACCAGCCAGTCGTCGAGGTATGGGTATACGTGGTGGCCTTGCTTCCTTAGCCATGCCGCTACTGGGGCCAGGCATTTCGTGAACGTTCTGGGGGAGGTCTTGAGCCCAAAAGGAAGAACCGTGAACTGGTAGTGAGTCCGCCCTATTACAAATCTCAGGAATTTTCTGTGTTTCCGACACATTGGAAGATGGAAGTACGCGTCCTGTAAATCCAGGGACGCTAGAAAATCCCCTTCTTGAACGGCGCGGATTACTTCCTGCAGCGTGAGCATTTTGAATTTTAGGCTCTTTAAAGACTTGTTGAGATCGCGTAAGTCTAAAATGGGACGCCATTTGCCGTTCGGCTTTTTTACGACGAAGTATCTTGAGTAGACTCCTTGACCTCTCTGTGATGTTGGAACTAATTCTATCACGCCCTTTGCTAACATGAGTGTTACCTCTTGTTGCAGTATCCTCAGATGGGAATGAGCGGTGAACGCAGGTGGAACGTGCGGAGGGCTGTGCTTGAATTGTAGAGAGTGTCCGTTCCTTACAGTGTCCAGCACCCATTGATCCGTCGTTATTCGTTCCCATTCGTCGACATATGCGGACACTCTTCCCCCCAGAACGGTGTGTTGACTGTCACTGTTGATCTTTATTTTGTTTGTCTCTCGACGACGACGGATAGGATGGTCTCTTCCTGGACGTCTGGAAGTTCCGGCTTCGGTTTGCTGTCTGGGAAGCACGCCTGTATCCCTGGGAGGGGTAAGCCGACCTGCCAAAGGATCTGTCTCCAGACGCAGAGAATCTGGAATTACCTGAAGCCCCTCTAAAGGGACGAAAAGACTTGTAGCTTCGGCCGCTCTGGAGGGCCCCCAATGAACGTGCCGTGTCCGAGTCCTCTTTCATTCCCTTTAGGGCCTTGTCTACCTTTTCTCCGAATAGAAGGTCTCCCTCAAAAGGCATATCTAACACTTTGTATTGTACCTCTGGTCTGAAGTAGGTACACTTGAGCCATGACTGTCGTCGTAATACGACCCCATTATTCACTTGCTTGAAGCCTGACTCAGCGAGGTCCTCCGCGATGTTTATTGCGTGATTGGAAGCTTCCTCACCCTCTCGGACAAGTAACATCGCTGCCTTCCTATGCTCTTCCCGGAAGATGATCCAGCAACGGCGCTAGCCTGTGCCACATTTCTCTGTCGTATCTGGCTACGATAGCCAGAGAGTTTGCGCCTTTACTGTGGTTGCTCCCACGGATAGCACTTTTTTGCCAAAGGCATCCTGGCGTCTTGCTTCGTTTTCAGGCGGAGTCGTGCACTTGTGCTGGGCCTTCGCCTTCCTCGCCGCTTCCGCCGACACCACCGAGTCTGGCGTTGGTTGGGAGGATAAACACTTGCGGGTAGACTCTGGAGCCTTAAACTTTTTCTCGAGGCGTCCTTTCACTGCCGGCTCCGAAAAGGGGTGACGCATTGTCTGCAACCCCTCCTTCCACACGTGGTCTAGTATTGGTATTGAGAACATAGACCTTCTCTTACCCATGTGGTCGAACAGAAAAACAGTCCTTTTTCTGTTCTTCCTGGGACAAGCCAAATTCCTTACACGCCTTCTCCATCATAGAATGGAATGATGCAATGTCGTCCGGAGGGGACGGGTGAGCTGGGCTTCTTGGAGTTTCTAACACCACCTCTGACTCCCAGGTTGGATCCCTGGAGGGGGGATGATGAGATATCCGACATGGCTCCCCTGTCAGACTCCGAATCTGGCAGCTCACCTTCCTCTTGGGGTGCCAGTGCTGAGATTGGCGTGCGTAAGTGCGTCGGTGGACGGGACGGGCCCGGCTCGTCGACGGGTGACTGAGGCAGGTTTACCTGAGGTAGTCTCTGGTCCAATGACTGTACCAAAGACTGAAGCGTGGACAGAATTTCCAACGACAAAACAGGTTGAGGATTGAGAAGAGGGGCAGATACCGGTATACCGGATCCCCTCGTCGACGACTTGTCAACCACTCGTAGCCCGAGGTCCGCCGGGCCAGCTATTCTCCCGCTCTCGTCCTCCCCCCGAGGACAGCGACACAGCCTGTTCTTGCAATATAGTATCCGGGGGGATCGAATCAAAAACCTCAGGCCTGCAGGCTTCCTGTAGAACCCCTGTTGACGAGGCCACCGTCGCAGTCGTTGTCGGTGGGACGGTGGATACCACCTGCGTCAGTGGCAGGGTGGAGGCCGATGATTGGACCGCCGTCGACGACGGTGACTTAGCGGGTGGTTTAGGCAGTCCCGCCTTTTCCCCACTTGGCCTGCCTTTACTCGACTCTCGACTCGAGGTCGATCTATGGTGATCGCCCGAGGAGGATTTCGTCCTTTCCTTGTCATACTTTTTTGATGTAGATGACGATTTTTTCGACGAGTATTCTTTAGCTGAATGACTGCGAGATGACTCTTTTTCCGTCGGTCGAGATTTCTTCGCCGGTGGTTCCGACGAGGCAGCGCGGTGTGATTGTTTCGCCGATTGTGTGGAGCCTACCTCCGAAGGGGGGTATGCCCCCGCTCCATCATTCAGCCATGCCACCAGCCGTCGATTTCGGTCTTTGAGGGTCTTTTGAGAAAACCCTTTGCATATGTCGCAGTTATCAGCCGAATGATGAGGGTGGAGGCAGTATATACAATCCATATGTCCGTCCCCCTCGTAAACTTTTTTCAAGCCGCACGTCGCGCATGGACGGAACAGCGCTTTTCCTGACATGGAGGAAAAATGTCCTCGAACTCCAACTCCAGTACACAACCTTGTACAAAATAGTAAGACGACGCGTGGAGATCCCACTACTTTGGAGACGGTTGAAATCTGAAGGGGAGCCGCGGGGGCGGGCCTCTTATACTGGGACGGCCTACGGAGCATGCGTAGGCGGGTCCTAAAAGGACGCAGATAGGACACAAAAGTGTCGGAAGTTTTCCTATAGGAAAAGGCTATATATGTGTACCGAGGGTCCCAGTCTGACGACGGGGAATATTCTAAGCATGTGAATCCATGAAAGATCTAATGCTGGAGAATGGCAGTTTTGCGCGTTACAAGTAACAATAACATGAAATAAAATGTTCGCTCCCTGAGGGCCATGGAATGCAAGAACTGACATGAACGCAATCCTTCATGTTGCGCACCTCCCCAAGGCAGTAAAAACACACCATGTTGTGGTTCGATACAGGGATGTGTCTCTCCTGCAGTCGGGGCAGGGCTTGAAGCCCGAGGCCTTTGGTGTCAGACATGATGCAGCAAGCTAAATAAATCCACTGGGTGTGCAAAAAATAAATTGAGGTCTTGGGGCACGGGGTTCTTCAATATATACTGGCCCGTACCGATGCAGAGTCCTGCTGCACTCTGGGGACAAAAAACATGATAAAGACAGCTAGTGCTGGAGATACAATATCAAATATGAGTACTATGTGGTAGGAAGGAGTACATTAGCAGCCTTGGTGCTGCTGATGGCCGGAGAAGGGATTTTAAACTGAACTCAATAAAGGCAGGAGCCCTCTGTATGCGAGCTAGCCCTCACCCTGAAAGTTGGAATTCAGCCCAATAGGCTCCTTGCTGGGTATATATGTTTGACCCCTCCACCAACCAGGGTGGGCAACTAGGCCTGAGAATTGTCTATACCGAAAAGATTCTGTGGCCAGGAATTATGTGAAAAGGGTGATGAAAACACCAGCATACTCATGTTAGGATTCTGCTTTGTCTACTGTGCATGTTAAGTCCCGCAACCTTGTTGGTGCACAGATCCCAAACACCTCTGTGTGTGTGTCTCTGAAGTGCATGGACTGGAAGGGAGCCATCGGGCCAAAGGTGTTCAGGCACTGGAGGCACAACCTGTGTTAGTCAGCTGCGGAAAATTGGACTTGGCAGTTGCAACCCAGCTCAAACTAGAACTTGGAGACATGGAATGAGAGCACCAACGTGTGGAAACTGGTGGTAGAATAAGAAACTCCCTTTTTTTTCCAACGAAAGGAACCCATTCACAGGAAAGGCTAATTTCAAATTAAGCACCATAGAGAAAACATACTCACACTTCAAGTGCAGAATTAAAGCTGGTAGGGTACAGTAGAAGAGTATGGGGCCGATCAGATGGGGAGCCACGCACACACGCGCACCAGAGATTTTTTTCTGGGTGCTGCATAAAAATTGTCCTATTTCAACTCCATGTTGCTAAACATAGCAGTATGTGCAAAAGGCATCTGCAACCTCAGAGCACACAAGCTCAATGATTAGAGGAACGAGTCTTGTCAACAACAAACTCACTTTTCTTCAAGTGAATTAAGCAGCCAGCTCCAATCAGGGCAGTTTCTGTGAAACGAGCAGCCGCAAGGAATGCCATCAAGATGGCGGCCATCATCTCATACAACCACAAAACAAAATAACTACCCCAGGACATAAGTACAAGTGATAGTGAGTTGTGTTGCCTTAGTAGGAATAGAGACAGGAGGAACCCCGCCCCAATACAAAAAAAGCATTAATTTATATGTGCAGACAAACACTGTCCTGAAAATGTCTTTTCTTCGAAACTGAAAAGATACAGGGTCTCATTTTCAAGTTTGTTGGTATTTCGGTGGAAAATCCACCAAAATACCACCAAATGGATTTACTGTTACCACCAGTTTGTCACAAAGGAAATGCTGCTGGATTACAAGTGGTGGTAGGCAGTGTTAGTCCCCATTTATTCATGTCCACAGGACTCAATGGGGATTTCAATTTTTTAGCAGTAAGGCAGAGGAATTACCTCCAGCATCCTGCTGGAGATTTTTCCTCAGATTTACCTCCAAACTTGTAGTTTGGCAGTGCGGTAATGCAGTGGTAATGGATTATCACAGTTTTTGGCTACAGGGCTGAACTCGTAATGAGGACCATACTTTTTTGCAAGTTACAAATGAAGCAATAAAGTTGAATTTTGTTAAAATGTTCTTCGTTTTTCTCTCGTAGTAACATCTAATTGGAGAAACACAACTCTCTCAATAACCAAACAGAGATCTTATTAAATAATACATTTTCTATGACAAATCTTACCTACCTGTAATCATCTTTATGATACTTGTAGCTGCTTAGATTCACATGCTTTGCTTTCGAAATCGAAATGGGGCGTCCACAGGGCATGTTTGTAATACTATGTCTACTGAGACGTGTACTGTACCCATGGTCCTTCACGCATTGATGTCCTCAGATTTTTTTGTTTCTGACCTGAGATTGCATGAAGTGTGTCTTAAAGTACAAGAAAAGTACAGAAAGTGTAAGTTGTCTATTTACCTTCCACTCTCAACTAGGGGAGGAAGGGTGGGTGCATGTGAATCTAAGCAGATATAAGCATCAGAAAGACAGTTACAGATATGTAATGTTTGTCTTCTGAGGCTTGTGGATCTGCTTAGAATCACAAGCTTTGATTAGACCAGGGCAGTACCAGGAAAAGGAGGTGGGTTGTTAAGAAAGAGGCAAACAGAAGTCTTAACACTGCCTGTCCTAATTGAGAGTAGCTCCTGGCTTGTATGTCCACACAGTAATGTTGAATGAACATTTGAACTGAGCTCCATGTAGCTGCTTTGTAGCCTGCCTCTAAGGGCACATTTCCTATGAAGGCTAGAGTGGCACCAGTATCATGTGCAGTCTCTGCTCTGTGTGTAAATGGTAGTTCCTTGTTGGATAACCTGTAACACTGCTGTATGCATTTTACAAACAATGTATAAATGGCTTCTTTGGAGACAGGATCCCCTTGACTCCTTGCAGCTAAGGAAATAAAGAACTGGTCTGTTTTTCTGATTGGTTTCATCTTAGGAGAGCAGTAATGTGCCATCTCAATAACGTCTAGTGTATGGAAGGCTCTCTCTCCAGAGTTGTGTGGGTCTTGAAAAAACGTTGGCAGTTCATGGTGGACATGGAATCTAGAAATGAGCTTCAGTGCGAACCGTGGTTACGTTCTTAGGACCACTTTGTTTTTATGTATCTTGGCAAAAGGCTATGATACTGATAATGCTTTGTGCTCACTTGCCCTTCTTATACAGGTGGTGGCTATAAGAAAAGCAGCCTTGTAAGTGAGATTCCTGAGGCTTGTTTATGCATGGGTTTGAAGGGGTGGGGGGCCATATGCTTACTCAAGCCAATTTTTAAATCCCAACCTGGGGGTTCATTTGCATAAGGGGGATACATTCCTTTTACCCCTTTCATGAAGGCTTTCACGACTGTAATCTTCCACCATGAAACCTTGCACTGTGATGTATATGAAACTGAAACGAGTGTTACAAGTATTTCGTCTATTGCCATGTTTGAAGTGTTTGAAAATGTATTGACAAACCTGGTGATGAAGTGTGCAAGTATGGAAAAATAAACTCGATCTGCAATCGGTTCTACTCCATCTAAGTATCGATAGAGGAAGAAAAACATTTAGAGACTGTAACATGAACACAGACCTGTTGATAAGTAATGAACAAAAATGTTGTACGAACGTGGGCGTGCATACAGTTTTATTCAGTGATAATGTATGTGTGTTGAATAATGCATACAATGTCTCAGAACCTGCTAACACTCAAAGGAAATATAACACACAAACAAAGCCTAATGTCTCAAAAAACCCTTGTCAACAGAAAAAAATATCACAGGAAGCAATGTACGCCCCTAAAGTTAACCGAATGGGTCGTAATGGGTGTATTTCAATGTCAAGAAACATGCTAGAAATCACTGCAAGCGGATCTGTGACAGGGGCTTTAGAAAAAATAAAAGATAATGACACCTGCACGACATCCAAAGGTAATAAATTGTCCCCAATCACTAGTAATGAGGGCCTCCTCGATGTCAATTTACATATAAATGTATGTGTGCCCGGTAGTGGTCGACCAGGGGGAAAAAAACTGGTAAATGACATTCAAAGTTATATGGTCGAGCCAATAGAGGAACCAAACCGAGTGAATCGTAAACCGAATGGTACCTCTAGAATGTAGTAGACAAATCTGCTCAATTAGCTTGTGTAGCAGCCAATTTATTGCAGGTCGATTCCTGGGATCTCTCAGAAATACATAAGTATTGGTCCATCTTCTGACAAGATAAGGGTGTTTGTGGAGCAGAAAAAAGATCATACCAATCAGTTTGTGGGCATCTTCATCAGAAAGGACCATCTGTACTTCCCGTACAATACTCAGGCATCTGGAGGATTTGCTCAATGATGGCTGAGAGCAGACTCCTCACAATGGGACCATTTTTAGGATCTTGTGGAAACAGATGAATGTCACAAATTCTCCCAACCAGTGCAGGATATACTTGCAGAATAAAGAGAAAAACAGCAAGAACAAGCCGGTACGTGCCGACATCAGACACCACCACGGGCGCCTCCAAATAGAAACTCGGTAAGAAAGGAATCGGGGAAACTGCACCCTCTTCCAATCATCCAAAAGGAATTCAAGATCTGTCAGTTTTCTCCTTCGGGACGTCAATGTTTCACAGTCCAATGTTAGCAAACGCCTGTGGCTCAAGAACAATAGCTTTTACATTCCTTGCTTAGCAGCTACAAAGAGTGTTGCGGTTGAACCACAGTCTATGTGCACACTTTCCCTCGGTCTACTGGACAGTCTCTGCATCCTTCTTCCTCGTCATCGATCTAGTAAGCATGTGCTGAACTTCTTCTCTGTGTCTTTGTTTCCCAATGGGGCGGGGGTGTGGTGGTCTCTTCAGATTAGACTTTTATGTCTCCCAGGTGTATCCAAGCGCATCTCCCTAGGACCTTTACTGCCGATGGAGTAAGGTCCTCCTCTATGAAAGGGCTGTTAAATCTGGGCTCGTGCCACTTTCACGTGAAATTCCCGATTAAGATTTTATCATCTGGAAAAAGTCTTGGGACCTGTAGTTCCTCATGTCTGGTTACTGTATGGTCTTCATCTGTGTTCTGAGACTGACATCCCATCCGTTTGACTTGATCTGAAATGACGCAGATACTCGCGGTCATACATGTTAAGTAAGCACATACCTAATTTCATAACAATTCTTCAGTTGTCTGGGCATCACTCCTAGTCCTCGATGGAGGAGTAGGAGGTGTTCTCATTCACCTCCCAGTGACTAGTTTGTGGGGTGTGAGGTGGTGGTCAGAGCCAGGCTGATTTCTCAATGCATTTAATGCTAGGGGCAGGCAATGCAGCCATACCTTTATAAGTGTTAGTTTTAATTTAGCTATTCTCTCTTTGAGCAGACCGTTGAGTCTCTCACAAATCCCCATTCGCTTGCGGGTGATAAGCAGAAGAAAATGTATGTTTTATGCTGAGCAATAACATAATTTGCTCAAACACTTCGTTCACAAAATGGGGACCATTATCTGATCTCAACACCTCACATATTCCCTATCTAGGAAATACTTCTCAAACTAAAAACTTTGCAGTACACGTGGCATCAGCTTGTGTGCATGGGCCTGCCTCGATCCACCTAGAAAAGGGGCACAATACAACTATCATACCTATATCCATTACAGACCTGCACCATATCAACACAGTCGATATGTAAATGCTCAAAAGGACCATTTGGTCGAGGGATAACCCCTCTAACTGTTTGTAACATGTGCCCAGCAATAAACTTTTGACATCCGATGCAATTTACTACATGAAAAGCAACGTGTTCTAACAGGTTCGGTACGAACCAGTTCTCCACAATGGTTGCTGCTAGGCTCTCCGTAGTGACATGCGCAGGGTAGTGTAGCTGCTCTAACACCACCCTTAATAAGGATACTGGCATCATCCGTTTGCCAGTGCTGTCCTGTCGCCACAGTGCTTCGGAAGGGGATAAAAAAACACCCCCTCCGTGTCCACAGGTCTTTCTTATCCTGTGGGGCTCCACCTGGAACTTCCAACAATTGCGTTTGACAAATGGTTAAAGCTTTCATTCACAATCATCACCACCATTCTCTCCTTCACATCAGGCGTATTAAAGCTCATTATGTCAAGTGAATATGGAACTCTTTTTGCTTCTTTGTCTGCGGCTTTGTTTCCGCATGAAATAAAGTCTGTTCTTTTAGTGTGTGCTACGCCCTTAACTATCGCAATGGCTACTGGGAGTTGTAGTGCCTTAATAAGTCTGTCCAATAAGGCAGCATGCTGCACTGAAGTGCTGTCCTCTCGGAGGTAACCCCTCCTTTTCCAGCCTGCTAACCCTGCATGTACGGTTGACGTCACATAGGCAGAGTCACTGTACACGGTTACTTCTTGGTCTGCATGTTTCTCGAGCGCGACAATTGGCACCACTAATTCTGCAGCCTGTGCTGAAAAGTGAGACAGTAGTCATGCACTTGACATTACTTCAAATTTCCCTTTAGCTCTGTGTTTTACCACGGCAGCACCTGAATGCCTTTTTCCATCAGTTTGATCAATCTTCGAAGAACCATCAATAAAAAGAATCTCTCCTGCTGCTAGAGCATTTTCCTTCACCCTGGGAATCTCATCATAGAATTCCTCATAACTCAAGCAGTCATGTACTTGCTCGTCCTGTGCCAATGGTTCAGCTACAAACATGGCAGGGTTCACGTCTTACGCCAGACTATTTTAATCGCTGGATTCGATATAACCACCTCATAAGCAGAAGCTCTTTGAGATGTCATTGTACCATTAGGTTTCTCCAAAACAGCAAACAAAGCATGTTCAACAAATAATCTTATGGAACACCCCCATATGCTGGCAGACTTCTCAATAGTGAACGCGGCTGCGGCCAACGATTGTTCGCACAGGAAGTGACCCCCCCATTACTGGGTTGAAAAAATCCCACTGTAATATGCTAAGGGCTTGTACGCTAATGTAGTTCTCTGCGCAAGTACTGCTGCCATTACTGTTCCATTTGTGTGTGAAAATAAACTCCTCAGAATAATTGGGAATCCCTAAAACTGGAGCTGTACAAATTGCCTTTTTTAACTCATCAAACCCCTCCTCCATTTCCTCAGCCCATACAATATTTTCCTGATTCTGCTGTGTTTTTTCAGGGCCTGTAGAAAACGTCTTGTGTACGAACTATAATCAAATACCCATGCTCTGATATAATTGCATAGACCCAAAAACGGTTGCATTTGCTTTATCGTGTGTGGTTTTGAGGTTTTCAAAATTGCCCAAGTTCTTTCAGGTGCAACTTTCTTTCCTTTGTGCGAGATTAACTGAACTATGTACACCACCTCTTCTTGGCAATACTGCAATTTCTTTGTCCACCTTATATCCCTTCTCTGCTAAAATAATCATTAGCTGAACTGAGTCACGATTGCACTCTTCTTCTGATGTGCTGCAGACAAAAATGTCATCTAAGTATTGCAGTACAACACTTGGCAAATCAACCTTGCTTAAGTCTGTCTGCAGAACTCTATTGAAAATCGATGGTGACTCATAATACCCTTGAGGTAATCTTGTGCTTTTCAGCTTAGTCTAATGGAACATAAATGACATCAGATCTTGACAATCCTATATTGCGCCTCAACAGGGATACTACATAGGATCGTCACTGGATTAGGAACGAGAGCAAACTCTGCATCTACAATCTGGTTAATTGGCCTCATATCTTGAATTAAACGCCACAACCCCCCTTAGATTTTTTGATAGGGTACACTGCAGTATTGCATGGTGACTCTGAAGTCACTAAAATGCTCTGATCCATAATGGCGGATATTGCCTTAAAAATACCCTTGTCTGCTTCTCGAGACATATGATACTGCCTAGCTAGAGGTAAAATTGCTCCTGGCTTGATTTTAATCTGGACTTCTCCCACCCCCTTAAACAGGTCTACGTAATAGGGGCCTGTAATTCATAAAGAAACTGGCACTTTTGCCATATCTTCATCAAACAATGTGAGACCCTGTCGCACTATCATCATTCTCTGTGGAACCCTGCGCCTTTTTGCCCTAATCCAATATGTAATGCTCATTTCAAATATTACTTCGTCATCAGATGGGTCATCTCTAAATATGTCCTCATTAGTGATGTCAGTCAATCTGTAACCCTCTCCAATAGCAATCGCTGTACTCCATGATCTGTCATCATCAAACCCTCCGAGCATGGCCAATTCTCCTCGCACTACAGCGGCTTGTAACTCCAAGTGAAAAACCTATCCCCCCTCTTCGTCCATGGGAATCTCTGGCCTAAAGAGAAATTAATCAGGTATTCTCATAGTCCTACCCACTATACCAGGCAGCCATGGTCGCAAAATGCATATCCCATAGTGAAAAACCTCTTGTTCTAATGGAATCCCTCATATTACGATTTGACCCTGAGGGTGAGGAAGGCCTGGGCCTTCGCCCAATGGCCATGACAGCACTCCCCCGCAAGGCCCCTCTCACGGGAGTCTCTCTCCCTGGTCCAGGTTTGGTGGGATTGTTATGGTGAAACCACCCGATTAGTCGAGGTGCATGGACAAATTCAACAGGTTCCAAAGTACGATCTTGAGGTCCATAACCCTCCCAATCGATTAAGTAGTACAGCTTTGATCATACCATCTTCGAATCCAGGATGTCTTTGACCTCATACTCAGGTTCTCCTTCGATAAGTTCTGGTTCCAGCGGCCTTTTGATCCTAGTCTCGGGCTTCACAGGCTTCAAAAGGGAAACGTGAAACACTGGATGAATTTGCATGTTGGCGGGTAGATCTAGTTTTACTGCGGCCGGATTGAGGATGGTCTTGATAGGATAAGGTCCGAGATATCTGGGACGAAAGATTCAAGGTCCTTCTAATGGTATATTTCTGGGAGCCAACCATACTCTATCCCCAATTTGGTAATGTGGGGCTTCCCTTCTATGCCTGTCAGCAAACTTCTTTTGGTGTTCCTTGACTTTAGTTAAATTCTTGGTTGCTTCTTTAAGAGTTTGCGTAATAGTGTTAAGTAGAGAGGTGATTGCCAGCATTTCTAGTTCATCAAGTGGATCAAAGGAGAATGTCCGGGGATGCCGACCATTCATGATACAGAATGGGGTTTGTCCAGTACTGGTGTGGATTGAGTTATTGTGTGCAAATTCAGTTAACCAGTGAATGTCTTCGGTCAGCATGCATCTCAGGTATTGCTCTAGCGTCTGATTAGTCCTCTCAGTTTGACCATGGGTTTGGGGATGGTGACTGGTGTAGAGGCGAAGATCGATTTGTGCTATCTTGCAACAACTCCTCCAGAATGCAGAGACAAATTGCGATCCTAGGTCAGAAATCAATACCGAAAGGAAACCATGTAGTTTGATTATTTGTTCTAGGAATACAGTAGCCAGAGTTCCAGCAGTAGGAAATCCCCTGAGTGGAATGAAGTGTGCCATCATTGAGAATAAATCTACCACCACCAAGATTGTGTTAAAGCCGTTGCAGGGAGGTAAATCTGTAATAAAGTCCATGGATAATGTATGCCAAGGGACTGGAGATATAGCCAGTGGACGTAATAATCCTGCAGGACTTGATTTTTGGGATTTCTGTTGTGCACAAACTCCGCAGGTTGTAATAAACTGGACCACGTCCTTTCTCCATGTTGGCCACCAAAAATTCTTTGTGATTTTGGCTCGTGTCTTAGTAATCCCGGGATGTCCTTCCACTAATGACTTGTGGTAATTAGCAATACTCTTGTTTTGAGTTTCTTTGTCCTTGATGTACAGTCTCTCCCGGAAATAGGGTAAATTGTCCATGGAGTACTGGCTCCCCTTGTTTAACCATTCTTGTTGGGCGGTTTGGTGCATTTGAGACTAGGGGTCGATCTTCAAATCTTCCCAGCAGGCGGTTACTGTGATCTGATTTTGAATTCGCTCTTCTGGAATGATGGGTACTGGATCTGATGATATAAATGCATCTTTATCCTCTCCCATTCGCGACAGAGCGTCTGCCTTTCCGTTACGCACTCCAGGACGGTATGTGATCACAAAATCGTACTCCGTGAAGAAAAGAGGCCAGCAAAGCTGACGAGAAGACTAGGCCATGGCAGTTTTCAAATATTGCAGATTACGGTGATCCGTGATAACGGTGACAGTATGTCTAGCTCTTAGAAGGTAGTGTCTCCAAGTTTTAAAAGCTCCTTTGATCGGCAGTAATTCTTTGTCAATTATGGCATAGTTCTTTTGTGGTGCTGTAAACTTACGGGACCAAAATGCTATGGGATGTAACTGTCCCGTGTCCGGATCCTTTCACGATAACACTGCCCCCATGGCCACACTGGAGGCATCAGACGCTACTACATAGGGTAGATCTGGTCGGGGATGTCAAAGGATGGATGTGGAGGTGAAAGCCGATTTCAATTCCAGGAAGGCTTTTTCGGCGTCAGGAGACCAATAAAACTTCTTATTCTTTTTTAATAAAGAAGTGATAGGATGAACGATTTGGGAAAACCCTGGGATGAATCGCCGAAAGAAATTGGCAAACCCGAATACGCTCTGCACTCCCTTGATCGATGTCAGGGATGGCCACTGAAGAATAGCTTCCACCTTACGAGTGTCCATGTTCACCTCTCGTGGGGTAAGCATAAAGCCCAAAAACTCGACTTCCGTAACATGGAAAGAGCATTTTTCCAATTTAGCAAACAACCAATGTTTGCAGAGTTTCTCCAGCACGGCTCTTACATGCACGGCTCTTTCTTGGATGCTGAACAGATGAGGATGTCGTCAATGTAAACTAGGACACAGATGTCCAACAATTTGTGGAGTACATTGTTCATAAAGAACTGGAACGCTGCTGGTGTGTTGCATAACCCAAAGGGCATGACCTGGTACTCGAAAAGTCTGTATTTGGTACGGAATGCCATCTTTCACTCGTCGCCTTTTTCACTCTTACCAAAATGGTAAGCTCCCCAAAGTAGTTCGGGAATGAGCGGCAGAGGGTACCTATTCTTCACGGTAATCTGGTTTAATGCCCTATAATCTATACAAGTTCTGAGGTCCCCTTCCTTCTTTGGCACGAAGAAGAGCGCTGAAGAGGCTGGGGACTTGGACAGGCGGATGAATCCATTAGCTAAGTACTGATCTAGGCATGTTCTTACGTGCTGATTTTCTTGCTCAGTCAGAGCGTAGATTCTGCTGCAGGGAATTTGTGCTCCTGGGACCAGATCGATTTAGCAGTCATAAGTGATACGCTCACCTGATATCCCCAGGGGCATCTGGAAGGCTTGGAGATCTGGAACCCTGGATGCGTTAGTTGCCCAGTGCTGAATAATGAATCTGCAACTACAGAAGGGAGGATTTGTGATAACTGTCTCTAATGGGTGAATCTGCCACCTCCCACTGACCGATTCCCTTCCCACTGGGTGGGTTCTTTTCTCACCCTAGTTATTTGTAGGGTGAGCTATTCATCCTCTATTTCTTGTGCAGGGGCGCTTGACGTTTGTTGGCGAGCTGCCAGAGTTGCTTCACTGGTGCAGTATGCCTTCCTTGGGCCCAGGCCTGCTGTGACCCCGAATCTGCTGGTAGGCAGGTAGGTTTGTTAATTTTAAGTCTTTGTTCTGTTTATGGCAGTAATTCGTTAATGTCTTTATCTCCTCCTTTTCAGGTGTGAAGGTCTTGATGATGGCGTGCTGGATGGAGAGGCACGGCACGTTTTCTAGGTAAGAGAAAGCGTGAAGCGCAGCGCCTTTATTGTCTTTTAAACCTAACCTGTGTTTTCTTCTTCTTTTCCTCACAGGCCGCTGTGGTGCTACGAATGGATGAGAGCGCGATGAAAAACAGGCCCCCGGAATCCGTTAAGGTAAGTACAGCACTGTGCGGTTGTTTAATATTGAAAGCGAACCTGAATATGTGTCTTTTCCTTTGCAGATGTTGCTGTGGTGCTCCGGATGGAAGCGTGGCGTAGAGCGATGGAATTCAGGTAAGACTGATGAATTCGATGTTTTGGAAGTGCACCTTCAAATATGGTTTTTTACCTTTCTCGTTATTGTAGGTTGCAATGTTCGAACAGCAGCTGTCGTAGCGGTTCGCCAGAAGTCCTTAAGCTAGTACTCACAGGTGAGTGATGTTTCTTCTTCTCTCGGTTTCCACAGATTGCAGCCCAGTTGAGATGCTGAGTGCTGGATGGTGTTTTCGCAGGTAAAACAGAATAATCTTGTTCTTGCAGGATTACAGGAAGATGCTGAAGACCAGGAGCTGGACACGGTGAGCGTCACGCTGCAGGTTGCAGAATAACACGAAGCGTGTTCTGCAGTCACGGTGTGGTTTATATAGCTCAGGTAAAGTAGTACCAGGGAAAGTAGTTCCAGGCCTGCCACACCCAAAACACTAGACAGCATGGCTTGGTTCTTAGAACTAGACTGTGTGGGTGCTTCCATGTTGGATTTAAAGGCCCATGTACATAAATGGGAACTAGTTTGAACAGCCCTTCCTTCCTACATATGAGCCTGGTGCCAAAGGCGCCAGGACTGGCTCAGGAGCCCTTTTGCAGTGGTTTTAAAGCCCTAAGGGTTGTGGTGGGAGCCAACTTGTGCCCCCTCACAGTGGTCATGACAATAAGTTCTGTGGGGTAGGCAGGGAATTAGCTTGTTCCTTTTGGAACACGTCTAGAAAATCTTGATATTCAGAAGGCAATGAACCAACAATTCCTAGGATGGGTTTCCCCTCGAGTTGTAGTTTCCTCCCGTCCCTGTGGTAGCAGCTTTTTGCACATTCTTGAGGGAAGGTCAGCTTCCTTGTGCGCCAATCAATCCTTGGGTTATGGGTTTCGAGCCACGGCATTCCGAGGATCATCTGGAACTTGGGGGCCCCTATAAGATCAAACGAAATGCTTTCCCGATGACCATCCTGACATGTCAGCATTACCTTATCGGTGTGTTGAATTACTGGCCCAGAAGACAGCTGCGAGCCATCTACGGCAGTGACGTTTTCCAAGTGTGGTTTGTGCTGAAGTGGAAGGCCTAACCGTGCGGCCGAATCCTGACTGATGTAGTTTCCCAACGCACCACTGTCTATGTAGGCTTCTAGAGCATGGACTCCGGTTGTTGGTGGTGGGTTTTTAGTACCGGAATGAGCAGGTAGGAGGTCTGTACAACATTCTTAATGCCGATCGACAAGTGGACCCATACACTTGCCGGGCGTCCGAGTTTTCCGACTTATGTTCCTTTTCTCCGTTACCATTCTCCGTGGCACCACCCATTTTCTTGGGGGGTTTAATAGGGCAATCTCGCAAAGAATGTCCAGCTTTTCCACAATATAAACAAAGGTGTTGTCTCTTTTTTTCCCTCTCAGCCTTAGAAATGGGAGCCCGCAATCCCCCAATTTGCATATGTTCGGTAGTTTCTTGAGCCTTGGCTTGATTGTCCCAAGGTCGCATGTAAACCGACCTCCCTTCCGCCCTTGTGCAGTCCATTTTTCGGTCTTGTAAGCGATGGTCCAATTGCACCGTCAGGTTGATATATTGCACGCAACACTCGGCCGGATTGACCACTAGAGCTAGTACATCTTTTAACTCACCCCGTAGCCCCCGATAAAAAAGTGTGGTCCTTTTCTCCTCTGGCCAATTAGTCTGGGCTATGAAGCGGTTGAAGGTGGCAATGTAAGTCAATAAATCATGGCTCCCTTGTCTAAGAGATAGTAAGTCATTTGTTGTCTAACGCTTGCCCTTGGGTGTGCTTGGCAAACAGTTTTTCCAGTTTCCGTTGGCATTCCCCAAAGTTCCGAAGTATTGGATCATCCTGGGTTACTAATGGGTTGGACCAGTCCGCTGCACAGTCTCCCAAATAGGAAAGTACAAAAGCCACCCTTGCGCTGTCATTGGGGAAGGCTCCAGGTTGGCACAAGAAGTGGAGACGGCGCTGGTTTATGAACACAGCGTATTTGTTCGGGTCGCTGAAGAAGCGCTCTGGAGGAGCTAGTGGGACTGCCCCCGGAAGTACCACTTACACTGGAGGTGAAGGTGGTGGCAAAGGAGTTGGTGTAACCCTGGGTAACAGAACCTGTCCTGCGTGTGCCTGGAGCATTTGCCTTGCCAACTCATCCGTCCGATCTCGGGCTACTATTAGATCTCTTATCAAGGAATTATTCTCTTGTCTTGAGGCATGCACTTCAGCCCGCAGCTCGCCCAGTAACTGGGCTAACTGGTCGGTTTCAGAGGTTTCCATTACAACCAGGCAGAGATTCAGAGAGGCTTTGCGTTCTGTTATGCTCATCTAGTCTCTGCGGGGGCGTTGGGGCACGGTTGGAGCCCTCCCTCGACTTGGCTCCTCTGTGTCGGCTATCTTCCCCAGCTGCTGCGGTGTAGACTGTTCTGGATGCTGGTCTTGCCCCTAGGAGAAGATGAGATGCAATGAGAATGGCGTGGGCGTGTCACAAACTCCCCCGACTCTTTCGTGCCAAAATGTAGTGCGCAAGACTTTTCCCATGAAAGCTCGCCTGTTTTGTAATGCTGAGCTCTTCCTGCTTCCTTCAGCAGGGGCGCATAGAGTAGACCTAGTTGCTTCACTGGCCCGAGGAAGTGGCGATCCAGACTGGCTGCAAGCAATCCACTTGGAAGGTAAGTCTTTTGTTGTTATTATTGTTTGTTTATTATAATGTCTTTGGCAGTGAGTCTTTTGCCTTGATTGTAAAATAATAAAATAATTCTTGCAATGTCTCTTCTCTTCCGAATAGGTGTGACGATGGTAGATCGGAATCGTGGAGTGATTCAGGGGATTCCCTAAGATGATGGAGCTCTCAAATCAGCAGGTAAATTGGCCATTATAATGGAGCTCTAAACTCAGGTATGGAGCAGCCAAGTGTTTGTTATTTATAAGATTACTAACCTGTTGTGCTCTTTTTCCCTTGCAGAAGCGGTCTGGCGGCGTGGAGCAGAGTCTGGAGTCTCAAATGCCGATCTGCGGCCCCGGATGAAGATATCACGAAGATGAAGAAAAGAAGAGGAGTTCCTGCGTCGCTGGACATCCGGATCGGGTGAGGAAAGGCCCTGACTCCGATGGCGATGGAAAGCAGGTAGGGTGCGCGCACAGCGATGGAGCGGCTGGAATCGGGTAAGGTGCGCCTTCAGCGATGGAGAGGCAGGGATAATGTAAGATGTGCCTTCAGCGATGGAGAGGCTGGGATAAGGTAAGATGATCTTCAGAGGTGGAGTAACAGGAACCGAGCTGAGGAACAGCGGTAAGCGTCACACTGCAAAGCAGAATAACGCGAAGCGGGGGCATGTGGTTGGGCTGGCCTTAAATAGGCTGGCTCTGGCCCCTCCCTTTGGCCCCGCCTTGTGGCTCCACCTTGCCCCTCCCAGGGATTCTTGCACGTGCCTCTCAATGATATTCTATGGCCACGCCCGGCCCTGATGCACGTGCCTTAGGCACAGATTGTGCAAAGCACACTTTTCTAGGAGCCTGGCGCCAGAGGCACCAGGACCGGGTTCATTTGGACCCTGAGGGTGAGGAAGGCCTGGGCCTTCACCCAATGGCCATGACACCCCTCCTCAATTTAGGTAGGTCCAGATCCGACCATGTCACTTCCTTGTCTGTCTGAGAACACCCCTCGGGACCACATACACCAGTGCCCTCCTCGCCAGGGACGGAGGTTTTCCCTGTCTTCGTCTGACATATCTTGTCCCCAACTAATGTGGCTTCCCTCTTTCTCGTCTCTGTTTAGAGTCAGTCAGTCCAAAGACAAGGCTCTGTGCTCGAGGCTGAACAGACTCCTCTCTTTGCCTTGCGACTGAGCACCTTCAAATCGATCGTCTTTCCACTGGTTTCTCGATTCACTTTTTGTCCTCATCTCTTGATAAGCCTTCTTGATTCTGCGATTCTGTCTCCAAAAGCTATATCAAAATTATCTTGGAAATCTACTCTAGAAGGTCCTGGCATTGGTTCTTGTGTCGGGAAGAATTCCTCTATGTCCTCCCATGCCACTACTGGACCAGGTTCCATTAGCTCCTTCTGTCACGTGCCCTCTGCCTTCTCTTTTGTTCCATTTCTTCATCAAATTCTCTTAGTTTCTTTGCTTCCTCCCTAACCCTTTCCTCTTCCTATATTTTCACCTTTCTTCTCTTGTTTGCCCTATGCACTTCTTCATCCCTGCGTCTTTGCATTCTTTTATCTCTCAATTACTGTTCTTCCTCTTCTCTAGCTTGTCTCATTCTTCGATTGATCAGTTTATTATCATATTTTCTCTGCTCTTCTGCTTTCTCAACTGTTCATCTTGATACAGTTGTTCCTGCCTTTGTCTACTCTTTCTTTAGCCTTGTCTTCTTTCAATTGTTCCTCTCATTCTGTCTTTATCTTGTTCATCCTGAGCTTCTCTTTGCCTTACTTCCTCAATGCTCGTTCCATCAAGTTTGAGCAATATCTGACCGCCCATCCCTTCGCTCTGTATGAGCGCTACCTTGTCAGCTTTGTCTTTCTCTCCTTTCCATCTTTTTATTTCTCGGTCCATATCTAGGGACGTATTTGTTCGGTCACTTCTCTCCTTGTTCCGTAGGACTTTAGTGATCACATCCCTTTCTGGAGTCTTTTCTGGACTCTCGTCGCTGCTACATGCAGGCGGCTCATATGTCGGATTGATGTACCCTGTCGCTGCCTTAAGTTCTCTTAAAGGATATAATTCTTCATCTTTCGTACTATCGCCATTTACTTCAGTTGCGGTAGGCGGAGCAGAAGGCTAAACACCCCCCTCTTTACACTGGTTAAGCATCCAGTCTTCAGGAGGCAGGTCTTCCTTTTCCTCCTGGTACATCTTCCAAAGCTCTAGGCTAGCTAACCTCTTTTCTAGCTTTTTTCCCCCCATGTACAATACATGCAAGTACGTCATCATGTGTTGAAAAATTGCTGCTTTGGACAGTGATCCCCCCTTGTGGCCTTGGCATGAACATGCCATTAACCCATTCTGCACTGTATTGCTTAAGCTTGGGTGCGTGTTTTGGCAGCTGTTTGCACAAGTGTAAAAGTAAAGTAACATACTCCATCATCACTAGTCACAATTTACTGTCAATACTTACCGTTATTTTACACAGATAAATACTTTTCAGAAAAATAATACAATATGAGTGTGCACCAACCGTCGCAGATCCAAACCTCTATGTTTCACTTCTTCAATCTACCTATTCAATGAACACCATCTGTCAACTAAATGAATAATCAAATTTCAGCCTTTTACCACAATCTATTACTTTTCGTTCAATATTTCATCATTTCTTTACCACATACAATATACAGACAGACAGACTGGCCGGCCCAACATAAATTTCCACCAACGCTCCTTGTGGCTACTCTCTCTGCCCCTAAAAATGACTCTGATCGGAGTGTGAGTCATTCTATTTAGCAACCCTTGGTCTGCTCGTATCCTATGTCCACTTGGACTTTAGAACAACAACTTTCTTAAATGTCTCTTTACAAAGGCTTATCATATGGATCCCTCCTTGTCCATATACCTTAAACTATGACGCTCTTCATCCTTAAACCCATTTACCCCAACCAACCCCCTGTTACTCTTTCCCCGTTACCACTTTACCTACTCAGTGCTCATTCATCGTTTGCCCCCTCTCTGCGTTTTCAGCTTCTGACCCTCAGTGTCGCCTCCTCCTCAACCAGCCACTTTAGCCTTTGATCCGCTCAGCTGCCTGTAGAAACCGGGAGGGGAATTCCGTGCGAGTTGTGCACTGAAAAACACAACTCACTTACTAATTAAGCATTCTATGTGGTGTTTTTCAGCGACACTTGACTTGCAACAAGACTTGACTTCACCAATCAGAAATCGGCTAAAAATTCAATGGGGCCTATTGGTCTAGATTAACCTTAATATTGTGTAAGAATGGAGCGAATTACGGAAACTTTGCCAAATTCTTATTAATTGTTTGGCATACAATGCCCTACCAACCTCATTATGTTCTTTTTCTTGTGTTATCTTTCTGATTATTCAGTTTTATTATTCACTAATTGAAGAACAATATCCAGATTTGATGTTCAGCACAGGTCTTGTTACTAGATAAGTGCTTTGTAACTTGAGTCAACTCCTCAAAAGTGTATTCGGTTTACCAAGACCTAGTTAGTTTCATCTCAACTGGTGTTCAATTCAGCTATGAAAGGTAAGCTATGAATACCTGCAACCGTACGTAGTGTTGAACAAATAATAAGATATAGTACATGATTTTAATTATTATTTTGGACGAGACTATGATGGTGGTTCTTACACATTAAATTGTGTTGGTTTTTTTCCCCCTCTTTTTTTTCTCCCTCTATTTTCCATTTATATATTGTCTCCCCGCACTCCCTCGTCTCCCCATGACCATTTGCCGAATTGTGCATTGGTATGTAACGTGGCTTTGCCTGTTAATGCAATGTATCTTTGCTAATGGTTATTTTTTTCAAAATGGACATCGACATGAATGAATGCAGTCGTTTTAAAAATGATGTGGATTATAGATCAGATACAGTGACTTGAAAAAGACTGATGTGGTCAAAACATGTGTCGGCAACTACAGTATTGATTTTGGAATAACACTGATTATTGAGTTTGGTTTCATCTCATTATAATGACTTTATGCCAGCGCATGTACATGGAACACACCCTACATATCCTGTTTACTAGTAT
This sequence comes from Ambystoma mexicanum, assembly GCF_040938575.1. Lineage (NCBI taxonomy): Eukaryota > Metazoa > Chordata > Amphibia > Caudata > Ambystomatidae > Ambystoma > Ambystoma mexicanum. The sequence continues at coordinate 1,376,191,156 of NC_090934.1, forward strand.
ATGCAATTGCGGCCAGATACCAGACACCTGGAAAGAATGTTTGATCCTACCTGTGTACAAGAAGGGATGCTGGCAAGATCCAGTGAATTACTGCATGTTGGCTATGCTGAATATACCTGCGAAGATCTATGCCAAAGTCCTGCTGAAAGAACTTAGCCAGTGGATAACTTAACAAGATCTTGCCTATGAATCAGACTGGCTTTCGAGCCAAATAATCCATACTACATAATCTTGCGATTTTAGTGACTGCTATTTAATACACGTGGGAGAGGCAGCAATTACCGGTCTATGGCGCGTTTATAGACTTCAGCGTAGCCGTCAATACAGTTATAAGAAAAAGGTTAACGAATAACCTTGAATCATAGAATATACTTCCAGGTCTTTTATCTATGATTCGGCTATTATAAACAACACATCGGTTCAAGTAAGATTGGATGGAGGGCAGAAAAACCAGCAAACTCCCCACGATGATGTGTAAAACAGGATTGCATACTAGCAGCTACCCTATTCAACTTGTACCTGGCTGATCTTACGGAAGTTATCGATAGTACAGTGACATGTCCGATGAAGATTAGGACAATGAAAATAACCTGGCTGTGGTATGCAGATGATTTGTTGCTTCTGGACCAAACTGTACATGTTGGACACATACGCTAGTGAGGACGGTCTCCGTATTAATATTGCTAAAACTAAAATAGTAGCATTTATGGGTAAAGAAAAAACCAAACCATCGAACCGTATGAGCATGAGACTAGAGCAAAAAGTGGTTGAAACAGCAGAGTAGTATAAATATTTGGGAGTTCTCATTGATAATAAACTGAAGTGGACGACAAAATGGGAGCAAACCAAACAAAATGTATGAAAATGACACACACTGTGAGTCACTTTAGTGGGAAGCAGGGAGGGGGTTCTGTTAAGACTATCCTTCTGTTATGCAGTGCTAAGATTGTTCCATGCATCTTATATGGTATTGAAGTATGGGGCTCTAAGTTCAAAGCGGAGTTGATTGGGTTTGAGGCAAAATTTCTGCGCATTTGGTTTAGAATGCTCAAAGCTTTGTCAGCTGAATTCTTACATCTTGAATTTAACATGATGAAAAATGCAGACATAATAGAGTACAGGCAAGTGATGAGTTTTCAAAACTTTATGCTTCTGGAAAACTGTACCATCATGTAGAATGTTGATCAGGCATACACGAATATCAGTAACTACAAAAAATGTGGAATACTTGGTGTAATGTGAGTTAAACATAACAAATGGATGATTGAGCTTGAACAAGATAAAGTGAGGCGCCCCCAGTCTATGTTCAAAAGATGGTTAAAAAAACAAATATGTGGTTTGGGTGAGGAAAGTAATGTGGCACGCCTGTCTACTAATGCCGACAGTGGGGGTTTTATCAAATACTGGTTGGACCCAACAGAGAAGAACAAGTTACTTACCAACTGTAACGCTCTTTCGATTGGATGTTCCTCCCACGTATTCCTCCTCTTAGATAGATATATCCTTACCTTCAGCTTTTTCCGAAGCAGCAAGCTGAAGGTAAGGATATATATCTAAGATGAGGAATACGTGGGAGGACACAATCCATTTGAACTCTAATTACATTGGGGCTTATCCAAATAGTGTGACCATAAGACAATACCTGCTTGTGAAATTCACTATGTCAGATGCGTTAGAGATTACGGGTGCCAAATTTGGTATTTCCCGGTCTAATCGGTGGTGTAGACTTTGTGGTGAGGAGATCATTGAATCTGCAGAAAATATTATGTGTCACTGTAAGAGTGTTAAACTACTGAGGGGGGAGGGGGAGTACATACAAGCGTCAAATAACCCAATAGATGGACGACATAAGTACTATACGGCACAAGATAATGGAGGGCAATGATATGCAGTTGATTTACCATATGATGAAATTTTATGCAATATGTTTGGAGGTTTTATGAAGTACATCTGAAGGAACTTTGTTTTAAATTAACTTTCTAGTACAAATGTTATAGAATGTTATGTATAATTCTTTATGTCTGTGGCGTAAATTATGCGTAGGATGTTGAATAGTTTTAACATTTACTACCGAGTAGTCTAAATAGTAGTTTTAAGAATTAGTATTGTAGTAATTATTTTTAAACCTAGTGTTGACCGTGATCTGAGAAAGAATATTATTTTATTTTTACTTGTATGTAAATTATTGTAATTTATGATTGTTATATACAAAGCCAACTGTGGCTGTATGTATATTATGGCTAAATAAATACATTTGGTGGAATTTGCGTCGATTTTCCACAGTCTGCAAAACTACCACTAGATCGTCCCACTCTCCTTCTGCTTGAGACCATTGTTTAGCTAGCCAATATTTTATTGGAGGGACCTGCAGCCTTGCATGTGGCAAAATAAAAATGCATGATGCCTGAAGCCAGTCACCAGGTAACAGTCAGGAAGTGATGTGTCTTCTTGGTATGATGGCACAATAAAGATAATGCAATCTTACGAACAAGCCGCATCACCTTTCTGATTGTTACCTGGCGACTAGCTGTATAACAAGGGATTTGTGTCTTCTGTCTGAAAAAATGCCCCTAGGAATTGTTGGACTTGGCTGAGATTAGACTTAATTTTCTTCTCATTGACGGAAAATACTAGTTGAAACAGAAGGTTTATTTTCTCCTGTGTGTGCTGCTGACACATCTGTGGTGTGCCTCCTACTATGAGCCAGTTATCTAGATAAGGGTACACTGAAATTGATTATCTGTGCAGGTGCGCTGCCACCACAGCTAGTACCTTTGTGAACTTCTGATATGTGACATATGTGCTTGCAGGTCTTAGATCCAACACTGGGCGTTTGGTTTTGTCTTTCTTTGGAAAAAGGAAGTACACAGAATAAATACCCTTGTTTACCTCCGACAGAGAGATGAGTTCTATGGCTCCTTTCTCTAGTAGAGCCTCAATCTCTGCCGGGGGGGATCTTCTGATGTTCTAGAACATTTTTGTGTGACTTAGAGAATGACTGCGTGATGTTTTGTTTTACTCTATACAATATCAATCCTTGAAATTTGTTAGCACTCACTAGTCCGTTGTGATCCCCTGCCATGCGTGGGTGAAGTGGCAAATGTGACACCCCCAATACTGTGGTGACATGGGAGTGGACCTGCAGCTCTGAGTCATTTCTTGAAGGGGCAGCCAAACCCCTAGATGTTTGGCCTCTACTCCTACTATGCCCTTACATGAACTGCCTCTGGAAGGAGGATTAAGAACTCAGCAGCCCTCCTTGATTGGCACACGATGTTCTGATGCCCACTCATGAGGAATAGCTGGACTGGGCTGATCTTGGAAATCCCTGTGCACGAAAAGTGCACTGGTTGCCATAAAACCCCCTTTGCATGAAGGGTTTATCAGAGATTTGCTCATGCTCTTTTCTTAGCGGTTTCAAGAGCGTTGTCGACTGGTTTTTCAAACAGAACATTGTTTTCTATGGGCATATTGATAAGCGTAGCTTGGGTTTTGGGTTTGAACCCTGAGTTTCTGTGTCAGCAGGGTCAAGTGAGTTTTTAATAATGGCATTAGCAGTCTGTTTGCCCTTAGCAAAGGTTTTAAAGATCTGAGAGTGCAAGGGCTATGGCACGCCACTAACCTGCTCTTCCACCTGATCCGATGGAGTCCTATTGAAGCTGGCCAGAAGATATGATATGATATATGATATGGCATTTATAACACGCCTATACACAAGTGTTTCAAGGCGCGACGATGCAAGGGAGGGGAAACACAGGGAAGACAGACAGCGATCCTACTAGGCCAGGTGATCTTGAGACCGCGCAAGTGCAGGGGAGGCGGGAAAGGGTAAAAGTGCAGGGGCAAAGGGGAAGGGGCAGTGCAGTACATAGGATGACAGTGAAATAAATATAGAAAAATAAATAGAATAAATAGAAGTGCAGCCAGCTGGTGGTAAGTGCTAGTAGGGGCTGTAGGGATACAAAAACTGTCTGAGTGCAAAGGTTGCCAGGGGGCAGTGCAGGTGTGCATCTGGTGGCTGGGACCTGGGCCCAAGATCCGAGGGTAGACGGGTGAACTGGTGCAGTTTGAGATTCAGCCAGGAGATCTGAAGGGGAGAGGAGGAGAGAAAGCAGAAGCAAAGAAGAAGGTCTTGAGGTGCTTCCAGAACCAGAGATGGTTCTCCTAAAGTTTCCGAGAGGCAGGGAGGCTGTTCCAGAGGGAGGCCCCAGCAGAAGAAAGATCTACCACCAAATCGCTGCTTGGAGAAGCGACTAACCTTGAGGGAGATGGAGGTTGATGAGCAAAGAGCTTGAGAAGGAAGATATTTAGGAAGAGAGTTGAAGGTATTGAGGTCCGAGGCCCCAGAAGGCCTTGTGGACAATGCAGAGGGTTTTGAACTTAATCCTTGCCACCACTGGGAGCCAGTGCAGAGATTTCAGTCCTGGAGAGATGCGATCGCTGGGCTTGAGGCCAAGAACACGTTTTGCAGTCCTGTATTGGATGAGTTACAAAGGGCGGAGAGTAGAGGCAGGTAGATTTAGAAAGAGGCTGTTGCAATAGTCCAGCCTAGAGAGAACCAGAGCTCTAGAGACAGTGAGCCTCTGGGGGAAGGAGAGGAAAGGAAGAATACCTCGGAGGAGGTGCAGCTGGTAGTGTGACTTCTTAGAGACGTCAGATGTGACGAGAGAAGGAAAGTGTGGCGCGAATATGACCCCGAGGCTTTTAGCCTCACAGGTGGGAGCAGGAAGAGGGCCAAGAGAGGCCGGCCAGAGAGTGACAGGAAGGGAGGGAGCTGGTGTGCCGATGAGGAGAATCTCTGTCTTACTGGCATTAAGGCAGAGATCACTGGCGGCACACCACTCCTGGATGGCTGACAGACGGTCAGAGATGAGAGAAGGAGAAGAGGTGGCTGAAAGGAGCCTGAAAATGAACTGAGTGTCATCCGCATAGCACTGAAAGTTGGGGCAGAGAGCGGCTATGCGGGTTGTATAGTTGTTGGCAATACGTATCTTTAGGCAGCAGAAGTTGCGACTTTCTTACTGAGAGCATATATTTTTATGCTCTCTTTATCCAGTGCTTAAGAAGTAGCTAGGGGGCTACCCTCTCTTTTGTAGGTGGTAGTAACTACCAGGGAGTCAGGTTTTGAGTGACCCTTAATAAAGAGAGGGTCTGTGGGTGCAGGTTTAAATTGCTTTATTATGCATGGGTTGACTACTCTAGTAAGAGCGGGGGTAGAAAGTGAAGGTAGTAGAAAGTGAAGGTAGGAGACGTCTTCTGACGGACTGTACCAAAGGGATGTATTGCCCTATTGGTTTCTTCTCATTGAGAATGTTCTCAACAAAGTCAGTGTCTTACTTGGACTCCTGTGTGTCTATCTTAATAAAATCTGCTGCCCTCTTAATAATGTCATTATAGAGCCGCTGGTCATCAATGTGTGAGTTTTATACAGGCTCTTGTGTGATGTCTGGGGATGGGATAGTCATCAGAGTCTGTGCCAGCGTTGTCTTCTAAGAAGGCGTCCTCATCCTCGTCCACATCTATCTCAACTACAGACTCCCTTATATGGGTCAGTCTGTTATACCCTAGGAACTTTGGCCCGGAGGTTCCCCTTCTCCCTGAGAAATGTGATTATGTTTGACAGGGTGTTTAATAAATACACAAATCTAGCCATTTTATCCATGGCGCGTTCGAACCTCTCTCTAGTCTAGGTACCACGAGACTGGGTATTCTGGAGAAGAAAAACGATTTCCTCTTGTTGCTGTGTGACAGACTTTCTCTCTGTAGTGCCTCAGACAATGGAGAGGTGGCACCTGTATAATCTGATCCTTGCGTTTCAATATTTATCGAAACAGACTGTTTTGGCAGCTGCTCCTAGATAGGTGGTTGAGCTGGAAGGTTAGGCATGGAACCACTCTTGCTCTGTGTTTGTTACAGAATGTGCATCGGAGTGCGAGTACGAGGCGCAGAGGTTTTCTGAGGCGCTGAGCCGCCTGCTGAAAGGCTAGGTTCTGCAGCCAATTTGCCACTTTTCGACAAATTCACTGAAACATGAGCCGAGTGTGTATTAAGTTTATGTTTGTGCTTATGTGTCATTGCCTTGTAGGCCACTACACCTTTGAGAGTTTAATGTGCGAGTCGCTGTCACCAGAGGATCCCTCCATAGCAGTACGGGACGCCTGCCTTTCGCAGCTTTGGGACGGGGCATACGGCAGACTTCAGTCTCCCGGTCGGACGTCTCTCCGACATCACTTTTGGCCCCGGCGCGGTCCTGTTCAGCCTCGGATCCCTCCACGCCAGCAGGGTACTCTGACGATGCTTCAGCCTGTATCGTGTACACTGCCTAGCGCTCCGACCATCGGTCCTTAAGGCGTTTTGGCCGAAAGTGCTTAAATGCTTTGTACCTAGTTTGCTGGTGGTCCCGAGGGAGGCAGTGGTTACACACATTGTGTGTGTTCTTCCAGAGGAACTTTCAGTTGCAAGAAAGGCATAATTTAAACAAAGTCTTCTCCATAATAAGAGCCGTAAGACAGTGAGACATAACAGAGATTAAAGTGAAATGCAATTGAAGGCATTCTGTAAGTGAAATTTAAGAAGTGTTATCCCCTCCACTCTCCCTACTGCATAGGCCGAAGCAAGACTGTTGTCTGTCAAGAAAGTTCATGGCTTCCTGGACGTCTGGAGTTTCTTGGAGCTTTGTGGATGGGTCGATCAAGGAGCATCGAAAAATGAACGATAAGTAACAATAGGATACAGTTAAAGATGAAGAAGTCTTGGCAACTGGTAATAACTTTAGCTAGAGCGCCGCGAAAAACTACCACTATGGTGGAGAACAATCTGAGGACCTCGACGCAGGAAGGACCATGGGTACAGTACACATCACAGTAGGGCTAGTATTATACACACACCCAGTCGAAGTCCCTTTTTCGATTTCGAGAACAGGTCTTTGCTGGCTAGGGTTGATGGGAATTGTAGTCCAAAACATCTGCCAAGCCAAAGGTTGCAGACCACTGCACTAGAGGATAGGGTACGATGCCCAATTCTAAATGGACCCTGGCTCAGACATATGCAGCATCTGTGCACTCACTATGCAGGAGAACAATCATATTCCATTTAACATGTTCATGGGGAGACCATTTGCTGTAACATGTCCTTACCTTATTAAGATCTTCATGAAGCCCGTCCATTAAAAATAAGAGAAATTCCTGGGAATCCTGCTGGGTATTTCCAGCAAATTGATCATTGATTTTTCCAATTGTAATTTTAAAATCTCTTGGACTAATATATCTGTACTGTCCGGTCCACAGAGCTTTCATTATCACAGCAAATTCTTCGGCCACCTCACCTTTATGTCCCAACACGTTAGACCTACGATAAAAATGATTTTATTTATTTGAAGATTAAGAAAAATGTTACAAGGTTAATGCTGAACTCAAACTGTTAAGAGTAATTGTCCTATGCAAGACACTCCAAATAATGCCCATCCAACAGTGTAAAGTGTACCACCCTTTAAGCATACACCATAATATAAGAATATGTAATACCTTACTATCAAATGTATCAGTGGAAAAAGGTATATGCCATAACAACCTATTTAATCCACTGACCTAAAATGTCAGGATTGATGAGGAGTAATCTTCAAATATCCATTTCACTTTATTTGTTAAGTATAGTCAAATTGTTTTCAGTTCTTGGAAACATGGCAGTTGTCCTGTGCCATTAAATGTGTAGGAAGCTTCTATAGTGGTAGGTGGTTGTTATATATGCAATATGCTGTATATTAACAGAGGAAGAGGTCATCACTACAGTCCGTTGGGTCCTCGAGGTAAACCGTAGTGATGGAGATCAGAAACTAGAGTAACACTCTATAGCTTTGTATTCGCCATCCCTCTCTTATGAAAATGTTTGAAGAAGTAGAAGATCAATTTTAACACCAAAATACACATCCAGAAAGTAAAGTACTAGTGCAATAAGTGTTTATATTTATTTTAAGAAATGACCCACTCATAGGCAAGGATATTTATTGTTTAATGATGGAGAACCTTGCTTTCATTTAACAATAAAAGCCTTTAACATAACACTTAAACATTTTTTTAAACACAGTTAAAAGTGGGATCACAAAGCACTATGTAACACTCAGTTGTTACCTATTAATGTCCTTTTCATAACAGTTTTTATGAAAATATTCTGATAAAAATGGCGTATTACAAAGGCTTTGTAACACAGAGTTCATGTAGCAGGTGTTTCCCAAATTTCGAAGTCCCGTCAGTGCTGGTCCCGCTCCACCAAACACAGGGTTCAGATTGTGAATCCTATTTGCAGATAGTCTGGAGATTTCAGTTTTGTGTTGAATTGTAGGTCTGAAAGAAAGCAAATAAGTTTCAGTCTATGTTTTATTTTCAACAGAATAGGAACAAACCACATTGTACGTTTGTTTCAATGAACAGAGAGAACATACAGTCACTGGCTGATTGCACAAATGTGACAATAATGTAGTGTGGTGATACCGAGAGCCAGAGAAGAACAATGTAACAGTCCTGTCTACAATCTGGGAATGTTTCAAGAGACAAAGAAGCTTTAGAGGAAAAGCATCAATGAGAAGAGTAGTTTACTTTGTTTCATTTGGATGCTATAGACTCCGCAATCTCATCTCAAAACGTTTAAGCTAGTTAACTTTATGCTGGTTTTCGAACATCTTAATTGCAGATAATATAGGACAGGAAAAATGCTTCAATGAGCATGTTTATCTAACTGTGCCAATAAAATGCTGTCGCTTACTTGATGTCTGTCAACAGGCCCAAGGACCAAAATAGAAAAGTGATCCCTTTTCCCAGATACTAGCATCAAAGGGATCAAAGTGTAACATCCCAGAATGAGATGTGCATCTGCAATTCCTTCTTTGTCATTCTTATATTTGTTTAACTATCTGTGCCCCCTACATCAGTTTTTCTAGACATCAGGCCCTTTGGTAGTCTGAGTCTTTGGTAGTCTGACTATGCACGATGCGCTTATTACAAATACAAACAAGCTACTTCCTATCATGAATTATACCAATCACCTAAACTTGAGATTAGTGAAAAATGGTTAACAGTGCCAGAAAAACCCAGACCACATCCAGGGCCACGAGTCATCCCGATATGACAACATTGCAGAGCTACCTAAACTTTCATGTGCAAGCAGAACAGCCATAGCGAGCAAACCCCCTAGTGTTTGAAGGATACTTTAACCCACCCCAGGGTTTGGGTAATAGCAAACAATGTCATGTCCGTAATGTGTTGTGTTATGTTATGTTAGCTAACTGGGATTTATACCGCGCTCCACTACCATTTGCCTGATCTCTTGGAGCTCTAGTAATGTGTTTCTACCAGCCCTGTGACCAGGTCCCTCTAGGTGTCACTGTGCCTCGAGAACAACGGCCCATGTGAGAAGGACATTACTGGAACTGCATTTATGGGATCCTCTCATAGAAAAACTACAGGTCCCCACAGATGCACAGACATGGACATTCTTCAATGGTTCAGTAAACTGAAATGTCAGACTACTGCCATCATTCCTGTGCGAACCTGTGGGCATTGAATCTCAAAGCTTGCAGTTGTCAACAAGGAACAGCAACAATACGTTCCCGCCATGTGTGCTCAGAGCTGCAGGAACGGAACACAGCAGCGCCATAAGGGAACAAACACCTGAAATGGAATTTGAGGAGTGGTTGTGAACATGGAACAACACTCTGATCGGCTGAGAAAGACATTCATAGCAGGATGGCCAAACCCTGTGCTAATTTGACACAAGGAGGTAATCTTGGGAACCATTTTTACCTCTATTTTGTTATTTTGTAATGGAGTAATGCTTTCCTACATGTTTTTTTAGCATCTACATGTTATTACTTCAGGTGCAGTATTGCTGGGAGCTCCTTGACCTTTCCATTTTTACTTTACCTGTGTTAACACAAGTTGGCAGGAGGACACCCTTTTGTCCCTCCTGTAATTTATTTTGTGAGATCAGCACACCACAACCTTATGTGGAGTGCTGAGGGGAAACATTGCCTTCCTTTTCTCATTTTTCTAGTTACTTTTATTTACTATTACAAGTTCATCTGACAGGCTGGTGGCAGTGTTGCTTTTTGTACAAATGTTTGTGAACTATTGTCGCAGGCTGCCTTTGCAGCTGCAGTAAGGGACATAGGGGTCAGCATTTCCCTGAAATGGTGTCTGTACTTTTCTAAGCCCTGTTCATGATGACGTGTTCTTACTTGAGCCTTCTTGTACCCGCCTGGGTGGGAGAGGTCCTGATGGGTCTTTTGTCCTTGGCGGATTTCCCTTGGAAAGGCTGCCAAGGCTCTCAGTGCCTGAAAGGATAGGTAGTGGGCAAGGTGACCAAAACTCCCCTAGTCTTTGTCCTGCAGTGTGGCTGCCTGGAACCAGTTTGTACTGGGAGGCTTGCTGAATCCATTGGACAGCCACCCCCCAGGTTTGAATGAATGCATGTCTGGTGATTGGTGGGCTCAGCCAGTTTTCCTGCATACAAGATGAGGGTCAGAGTCGACCACTGGAACGGAAGATCCAAAGAACAACAATACAGAAGCACATCCGTAGCCACGTCTAGTGACCGCAAGAGCCGTCCTGACATTAACCTCTGAGTGACAAGGAAGCCCTGAAGCAGACAACTTCCTCCCTTGGACTGGTGGGCCTAACTAGTCCCAAGCCAAATTGCATTTTGTGCCCTCCCTGGAAGGCTGCAACCTTCACAGCCCACAATTCCCCAATACCCTGTGCCATTTTGCAGTGCAAATTCATCCAAAGCGTGGTTTCGCCTGAAACTTTGCAGGCACCCTCCTGGAACTCCAGAGACTGCATACCGCTCCTGAAAAGACCAAGAAGCCCGAACCGGGGTCTACTGTCGCCTCTCCTTGGGGACCGTCCTGCTGCACAAGCGTCTTCACTAATAAGGTACTGTTCGCCCCCTGGTACTTACCTGGGACCTGCTTTGTTGTTCCTGTGCTTCGCAGGGTTGCAGTTAAGCTGTTACTTGCATCCCCACCTAGGCCTACATTGAGCTACATTGGGGTGGACAACCCAATGTGCTCTTTCCCCCAAAGAAATCATCTGCTACTGATCTGTAAACCTGAAGAACTCTTCATAGACTGCTTTGTTTGCTGCTTACCTGCTTTCCTTCTTTGGCCCTTGGTCAGTGGATCCCCAGTGTACCCTGCTCAACTCTGTGAGAATCACTTAGAATAGGGCTTTACTACATAAGATTTGGTTAAGCAAGGGTTAACTAAAGTGTACAAGTTGGTCTACAGTTTACATACCTGTTTGTTTCTACCACTTTTGTGTTACTTTGAAAGTGTTCTACAGTATCTTTTATCCTTTTGCAATTGCTTATACATTCTGTATTTAATGCTACTGTGTGGTAGTACTTACCTTACTTAAAAGTTACACACACTAGTGTATATAAAATAAATGCTTATTTCTATATAACTTCTAGTGTGTGTTTCCTTGAACTAAGTGTATGCTCCGAGTATAGTGTGCCTCACTACAGCCCTCATCCCTCCTACATGAAGCCTAGCTGCTCAGCCATTGCTACCAAACCTTTGGGTAGTTCAAGCTAAACCTAAGGGGCGTCCCCCTGTTCATCCAAGGTGGGCCTTTTAAAGTCTCATCACAGATAGGACGTTTATAAAACCTCCTAACTTCTGCCCTGTGGGCGGGTTCATACAAGCATGCAGCTTTGTAGTAGGTAGCAGAGGATGTGGGAGTTAGAAGTTGGAGGGCTAGCAAGGGAGAGAGATCGCATATCGGTAAAAAGAAGATGTGGCCCTGCAGAATAATGAGGAGAGAATAGGGGGAAGGAAGGGAGGGGGATAGGGAGAAGCGGCATAGGTGGAGGGGGAGGGGAAGAGGGTGGTACAGAAAAAGGTTGGAAGAAATCAGTCGCTGGTGGAGCAGAATAAGTGGGAGGCAGAGAGGAGGAGAATAAGGGAGCACAGCAAGTGGAAGGACACAAGGGAGATACAATAAGGAGGTTGCAAGTGAGTAGAGAAGAGGAGTGACTCAGAGGATTGATAGACCATCAAGGTGAACCTCGACAATCAGTGGAGGATAGTAGGGTAAAACTAGAGATGAGTGGCGGAATTAGATAACAGTAAGGACAGAGGAAGAGAGCGGTGAGGGGAAGGAAAAGGTGCATAAGAGCAGGGACATGAGCCTGGTAAGAAACCTGCTCTGTGCTTGCGGACACGGCCAATGGAGCTTGGTCTTTCCCAGCCCCAGAGAACTCTGGTTATATATCATAAATGCTTGGCAACCTAGTTCATAGCTCAGGGACCCAACAAACCAGAGGTAGTGGACAGTTCTGGAAAGGAGAGTGACATCCTGACCATTCCAACGAAAGACCAAGTTTGCCATCAACCAAAGCCAAGAAAGAAGTACTGGGGCACTGAAAACCCCAAAACTGAATGACTCTTGACCACCAGGTAAGGTTCCGGAGAGACGGAAATACTGATGGACTACGATCCTTGAGCGAGGCAAATATGCACACCATTGTTTCCTTCAAGTTCCCTGTAACCTTCTTTGCAGTCTCCCCTAAACCCTTGGCACTTTTTGTTTATAAAATAAATCTTTCTGGACTAGATACACTAGGCTTCAAGTTGTCTTTTTGATTTCTGGCCCATGACAGTGCTTAGAGACTGTATACAGTGTAGACAAATAAACACCCTAGAGATCTCCTGTATATGAACTCATGAAAGACACAGTTTGAGGCTTAATGTCTGATGAAATTAGCAATAATTCCTTCCTGTAAAGGGGCTTATTTGCAGTGCTATAGAGCAAGCCCTGATCCATTATAAAAGTAGGGTTTTAAACTTTTAAGCCTTTTGTAAAACTTTTATCAACTTACAAAAAACGGTGGTATCCAGTGATAAAGTCGCATGGGAAAAGGTCAACAGGGTGCAACATTTCCCCAAATTTGAACTGCTAAGAAAAGAAAGCACTTTCCCCAAATATTGTAGGATTGGAGTATATAATAGTAATTAATATCATTCATAGAATACGTGGAGGAAGCCTTTTAGGGGTGCAGGGAAAGAAAAAAGAAATGGCCAACCTGGCGACTTTTCCCCAGGTGACATTTTCACACAGAACCAAAACTGCCTGCCCATTGTATATTCTGCAGTTCTTGAGATATAATGGCCCGTTCTTGTGATGTAATGGCCCAAGACCCTCTTTGCACCAAGGTTATGTAGGCACCTATCTGCCTAACATGAATGCAGAAGAGAAAGGTAAGGTGGTAATGGAACAGCCTAGTTTAGGAGTAATGCTAACAAAACCCGTAGCATAAAATGAAATGCTGAAGGTCAACACAGCTTTGTTTTCAGAGAAAATGTTTTAAAGTCATGTTGAAAAGTAAAGCCTTTTTGGGGGACAGCACACCAATCTGTTTTCTTGAGAGGGGTGGAAAGAGAGCAGAATAAATATCCAAAACTCTCTTCGTAGGTGTATTTATTTTTAAAATATGCAAGCGCTGCAATAAAAGCTATGCAACTGTATTTACCATAATTGAATAGAAGGCTCATTTGGCCTTCTTAATATTTAACCATGGCACTTTAACCTTCTAGAGTTCTAGCCAGAACATGCTTGAAGTTCTTGTAAAACACATGATCTATTTCTAGAGGGGCAAGCTGCTGGGAAACCACCAAAGCCACATTCGCTTGCGTGCCATGCAAATTAGTTTCCAGTAGAGCAGAAGAGATCCAGACCTTAAAATAAAAGAAGTGTCAAATTCCACCAGTTTAATTTCCCTGCATTTGCCAATTTACTTGAGTTAAAAGTATTAAATCGCTATTTTTATGTCAAAATTCATTTAAACACCTTTTAAAGGCTTTTTTAAAAAATGTGGTGCCTGTTGCCATATCTGGTCTTTTGTGGCTGCTTCCAGTCTATTTAACATACTGGACTCGCAGTTCTAAGCTGTAAAACGCTCTATATTTTGCAAAAAAAACAATACTTTAATTTCTTCTTAATAGATTTTAAGTAATTACTCACGCAAATGGGGCTTTAGTATTTGTAAAAATATTTGTGGCACTGTTATCAAAATCAAACCCACAACATGCCCAAAACGTCTACAATTTCCCAAAAATATAAAATAGGTTGTGTAATTGCAGAAAAACTGGTAAAGAGCCACAAACTTGCAGTCATTAAGCAAAGTAGTTATTGAAACGTATTACAACACTCAACTGGATTAATATGGTTAAGGTACAAGGCAAGCCTAGGTTTGTGAGGCGTAAGTCAAAAAAGACATTGATAGCTTGAGAAAGTGGGGCGATAAGAGAGAATGTAGAGGAGGGAGACAGGGAGCAGGTATTTGTGTAACAGAAGAAAACACATGGAATCAATCAAGGAGAGGGCTGGGGGTAGGAGGGGAATGCAAACAAACAAATTCTTGGATGATCAAGTCTGTCTAGAGCAACATACGCCTCCCACTCTGAACATCCATGGATGAAAAAACTGGACCTATAACATTAACAAGAGTGGTAGCGGAAGCTTGTACCAGAGGGTCCGAAATTCCTGAGGATAAGGAAACCGAGGCCGAGGCACAGGGAACCAAATAATACCAGCCCCTTATTTAGGCTTTTCTGATCTTAAAGATGCCCTCAATCGCATCTTACTACTTCTTTTAATTTAATTTTTATTTGTATATAGCTCTAGCAAAACTTTTTCAAAAATGTTATTTAATAAACAAACAGTTCTTATTCCTTTCCATCATTTGACCATACACAAATTCAAACATAGTAAAACTATTCATTCACAATAGTGATAATCACAAGTTAAAAGAACAAGTCATTTACCAACTGTAACGTTCTTTCGATTGATGTTCCTCCCACATATTCCTCATCTTAGATATTCTATCTTCCAGCTTGCTGCTTCTGAAATTTTTCACCAGAGGGCGCTGTGCTCGAGGCAGTGACCTCAAGGGCCGCCTTCGATCATCAACATCATCCGTAGTTTAAAGGGCTCGAGCCGCGCCCGTTAGCTTCAGTTCTGTTTTTATGACTTTATTTGCCGCATCAGGTGACCAGGCTTTTATTGACCTTTGGCTCTGAAGGATTTTGGAGTGCAACTGGCGTAAACTGTACGGTGAGGTAGGCTGGGAGGGTCAATGAGGAATATGTGGGAGGAACTTCCAATCGAAAGGATGTTACAGTTGGTAAGTAACTTGTTCTTCGAATGGATCGTGTCCTCCCACGTATTCCTCATCTTAGATAGGCTCCCATAGAAGTATGAATTTGAAGGAGGGAGTATCAGATAAAAGAAGTTAGTAATGCACTGCGTGTAGGACTGCTTTTGCAAAAAGACCCCTTAAAATTATGTTGAATCCAGGCAATAATGTTTCGCGAAGGAATGTATAGACGACCAAGTGCCTGCTGCCCAAAAGTCCTGCACTGGGATATCCCTCTGAAGAGCCGTTGAAGTCGCCATGCCCCTAGTTGAATGAGCCCTTAGTCCATCTGGGGGCTCTTTTCCAGCCAATTTATAATATTCAGAGATTGTCAATATTATCCATCTGGATAGTGTTTGTTTTGATACCGCTCGACCCAATTTGTGACCGGTATATTCAACAAAAAGCTGGTCAGATTGTTGGAATTTAACCAATCTGGAGATATGATATGATAGGTTATTTATAGATCTAGAAACTGAGAGCCCTTTTTGGGTCCAGTCTGTGTAATCTTTCTTCCTCCTTACTTGCATGCGGAGGAGGGTAGAAAGAAGGCAACGTAATTTTCTGTGACAGGTGGAAGTCAGACTATTTTTGGTAAGAAAGAGGGTTTGACTAAGTCCTTATGGAAAATTGTGTGAGGAGGCTTACAAGACAGCACCTGCAACTCACCCTGCAGGCTGATGTAGTTGCTATTAGCAGAATTGTTTTTAAAGTAAGAAGCCTTAACGGGCAATAATGTAATGGTTCAAAAGGTATACATGTGAGAAACCTTTGGACTAAATTTAGATCCCAGACGGGTACCTGAAAAGGTGTTGGAGGATATACATTTGTCAGCCTTTTCAGGAATTGAATAACAAAGGGCATTTTAAAATAGATTACCTTAGTGCCGCTAAGTATCCCTTTATAGTGCCAACTTGGAGCCACAAATTGGCCAAGTGTAACAGGAAAGAGTACCATAGGAGTATTACATAGAAATGGATCCACATTCTTGTCCCTGCACCAGTTACTGAACTTGTTCCAACGACACTGGTACAAGGACTTTGTTGCTTGATCTTCAGGCCGAAAGCAACATTTCCATTATGTCGTCCGGGAGGTGCCAATCCTTATATCTCAGCCTCTCCGAAGCCAAGCGTGAAAGCTGAGTGTTTATACCTCTGGATGGAGAACCCAACCTTCCTCTTGTGAGAGGAGAACCTCTCTTTGTGAAAGACGTATTGGAGGGCAGATGGACAGGTCTAGAAGGTCCGGGTACCACGTTCTCCTGGCCAAATCGGGGGCAATTAGGATCATGGTTTCCCCGAACTTTCTCAACCTCCTGATTACTTGAGGAATAACGGAGACTGGAGGAAATGCGTAGAGCAGTGGAAATTTCCAGTCCAAGTCCACCACGAACGCGTCTCCTAGAGCTCCTCTTGCAGTACTGATTGCACTTACGGTTGACCCTGTCTGCGGAAAGATCCACTTGAGGGGTTCCCCAAAGGGTGAAGATCTCTTGAAGGACTTCCTGAGATAGTTCCCACTCGTGGGACACTATGCTCTGCCTGCTCATAGCGTCCACCACCGTGTTCTGCTCTCCGGCTAGGTGAACTGCCGACAGAGAGATTCTTTCTTGTATTGCCCAGAACCAGAGCTGCATTGCTTCTCTGCACAGTGGTAGTGATACGACACCTCCTCTCTTGTTGAGGTAGTACATGGCCACTGTGTTGTCCATCATTGTCAGGACATTCTTTCCCTGTACAGAGGGCTGAAAGGCTTTCAGAGCTAGTCTGATTGCCCTCAGCTACAAAAGGCTGATGTGCAGTTTGGACTCCGATGGAGACCAACGACCAGTGATTGTAAGATTGTTGGTGTGGGCTCTCCACCCTGTGAGTGAGGCGTCCTTCACTACCATTATCTCCGGCCATGGTTGCCAAAAAGATTCTCCTTTGAGGATATTGTCCTTGCAAGCCGACCATAGTAGATCTTGAGCCACTCTGGCCGGAACCTGCAAAAGATCTGACATATTCCCCGAAAATTGGGACCATTGAGTTCTGAGGGCCCATTGAAGGGATCTCATCCTCAATCTGGCCTCTGGCACCAGAAAAATGCAGGATGCCATGAGACCGAGCAACCCCAGGAAATCAAAGGCCGGTAGATTCTGGGCATTCTGGAACTTTGTTACCATCTGGAGAATGTGGTGAGCTCTCTCCTCCGGAGGCAAGGCTTTGCCCGAGGACGTATCTAGTATTGCTCCGATGAATTGGAGCTTTTGGAGTGGTATCATTTGTGACATCTTGAAATTGAGGGAAAAGCCCAGTCTGTGTAAGAAGTGGCAGGTCATGGTCAGATCTTCTTGGGCTTGTTTGGGTGAACTCGCCCTGATTAACCAGTCGTCCAGGTAAGGGTAGTGGTGAATCCCCCCCCCCTTTCCTGAGACTCGCTGCCAACACGCCATCAGCTTGGTGAAAACCCTCGGGCGGAGGTCAACCCAAACGGCAGAAATCGAAACCGATAGTAAAAATTGCCAATCACGAACCTCAGGTACTTCCTGTGCTTGAGATGGATCGGCACATGAAAGTAAGCATCCTGAAGGTCCAATGATACCAACCAGTATTGAAGTTGGAGAGCCTGAAGGATCTGAGAAAACGTTACCATCTTGAACTTGTCCTTCCTGAGGAACTTGTTTAAGTTTCTTAAGTCCAAGATGGGTCTCAATCCTCTGCCCTTCTTTGGGATGGGAAAGTAAGGGGAGTACCAACCCATGTTCCTCTCCACTCCAGGTACATGTTCTATTGCACCTTTCTCTAGCAGGGTTAAAACCACCTGCACAAGGAGCGGGTATGGAATTTTGGCAGAGCTGGCTCCCGGTGGATGGTCCCGAGGCCTTTGTCGAAAAGGAAGGCAGTAACCCTGGGCTACTGTTTTCAGTGCCCAAGCATCTGAAGTAATGCCTCGCCATTCGTTCAGATACTGAGTGATCATGCCCTCCACCGGAGTCTTGTGGGTTAAGGCCTCAGAGTGGCTTTGCCGCGGCTGCAACAGTGGCCGAGGGGTCAGTTGCCGCTGCTGGGGTTCATCTAACACCTTTTCCTCTTCCACCATGAGGGATTTTACTTTGTTGTCCTTTCTGACTGGCCTGTCCCTTCCCTCTCACAAATGAGGAGTAGAAACGAAAGGGACGACTCCCTCGAGGAAGATACCCATGAATAGGAGTGTTGTCGAGGTTGTCGTATAGAGGCACTAAGTGATTTAGCCAACGCTTCCGGTGCAAAACCCGATTTTCTAAACTATTCGAATCTGCGCAGGACTGTGCAAGACGCCATGGACCTGCTTATGCTATCAGCAGTGTCCAGCCCTGATTTGAGGCATTCCCCCATAGCCTCCTTCCCATCTTTGATAATTGCGAGAAAACCTTCCCGTTCCTCGCCCTCAGGGATGTGTTCAGCCGCTGCCGTCATACAATCCCACAGGGTGTATGTGAATCTTGCGAGAGTGCAAGTCACATTTGTGGAAAAGCTTTTCGTGCCCAGGCATCAATCCTTTTGTCGTCCCTATCCAGGGGAATCGAAGGGTAGGCCGACTGTCTCGTAGATGTGACCGCCTGCACCACTAAGTTCTCAGGCGAGGGATGTTTTGATAGGTATTCAGGGTCAGTTGAGGAAGGTCTATACTTCCCTACACATTTTTTATTTAAAGCTGGGCCAGACCAGAATCTGGGATTACCAATGTGGCCATGACCCTTTTTTGTAATGAAAAGGGAGGACAGGGTCCTTTTTAGGGCCTTCATTGAGGATGTCGGTCATGTCATCTTGGTAAAAATTTGGGGAATTTTCATTCCATCCCATAATTTCAATAACTCTATTAATTACGTTTCTGAACCCTGTATCTGCATGGCATTGTCTATCAAAGTCTACCTCAGAGGAAGTATCCAGGCCACTGGCTGTTTGAAAGCATTCATATAAATCAGCCATTTTAGAATTAGGATCTACTAATTCTTCAGGGACATCTCTAGTCCCAGATTTTACTCCAGCCGGAGTAACGTGCTCTTCAGAGGATTGCTCCTCAAAAATAGAAGTCATTGCTCTGAAAAATTCTTGTCTAGGCTGTGGCTGGTATACTTTTTCGACAGGCATTGATCTCGGCTTCGACAAGGATGTCGATTTTGGTGCCGGAATTAACGATGGCCTCGATAACTGCATCGAGGTCATCGACGCTGGCTTCAATAAAGTCGAAGGAGGCTTTGATGCCGTTGAGGAAGGTGTCGACGCCATCTTCGAGGTCGGCTTCGAGAGCGCCTTCGAAGGATGCAAAATAACCTTCAACATGGACTTCGATGGCGGGTGGATTCCCGACGCCATCTTGACAGAGGTCACCTCAGATTTATGCCCGGTAGTTCTGATTTTTTATTGGGTGTCAGGGAAATATCCTCCGATGACACCCTCGCCGACTTGTCGTCGGATCTCGTGCGTCTGGTATTTGACCTTCTGTCACTTTTGGAGTGAGTAGGGGCATGAGCTCCACGTGTGTATTTCCAGGGGGTCTGGGGCGCATTCTCGAAATGTTTTAACATGGAGGTTCTTAAAGCCTCCCACTTTTCAGGGGAATCATGTTTGGAAGGGTACGGGATGACCCTTGTGCCAGCCGACGAGGAGGAAGAAGAAGGAGATCGGGGTCATCTCCTCTTAGATTCTTAGATTTTTTCGACGAAGACTAGGAAGATTTTCTCGAATGTCTTCTCAATCTCGATTTCCTCGACCTATGTCAAAACTTAACACCCAATTCCCTCGATTATTTTCGTTTTCTCGAAGAAGACTTTGAGGATTCCTCCCCCACCACCAGTTTACCTCTACGTTCCTTCAGAGCCTTGTTGGTCATCGCCTGACAGGAACCGCACTTGTTGACCTGATGGTCAGGGCCCAAACACCAGAGACAATTTCGATGGGGGTCGGTGATCAACCTTTTCTTCCCGCAATTCTGACATTATTTGAAGCCAGTTTTGGGCATGGAAGGATTTGACGATGAAGACATAATGACTTGAAAAACGGAAGCACCGTTTTTGTGTCACGAAGCAAGCTATCGGAAAAATGGAACTGAAGCTAACGGGCGTGGCTCGAGCCCTTTATACTACGGATGACGATGTTCAACGGCGGCCCTCGAGGGACTTTCAACGCCACTGCCTCGAGCGCAGTACGCTCTGGTGAAAAATGCCCAAAGCAGCAAGCTGGAAGATACGCATATCTAAGATGAGGAATACGTGGGAGGACACAATCCATTTGAAAAACTTATCACAAACATAAATGCAAGTACTTATACTACAATACTATCAATAATTTACTTAATATTGAGTGTAATTAAACTGCCTCCATGCTAAGGTGCGCAGTGGTTGTGGCCTTGATTGACCATTTTATAGAGGCCAAGAATCACATTTCATAAAAGAAGAACACTAAACAAAGTGCTAGTGCAAATGCTTAACTTACGGTTCATGAACCAACCTTAACATACTTTAAAAGTTTTCCCATAAAATCTCTTTTAAAATCACATGTTTATAACGTCCAAAAAATTGGAGAGAATCTCCATTGAGCTAATAATTATTGTTTTATGTCAGATGGAAGACGCAGTCAAATTAAACACCACAAATACGACCAGAAAGCATCTTCCTTAATCGAATCATAATTTGAAACCATATGTCCCAGAGTATTCATATAGTCAGTGTACAAAGCAGACGATTCTGTAAGTAAGTGCCATGAGGTCGCCAGCATCCCTGGGGCTTTACACAACCAACAGATTTTGTCTTTAAGCCGGATACCCAAGGTACTTCCCAAAGTAACTAATGTAGGCAACTGATTTATTCTCAGCTTTAATCAGAAACTCTGGGCTGATATATTAGGAAATGTTCTCAAATATCTCTGTGGTTTTAGATATTTGTGCACTACCAAAGTGATGTCAGTGTGGCTTCTAATCATAGCCAAGTGAGTATAATTATTAATTCAATCCCCTTGGGATATTTTATTCTTGAAAATGCATTTCAAACTCACAAAATTAGTCCCCCGGGAAAAATCTGGGAACCAGTTAATATCCTCGTATATTTACTTAACCAAAGTTTTAAATCCACATTTTCCACTATGGTACGCAACAGGGCTCAAAGCCACCAGTGCCAGTAGTTGGCATTCAGGGGCAGTATTCATTTTAATATGAAGAACATCCGGTCTAATTAGCAACTCACTTTTAAGGGACACCAATCCCAAATCGAAAATATTCCATGGAAGTGGATTTCAGCAGTCTCAAAATGGTTTTCCAAAATACTCCCTCTATTATCCCCAGCCACTGTAGATCTCTCATGGAGAGGGCCTCTAGTCCATTTAAGACCATGGGGCAAAAGCACTGCTTATAGAGGGTAAATATTCCGTCCATCGAGAATCCCGCTGTGTTTCTAGCGAAGTTGCAAATAAGATGGGTCATTGGCTAAGCCTTCGCTTTCTTCATTATTAGGTTTACGTTAATGTGTATGTAGAGCCTGCTTGCACTCATTTCAAGACCCAAATATGGGTATGAAATCACGTAATCCACCTTCCCGAGCAAAGTCTGGAAATCAGGGAGTTTTTTCTTTTTTGATGCAACTACCAAGACCTTAGTTTTCGCCATATTAATGTGCTTCTTGTTAGTCGCTGTATAGCTTAGATAAGCTCCGTCTTGATCCATCCCAACACGCGCCTGTGTGTTAAGGTGCAAACATTTTAATATCACTACAATCCAGACCGGGCACCCATGTTCAACGAGTTTAGTCCACAGCCTACATCTATTTACTCCATCAAAGGCAGATTTAAAATCCATGAAAATAACATAATGTAGAACCACCTGTATCCAGGGATCCTCGAATAAGATGGTCCAATATTCTAATATTGTGATTGGTACCAGACTCTGGTCTAAACCCTGTCGGCATGAATGGGAGTATATTAACTTTCTCCGCCCAGCGTTGCAGCTCTCTACGCACTAGTGTAGGGAAAGGTTTTCCCGTCATGTCCAATAGTGACAAAAGCCTATAGTTATCGGGCATAAACCGGTCACCCTTCTTGTATACTGTTAACAATATAGATTGCTGCCAGGACGTGGGGATTATTTGCGTACGGCACACCTTATTAAAAAATATTTGTGCCCAAATCTCTGGATTTTGTTTGAGTGTGATATTCGCAAGACCGTTTGGACCGGCTGCCCTAGAGTTCTTAAGGGTCAAAATCAAACGATATATGACCTCTTCGTCTATTACCAGAGGCCAGCCCCCAGGCTCTAGCGCTGGAGCGTAATCTAACTCAACTTTCCCATTTTGTTTTAAAATAAGGGCCAACCAATCGTACTCACAAATTGGATTGAGTAACTGTTTATTTTGATCTCCCTTAGCCAATGCTAGCAGATCTCAGATTTTCTTATAATCTGCACTAGCTAAAACAACATACATTTCCTGCCAATTAGCATTAAGTGAAGAACGCTTCCACTTCTGTACACAGCCATAATATTGTTTCTTAATCACAATAATGCGAATCGCCAGCTCACAAGCTGAAAGCCCACCATTATGGTCCAATCGTGTTTCCCAAGGCATAGATCTTTTAGCGTCTCTAATGGCACTATCATACATATGTCGTGGTTTGACACATGTGTAATCCTGCCTTTGTGGACTAACTTTAGCCACACTGTTAGTTATGCTGCCAATCCAATCTTCAATTTCATCACTACTCATAGTTTCAATTGATTAAAAAAATCCATCCCACTAATTCCTACTACATAAACAGCCACTTTCTCTAGATTCTTACCCGACCATCCTGCCACACTTCAACGGCAAGAACATTATCCACATCTGGAGTAAATGAGTTAAACCTGTGGTCGATACCTATCATTAACCCCCCACCCCCAAAGGGTTGGCCCTTATGGCTCTTTTTCACCATAACTTGGTGGATGTAGTACCCCTCCACCTGGAGTACACAATCCAGCCAGGTTTCTTGAAGCATGAAAACATCATAGCAATAAGGGTTACTAGTGACCCATTTTTCCGGCGGAGATGGTTGAAGCCACAGGTGTTTCAACTGGCGATAGAAATCGATCAGTGGTGCCTGACATGTGGCCAATCTGAAAAAGCAGCGTGTTGCCCATTCCGGCAAACTACTACACTTACCAGGATGAGGGGCGGGGAGAGTTGGTAGAGGGGGAGACCAACTTTCGTTCGAAACCAGTCTTTTGGGAATGGGTGATTTGCTTCGTTTGTGCCACTTGCAGTGATTGTGGGAACATTAAGAGTGTGTTTGGACTTGATCTCCTATGTAAAGCGCTTTGGATAAAGGCGCTATATAAAGAACAATAAAAACAAAAGCTCAAAGTCAAAAACATGACAATCTATAAGCAGCACTGTTTATGGCCCCTACGGCGGGACGGTGGGGGGCGGCTAGGTGAGCCCCAGTGCCTGACCTGCAGCACATCTTGGAAAAAGTCCTGGTGTTCTAGCACTTTCTGAATGCTAGACAAGAGCCTGATTTATTTAGAAACTAATTGGGGGTGGAGT
Organism: Ambystoma mexicanum; assembly: GCF_040938575.1. Taxonomy (NCBI): domain Eukaryota; kingdom Metazoa; phylum Chordata; class Amphibia; order Caudata; family Ambystomatidae; genus Ambystoma; species Ambystoma mexicanum. Next base: position 1,376,214,872 of record NC_090934.1, read on the forward strand.
TAGTATAGAGCAGGCTGCATCTGAGCAACATTCCTGATAGTATGTGCTGTCCTCACAGAACCAGTACCAACCAGACCTTAACTGTGCTAGCACCCAGCTGATTGTGGTGCAAACTGCCTTTTGAGATGAAAAAGCCAAATCCAAAGGGTCACTGGAAAAGCCAGCAGTTAATGGATCATGTTAGGGAGTTTTACTAAAGTCAACCTATGGTAAGACTGGAGAATACTCACTCTTAGGTACAGGATTCTAATTCTTAGATTTGGCATTAACTAACCAAAAGGTTTGGTAGCAAACGCTGAGCAGCCAGGCTTAATCTAGGCGGGAAGAGGGCTGTTGGAAGGCACACAGGACTCAGAACACACAAGGTGGTTTAAGGAAACACTGACACACTAGCAGTTATATAAAAATAACATGTATTTTATGTACACTAAAGTTAAGGAAGTAAAGCAATGCAAGTACTATTCACAGTAAAATAACAGTAGAATAAAAGGGTGTGTCCTTTAAATTGGAATGAACTAAAAGGAGGTACACTTGAAATCAAAGTAGGATAAAAGCAATCCAAAATGTTGGGCAACAGGTAAGCAAACTTTTAGATTACTCTGGTAACTTTAATTAACCCCTGCTTAACCAGGTTTCAGAAGTCCAACCCTATCCAAGATGAGTCTCACAGAGTCAAGGGGGGCACTCCAGTGATAAAGGGCTGAGGAAGAGTAGCAGACAGAGCAAAGTCTATGAAGGATTCTTCCTGTTTGAAGGTAAGTACAATAGTTTGCATCACAATATGGCCCAATGGTTTGTAAACCCCAAGGGGACTTAGGGTGATTTGAAGGGGGGGGGGGTGCAAGCAACAGTTTATCTGCAGCCCACGAAATCACACAGCAAGACCGAGAGTAAGTACCTAGGCTTGGCACTGTCCCTTTCAAATGAACTTGCTGCAGCAGGATGGTCCACCAGGTGATGCAACATGTCCTCGGTTAGGGTTTCTTGGCCTGGGAGGCTTACAAAGGTCCTTTGGCCGGAGCAGACAGATGTCCTCAAGTAGTGGGACGCCCAGCAGTGGATCTTCGTGGCACTGGTGTGTTTGAGCCCTTCACAGGCTTCAGATGAAGAGTGGTTGTTGTGCTGTGGAGTATGCGCCCTTTCGTGGTCCTCGTCTCAGTTGAGGACTTTCAGGAGTGGGATCAGTCACTGGCAGTCCATAAGGATGCCTACCAAGTTACAGACGAAAACAACCTTTGTCAAACGCTGCACCGCAAAATGGCACAGGACTCAGGATATTCGTGAAATGCAGGCCGTGGAGGTCGCAGCCCGTCCAGGGATGCCTCAAATTGAAGTTAGTCTTGCAACTGGTTGATCCCACAAGTCCAGGGGAGGAAGGTGTCGTTTTCGGGTCTTCCCTGTCATTCAGAAGGTGATGTCAGGACACAACAGTTACTCATGCGGTTCTGCTGGTCGCTGGAAGTGGCTGCAGACGTCCTTCTTCCCTTTCGTCGGATCTTCAGTCCAGTGGTCGACTCTGGGGTTTAGCTCCAAGACCCTCACCTTTTATGCCGAAGAACTGGATAAGCCCATCAATCACCACAAAAAGCCTCTCATGCAAATCTGGGGGGTGGAGTGTCTGTGGGGACAGCCAGACTCCCAGCTGGAACTGGTTCCAAGCAGGCGAATGTTAGAATGGATTTTTATACTCTGCCAGACCAATTCACAATAGCTTGGAGAGAAGTCAAGGCTAAATCTCATGAGGAGTGCAGGTGAACAGAGGCCTCATCGCAAGATGAGCACGATGTAGTAGACTCTCTGTCCCATTCTCGTGATGCCCCTTCTCAGTCATTTGATGCGAGTACAAATAAGGATGCTGCAAAACCAACAAAATCAACGATGGCGCACAGGCAAAGAGAGTCGAGAGGCTCAGATAAATCGCCCCAGGCCCAAGCTGTGGTTTCACAACTGAATCCTAAATTTACCTCAAATCAGAGCAACCTACGTAATCTAAAAGTAGAGTGCATAAATCGACCCACCGCAGAGAGCAAAGCGTCTGCCGCAAGTTGCGGCTACAAAACATTCAAAGCGAAGAAGCTGAAGTAAATTTAAATCGAACGAACATTTTGAAATTATTCAAATGCGTACCTTCGCTGCGAACCATCGTCTCCGACGATATACGAATCGTGGAGTATGCTACTGAAACATGTTCAGACCAGGTCTTGCTACATATCAACTCAGCTACGGTACGCAGCACCCTTTTAAATGCTAGTGATGAATTGCTGTTTTTCGGTTTTGAAATTCTGGTTGAACCAGATTGTGAAGTTCCAAATCGATCTGAATGCTCCAAAGAAGGATAGAAGAAACCAATGAAACCAGTTGATGCGGCTGCTCTAAGACAATCGATGTGTGACTCATTGAACTCAAGATCACATCAAGTCCCGCAAAGGAAAGCTACAGAAAAAAATAGCAAGGAAAATGGGCCCAGAAACCAACATTAGCCATGATTAAACAACTCTGGCAACTCAACCCTTTTTATCTCCTGGAATACATGTGGATTTAAGCACCTATTTAATGATTTTGAAACACCGCTAGCAAATATCTTCATTATATGTTTGCAAGAAACTTGGCTCTGCTCACCTCCCATTTGTGATGGATTTACTGTAATCTTAAATCCAGCGATAAAAAATGTGAAAGGCCGTCCAAGCTCTGGCCTTATAACTATGGTGAGGATTTCAAGTTCATGGGCTGTGCTAGAGTCTAAAAATCCCAATCCATATGTACAAGGTACAATCATACACACACCTGGCAAGAAAGCTAACGCGAGGAAATACCTTCTGATCATAAACGTTTACTGGCACCCGACAAAGATCAGGTCAGACATCTTTATATCCGCAATCGCTGAATTAATCGACGTGGCAATGTTGACCTACACCAACATATCAGTGATTTGATGTGGGGACCTGAATTGCAACTGGTTCGGGTTTGAACATTCGTCGGGGAAATTTCAGTTGGTCCCTCCCGCCTTGATTAAGAAAGAGAGAGCTGTTAGCAGACTGCTATGTCGATTCGTGATATACACATGCTAAATGGAACAACTAAAGGAGACATCCCTGCTAAGCCAACGTGGCATCGTGAAGCCACCACTAGCATTCTGGATTACATATGGATATCAAGTAACCTTGCAACCATGGTTGTTGACTTAGAAATAAAACTAATGAAATACAGCGACCACTGCATGTTAAAACTCTGCATAGTGATGGAAATGCCATTGCCAGACTGCTCAAGTAACATCATTCTAGAAGTAAACTCAGGTGGAAATCGTCTACGACTAAGTGGCAAACAAATCCAAGGGCTCAGCACGAAACTTATGAACATTCCAGATAATCATGTAGCAGATTATACTGCCCTGCTGATTGCCTTTAAAATGCCTGTAGTTGGGTCTCATAATCAAGGTCGGTCTCACCAACATATTTATTGTAAGGTGCTACACGATGAGAAAAAGGCAATGCGGAAAGATTTAAGGCAATATAAGAAAAACGTACCAAAATCTGAAGCTCAACAAGCGATAAAAGCTAGACGCACACTCTATAGAAATTGGGCAAGGTCGCAGGCGCAAATAATAGAGCAAGATCGTGCGGAACACATGTTACGTCTAATTATGACAAAAAACACCCGTGATATTTGGAAGATATTGAATATGGACTTCTCCAAAAGTATCCCATATGTAATAAACACCATCTCAGGCGACATATGGGAATCGCATTTTTCTTTGGTATTCCAAAACTCAAATGGTAATGATGTGATAACATCGAGCTCTGTGGACACTCAATGGGACGTGCTAATGGAATACGACGATCTTATTATTGCTATCAAGGCGCTAAAGAACTCACGCGCTGCTGGGCCAGATTTGATTTCAAATATCGACTTAAAACGACATCCAAATGAGTGGGCAGCTTTCATTGGAAATCTTTTCAGAAAAACCAGCTTGGCAAAAAAATTGCCTGATTCCTGGAAGACTGCGATTATCATTCCAATTCATAAGCGGGGCAGTGGGGACGACCCAAACAACTATCGCCCAATTGCCCTGCTAGATACGATCGGTAAAATATTTGGCTCAAACTTGCGTATCAAACTTGCCAAATGGGCGGAAACCGTGCAAATAAATGATATACAGCAAACCCGGTTCACAAAAGGTGTTGGGGTTGATGTATATTTACTCATCCTAACAATCTTAAAATTGGAAACCATGAAATCAAATGGCAAATTACATCTTGCCTTTATCGATTTGAAACAAGCTTTCGATGGTGTAAATCGCAACCTGTTGTGGGCAAAACTACGGAAATGGTGCTGTCCTGCATCTATCTTGGAACCAATAATGGCGTTACATACCCATACCGCAATCAAAGTGAGGCTGAATAACAATGGGCTGCTCACCAATTCAATCATGACCCAAAAAGGTGTCAAGCAAGGATGCCCCTTAGCCGCAGAGCTATTCAAGTTGTTCCTGGCAGACCTACCAACTTTGCTCATGCAAATTCCATGCTTCTCGCCCAAAATAAATCAAACCGCAATTAAATGTATCGTATACGCGGACGATTTGGTACTGCTGGACCGAACGCAAATTGGGCTGCAGAGGCTACTAACAGGCCTGCAAAAATATATGGATCTAAATGAACTAACCATAAACACCACAAAAACAAAGATTGTTTCAATTGGAAATGTCAAAGGAAAAAAGGATAAATCCTTTAGGTGGAAAATTGCAGAAGCAATTATTTCATCGGTTGATTCAATAAGATACTTGGGTATACAATTCAACAACTCTATCAGAGAACAGCAATGGATAACAGATCTAACTTCTAAAATGAAGAAACTATCACTACAAGCCGTAAAAATCAACAGGATCTATGGCAAATTTTCACTGGAACCTGTCATTAAATTCTACCAGCAAAAAGCGGTGCCAGTAATCATCTTCGGGGCTATTGCAGGTTGGAACATAAGTGAGCAAACCTGGCATGTTTTAGAAGGTCATTTTTGGCGGAAGGTTTTGAAGCTCCCACAGTCCACTTCTATTTCTATTGTGAGATATGAATTAGCCACCAACTCTCTACACATGAATATGGTGTGGAACTCAATAGCAACGCTGCGTAAAATGTGCTTGGAAGCGCCAGAACCGGCATACAAATTGTTTGCTTTCCACCAGATGCCAAAAAAGTTCGAGCTTCTTAATATCTGGTTTGGCAAACTAGTGGCATATCTGTCTGCAGCAAATATCAGCAATGAAGAACTCCTACTTCGTCCACAACACGCAAAAAAGAAATTTGATCATTGGGCATGGAGCATCAATAATGACGAAAGAAAAAAGCTGAAGTCAACCAAAGTGATGGATCATGACTGTCGAAAACTTAACGAACCAGCTCGCTACCTTTTGCATTGCCCTTCCCGTTATCATAGAGCTCAATTCTTACGGTTGCAAGCAAACATCCTAAAAACCAAGGAACTTTTATGGCAAAGAAAGGATCCATCCTTAAAAGATAATCTGTGTTGTTTCTGTGAATCTTCGATAGAAACCACCAAACATCTATTAGTGGAATGTCAGCGAACAACTATCCAGCGATCGTTGCATCTTGGTCAGTTTGCACCTCTGGATGATGACATGGAGGCGTGGTGGACCAGGATTATCACTGGTCACAGTACACAACTTGTTTGTGCAACCGTGAACTATTTTGATATGATTTTGAAAACAGATATTTTACATCAAATTTTTGGATTGTTTTGATTCGCCTAATTCTGATTTGATTTGTTGGATCTGGTTCGTTGGTGATTCGGCTGATGTGAAAAAAAAGTTTGTAATTTCAAACTGTAGTTTTTCAATAAAAAAAAAAAGAACAGAGGCCTATTAATGAGCACACACAGGGAAACACCAAGAACTACGGTTAGACAGGAGTATATATTATAGGCCCAATAATCAATAAAAATGAATTAAAAAAACAATAGCAAAATACCACACAAGCAACACACTATATAATATATATACAATCACTGGAGTCAGTGCGAGAAAATTAATAACTCCACCAATACTGGTAAGAAGAACAAGTTACTTTCTTACCTGGTAACGTTCTTTCGATGGGATGGTCCGACGACGTATTCCATATCTATGACAGGTAATGTCCACAGCTGTGCTGCTTCGGAAAATCCCTGGCATCTGCGTCCTGCATCGATGATGTCGATGCGCCGTCCCAGAGGACCTCCTCCGACGGCCGACGTCACCCGATGTGATAGGTAGGACGCACGACGCCCATAGCCTCAGTTATAGTTTTTTCCCAGAACGTGTGCCACCAGTTTTCTGCCAGTCAGACACACGAGGCCTTGCGGAATGCAAGCTGCAATCGCAAAAGAAATTCTGCAGCGGGGAAGGCAGGGAGGGAGCGATATGGAATACGTCATCGGACCATCCCATCGAAAGAACGTTACCAGGTAAGAAAGTAACTTGTTCTTCGAGGGGATTGGGTCCTCCGATGTATTCCATATCTATGACAGACTCCCAAAGCAGTACCAAGCAAGGAGGTGGGAAAGAATTTAGAATACAAATTTAGAATGCCAATCAAATTGCAGAATAGAGAACTGCCTTGCCAAAGGCCAGATCTTGCCCTCTAATGGAATCGAGGGAATAGTGACGTACAAAAGTATGTACTGAAGCCCAGGTGGATGCATCACAGATGTGACGAATAGGAACTCCCCTCTGCAGAGAAGTAGACGCAGCCACTCCTCTGGTAGAATGAGCCCGCAAGCCAGCTGGAGGGTCCTTACCTGCCAAGCGGTAACACTCGGAGATAGCTAAAATAATCCAACGAGACAAAGTCTGTTTCGTCACAACTTGTCCCAAACGCTTTCCAGCGTAACCAATGAAAAGTTGATCGTCCACTCTGACCCGGGACATGCGCGAAATATAAAAGCTCAATGCTCTCTGATGATCAAGCCTATGGAGCCTCTCCTCTTCCGTACCAGGATGTGGAGGAGGATAGAACACAGGAAGAACAACCTTCTGGCTCAAATGAAAGTCCAAAACCACCTTCGGAAGAAAAGAAGGACGAACTAGAAGGAAAACCCTGTCCTTATAAAACACAGTGAAGGGTGGCTTAACTGAAAGTGCCTGTAACTCACTCACTCTGCGAGCGGAAGTAACCGCAACCAAAAACACAGTTTTCAGAGTCAACAGCCTCAAAGGGCAAGAATGTAAAGGCTCAAACGGAGCACCCATAAGAAACTTAAGAACAAGGTTCAAATCCCAACCTGGCACCAAAAGAGGTGACGGAGGGAACAAATTAGTGAGCCCTTTCAAAAACTGCGAAATCAAAGGAATCTTAAAATAGGAACACTCTTCAGACGAGCGCTTAAATATGGACAGCGCCGCCAGGTAACCTTTAATGGTCCCCACTTGCAAGCCCCTGTGGGCCAAAGAAAGCAAAAAAGACAAAACCATGGGAAGGTCACATTCAAAAGGATCCACATCCTGAACTCTGCACCAGTCGCAGAACTTTCTCCAAAGGCAATAGTACATAGATTTTGTTGCCGCCCGCCTGGCCGAGAGCAACACATCCATCACGTCTTCAGGGAGGTCCCAATCCTTATACCTCAACCTTTCAGAAGCCAAGCGTGAAGATTGAGGGATCTGACCTCTGGATGGAGAACCTGACCCCCCCCTCCCGTGAGAGCAGATCGTCTTGGTAGGGAAGACGACGTGGAGGGCAGATGGACAAGTCTAGAAGGTCCGGGTACCACGTCCTCCGGGCCCACGCAGGAGCAATGAGGATCATCCGGGAACCGAACCTCTGTAACCTCCGCAGCACTTGCGGGATGACAGGGACTGGAGGAAACGCATACAGCAGTGGGAATGACCACTCCACCACGAACGCGTCTCCTAAGCCTCCTTTTGGAGGAAATTCCCGCAAGCAAAACCTTTCGCACTTCCGGTTGACACTGGAGGCGAAGAGATCCACTTGAGGGGTCCCCCAAAGGGCAAAGATCTCCAGGAGAATCTCCTGAGCCAGCTCCCGCTCGTGAGAGATCGTGCTCTGCCTGCTCAGAGCGTCCGCCGTCTCCGGCCAGATGAACTGCCAAGATCGAAACTTCCTGCTGGATGGCCCAGAACTCGAGCTGCATCGCCTCCCTGCACAGCGGAAGTGACCCTGCCCCCCCTTTTTGTTGAGGTAGTGCATGGCCACCCTGTTGTCCGTTAGAATCAGGACACTCTTTCTGCGCACAGTCGGCAGAAAAGCCTTCAGGGCTAGCCTGACGGCCCTCAGCTCCAACAGATTGATATGGAGTCTGGACTCCGACGGAGACCAATGACCGCTGACTGTCAACTCGTTGGCATGAGCTCCCCATCCCGTGAGGGATGCGTCCGTCACGATCGTCACCTCCGGCCAGGGAAGCCAAAATGGGGCCCTCTTTGTTAGGCAGAAACCTGTGCAGTTCCCTTGGGGAACACTGCAAAAGATTTAAGACTACAGGTAGAGCAGTAAACCCCTTTGGTAGCAGTCTGCACCACCCAGATTTACCTGGTAGCTGTGGCTGAGCAGTCAGACTTCTCTCAAGAAGAGTTAGGCAGTATGCAAAGTATACACAATATGTACCCACATACAATAGCACAAGCAAACACTGACCAGAGCTTGGTTTCAAAAGTATATAGTTATTTATTTAAAATACACATAAGTTAAAAACACTCTAGCAAAATATAGTAAACACTTCAAACACAGTTATAACGAAAGTAGATTCAATCCTTTCTCCTATCTAGACAACTCTAGGTTAACACCACTTAATTAAAACAGAGGTGAGTGCTTAACGTTAGATGACACTCTAGTAGTTTCCAAGAAAGGGAGAGAATAAGCAGAAATGGGTTAAACACACCACTCTAAGGTCCAGAACACTTGCAATAGGCTCAAAGAAGCACAAAGTCACAGGTGAGCAAAAGTCACTAGGCCGGGCCCACTCTTAGAGTAGCCGGAGCGAAAATGTGCCCAAGATCACACCGTTATTAGGGATTCAAAGTCTTGCAAAGAGTTAGAAAGAGGTTAGAGTGGCTTAGAAAGTTTAGCCAGGGTGTCCCAGGCTCTCCCAGGTTCGAAAGCCGGGGGCTAAATCTACCCCGTACAGTCGGTAGCAAGGGAAGCCAGGCGGAACACGGTACCTTAAGCGGAAAGGATCCTCCAGCGGTGGCAGTTGTTCCAGGCAGTGGCAGCAGGGCTCGACGTCGGTCAGGGGAGAAGAAGTTCTCGCTGAGGAGCAGAAGAAGAGGGTCGTTGCACTGCCCGGGAAGAAACCAGCCGCGGAGTCCTCCGGTTAAAGGGTCGTACCGACTTTCGTGGTTGGGGTAAAAGTGGTGGGGTTCCGGTTGCCGGGGTGCTTGGCACTGGCAAGGCGGCCACGAGATACCTCGAGAAGCGAAAAGAAGGCGAAAACTGGTTGTCCCCACCAGTCAAGGGAAGGAGCCACTCCGTTAAGAGTTCTCCTCGGTCGTCGGGAAAAGTGGTGAGACGGTTCAGCAGGGCTCCACCGGGTGGTGTCGTCGAAGCAGGTCGGCTCAGCTCTTCCCTCGTCGGATTCTTGGTCCTGTGGCGACTTCTGAAGTCCCAGTCCCCAAAGCCCTGCTTTTATGCAGCAAACCCCCATTCACCCAGCCTAGCTGTCACTCAAACATGCTAAGTGGTGAGCCGGGCGGCTCACCACTTGGGCCAATCAGGACGGAGTGCGACTTGAGTTACCAAGGTAACTCAGTCCAGGGTGCCTAAATCCCCCTCCACCCCTCCTAAGTACCCCAGACAGAGTGGCACCACTTTGGAGGGCTTCTGTGGAGAAGCCCGCCAAAAGTGGAACAAAGGGCTCCACTTTGGGTCAGAGTTACAGAGGCGAACACCAACGCCATTTTAGAATCAAGTTTTGGCAAAAAGTCCCAACCGGAGTTATAAAAATAAATATATAAACCGGCGGTATGTTTAAGGCTACCGTAAATAAATAATTAAATGTGTTAGCCTAAAACAATGGGAAATCCCATAGGGAAATATTCGCGGTCGAATATAAAAAGTAGTTTCCACTGCCACCAGCCAAAACTCGATCAGGGGGGACGGAGACGTGCCCCCTCGACTAACAGACCCTGGGGCAATCGAATTGCCCCAGCCAGTACGTCCACAATATGATGGTTTGTACTGGTTCTGTTCAGGATTCAAGACTAGTAAAGTCTTTGGTGACTTTACATGCCCTGGGAGACAGTAGTCAGTCCCAGGGTATGGAGTCTATGTTGGGGAGTCCCTAGGACACCCCTGGGTCACGGCACAGAGGGTGCTGTGTGACCCACATCACAAAAATACATGAGGCCCCATGGAGTAAAAGACCCCATAGCCCATTCAACACAAGGTTTAACCAAGAAAACACACTTCAACATGTCCAAGAGTGAGGGTAAAAGAGTCTCACTCTTGGCAGGAGAAAAAATTAAACCCCAGAAATCCAGCAAAGCTGCTGGGGGACTCACTAGGTAGGGAAATTCAGCCTAAACAGAGAATTCTCCCTAACACTCGCCCCCCCCAGACTAAGGGACAGGAGGATTTAATCCACTCCTGGATGAACCTCATACCTCTAGTCGATGATATACATCCTAGAGAGTCCATCAGCATTTTGATGGTGATACCCTGACCTGTGCTCAATGGTGAAATCAAACCCTTGCAGGCAGATTGACCATCTCAATAGTTTTGGATTTTCCCCTTTCATTTGCATTAACCATCTCAAGGGTTGGTGGTCAGTCTGAATAACAAAAGTAGAACCATACAAGTATGGCCTAAACTTCTTCAGTGCCCACACAATAGCAAAGCATTCTCTTTCGATAGTTGCCCACCTTGTCTCAGGATCCTTCAGTTTCCTACTGATGAAGCAAATGGGGTGCTCCCTACCCTTCTCATCCAGTTGGCTTAGAACTGCACCTATACCTACATTGGAAGCATCAGTTTGTACAATGAAAGGTTGGTGGTAGTCAGGAGCTCTCAATACTGGAGCTTGGCAAAGAGCTCTCTTCAGTTTTTCAAAGGCCTGATTGCACTCCTCATTCCATTTTACCTTTTTAGGGAATTTGGGAGAGGAGATTACATTCAGTGGAGAAGCTATGGTCCCATAGTTCTCAATGAAATTCCTGTAATATCCAGTGAGGCCTAGAAAAGCTCTCACTTGGGTTTGAGTAGTTGGTGTTGTCCAATTTTGCACAGCTTCAATCTTGCTGGGCAAAGGCCTTATTTCTCCACCTCCTACCTCATGTCCAAGGTAGACCACTTTACTTTGACCAATCTGGCACTTACTGGCTTTGATTGTCAAATGGGCCTGTTCCAGAGCCTGCAACACATGTCCTAGGTGGTTCACATGTTCTTCCCAGGAGTGGCTGAAGACTGCAATGTCATCCAAGTATGCCATGCAGAAATCTTCCATCCCAGCCAGAACTTGGTTCACCATCCTTTGGAATGTGGCAGGTGCATTTTTTAGTCCAAAAGGCATGACCTTAAACTGGTACAAGCCAACTGGGGTCGAAAATGCAGTTTTCTCCTTGGCATGGTCTGTCAGGGCTATTTGCCAATAGCCTGACGTCAGGTCAAATGTGCTGAGGTACTTGGCTGCACCGAGTTTATCCACCAACTCATCTGTCCTGGGCAAAGGGTGGGCATCAGTCTTGGTGACTGCATTTAGAGCTCTATAGTCCACACAGAATCTCAAGTCTTTGGATCCTGCCTTTGGTACTAACACCACTGGGCTAGACCATGGACTAGTAGAGGGCTCTATTACCCCGAGATCAAGCATCTTCTTGACCTCTCCTTTGATGTGGGCTCTGATATGTTCTGACATTCTGTATCCTCTGCTTTTGACTGGCAGACAGTCACCAGTGAGTATCTCATGCTGGCCCCAAGGGGTCAAGCCTGGTGACAGTGAGAACAGGGAGGCAAACTGATTTAACATAGATTTGCACTCCTCTTGTTGCTCAGGTGTCAGGTCTGAAGAGAGATTAACTCCTTCAACTTTTTCATCTAAAGGTACACCTCTGAGGAGATCAGGGAGAGATTCACTCTCTTCCTCCTCGGCAGCTGAAGCTAGAAGCAAGGCTCCTACATCAGGTCTGGAGATGTAGGCTTTTAGTCGGTTGGTGTGGAAGACTCTAGGAGCTTCCCTGGGTCTGCCCAGATCCACCAGATAGTTGACCTCTCCAAGTTTTCCCACAACCTTGAAGGGTCCCATCCATTTGTCTTGCAAGGCCCTCTGCCTTGTTGGGAGCATAACTAGAACTAGCTGGTCTTGAGTAAACTCAACCATGTTAGCCTTCTGGTCGTGCCAATGTTTGACCAGGGCTTGACCAGCTTTCAAGTTGTCACTTGCTTCTGCCATCATGTGTGACATTCTCTTCCGGAGACCTATCACATAGTCAGTCACTCTGACTGGCTTGAGGGGAGGAGCACCTTCCAACCCCTCCTTAATCAGGGCCAATGGACCTCTGACTGGATGGCCATAGAGAAGCTCAAAGGGAGAATAACCTACTCCCTCCTGAGGGACTTCTCTATAAGCAAAGAGAAGGCATGGCAGTAGAAGGTCCCACTTTTTCTTAAGGGGTTCTTCCAAAGCACCTATCATGCTCTTCATGGTTCTGTTAAACCTTTCAACCAACCCGTTTGTCTGAGGGTGGTAGGCGGTTGAGAACTTGTAGGTAACTCCACAGGTTTTCCACATGGCCTTCATGTAGTGGGACATAAAGTTTGACCCCCTGTCAGAGATTACCTCCTTAGGAAACCCAACCCTGGTAAAAATACCAAGGAGGGCCTTAGCCACAGCCGGAGCTGTAACAGTCCTCATAGGAATGGCCTCAGGGTACCTAGTAGCATGGTCTACTACAACAAGGATAAACCTGTTGCCTGAGGAGGTTGGAGGATCAAGGGGACCAACAATGTCAATCCCTACCCTCTCAAATGGGACTCCCACAACTGGGAGAGGCACTAAAGGTGCCACATTCTTGGAACCAACCTTACCAGAAGTCTGGCAGGTATGGCAGCTCTTACAATATCTATCTACTTCGGCCCCCATCTTTGGCCAATAAAAGTAGAGTGAGAGCCTTTCCTTGGTCTTCTTGAAACTCAAGTGGCCAGCCAAAGGTATCTCATGGGCTAGTTGTAAGAACTGTTGTCTGTTTTCTTGTGGGACTACAAGGCGTTTGTAGTCTCCAGGTTCAGACTCAGTGGGTTCACTGTAGAAGAGGCCATCTTCCCAGTGCAACCTATACTTCCCAGGCTCTTGCCCATCAGCTTGAGAAGCTGCCTGGTGGCGGAGACCTTCCAGAGTTGGACATTCTCTTTGCCCCTTACGGAAAGCTGCCCTGCTAGGCCCACCTTCTGCCAGTAAAGACTGCAGCTCAGGATGGTCCTCAGGGTCCAGATCTCCAATAAGGTTGGGGCCTCCTTCTAGCTCTTCCTCAGAGTCTAGCTCAACCACACAGGGTTGTACCTCCCTCTCAGCCTCAGCTGGAGGTGGAGTTACAGGTGTAACTTTGGACAACCTAGGGGAAGTCCTTGTTGGAAGCACTGGAGTGCTTGCTGCTGGTTTTTTCCTAGGAGTCTTGGGTTGCCCCTTTGCTCCTGATCTGGTAGTTACTGCAGTAAGTTGCTCCAGTGGTAGAGGAGTGATTTCTGTCATCATCTCCTGAGATAACCCTCTCAGGGTTTTCTCCCTTGCAGGTTTTGTGAGTTCCTGGAACCTTTTGCTAGGAGGTCTGGGGGTATGAGATACAACTCCAAGAGCTTTGAGGTCATTACCCAACAGAACCCTACCTGGCACTTCACATTGTACACTGACAGGTATTTTTACAGCCATATCATTACATTGGATGAGAACTGGTAACTGGGGACACATCTGCACAGGCCCACCAGCTAACTTGGTGAGGCATTTGGGCGCCTTAGCAACATCCTCTGCCTTGAAAAATGATTCATCCACCACAGTTATGCTGGCTCCAGTGTCCCTAATGGCAGGAGTCTCCTGACCATTCACCTGGACACTGTCCTTATAATACTCTTTAGTATTATCTGGGATAGAGTTATAGACATCTAGATTCTGTTGCTCCCACAACCCCAGAGAGACTAAAGAAACACTAGCTGAGACTCCAGTGGGTTCATCAGCTAGTAATAGAAAGTTTCCACTTGCCATATGTACTTCCTCTTCTGGAGCGAAGGCTAAGGAGGCAAGCTGGACCCCTGAAGGTTTACCCTTACATCTGGGATCTCCTTTCACATGGTCAGTAGCCTTACAAACAAAGCATGAGCCAAAGGCTCGCTGGAATGGAGGCTTGTTCTGACCCCCTTCTGGTCTGGGACCAGAAGGTACACTAGCCTGATTTGGTTTCCCTTGTGGCTTACCCTTATAGTTTTGTTTGGGGCCCTCTTTGGAATTTGTAGTATTAGAATTCTCTTTGGAGTCCTTCTTAGACTGTTTTTCCCCATCCTTCTTCTGAGTTACCCCAGAATCCTTGTGAGTGGCCCTGTTGGCAACCCACAAGTCAGCAGCCTTAGCTAGTTTCCGGGAATCCAATTCCCTGGAATCAGCCAAGTGTTGTCTGAGCTCAGGAGAGCAGGCATCATAAATAGTCTCCAACATAAACAAATTCTTCATACCTTCATAAGTGTTCACCTTGTAACCCTTAATCCATCCCTCTAAGTTTTTCAACCCTTCACTCACCCAGGTAGCCCAAGGGGTACCATCATGCTTTTTGAGGTTCCTAAACCTCTTAAGATACTGGGAAGGGGTCTTCCCAAACCTAGCTATCAAAGCTAGTTTCACACATTCATAGTCCTTCCTATCCTCCTCCCCCATCTCCATTACCACATCAGTTGCAACAGGGGGAAGCCTAGAGAACAACCAGGTGAGTAAGTCATTTCCTGTGATGTTCTGGAGCCCATGATTATATTCAAACAGAGACAACCAATCCAACACATCCAACTTAGGCTCATACATACCAACCAATTCTTTAGGCATCCGGGGTCTTTTAGGACTGGAACTTCTAGAGGAGCCAGAGAGAGAAACATTCTCAACAGATAATTTCTTCATTTCTAAGTCATACTTGAGCTCCATTTCCCTTAGCCTTAGTTCTTTGTCAGTTTGAGCATTAAGTTTCTTATACTCCAATTCTAGCTTCATTTTCTCCAGTTCAAAGTACTGAGGACTAAATGTGGGACCTGGTAAAGGTCCAGTAGGCACAGCAGGTAGAGCAGGCAGAGGCCTAGGGGGGGCAGTTACAACAGCCTCACCCTCCTCTTCTGACTCTTCCTCAGAATCATCAACATTTTGCTCCATGTTAATTTCAACACTGTCATCTACAGTTGCTGGAGTGGTAGGTTCCTCTGAACCATCACCCAGACTTTGGTTAGCTAACAATCTTTCAATCAGCTCCATTTTCTTGCCCTTAGTCAGGAGATCCTTATGTTTACAGAGCACTCTTAAACAATCAGCAGTTTTGGCTGCAAGGGACTCTTGACTATAGCTTTCTATAACTGACATGTTAGAGGTTTTACTTTTTCAGTGCTAAGCTTTGTGGTTAGTTGCACTAAGGTATCTGAAGCACAATAAAATGTATACTCAATACAAATCCCACCGCTGCCACCAGTGTTAGGCAGAAACCTGTGCAGTTCCCTTGGGGAACACTGCAAAAGATTTAAGACTACAGGTAGAGCAGTAAACCCCTTTGGTAGCAGTCTGCACCACCCAGATTTACCTGGTAGCTGTGGCTGAGCAGTCAGACTTCTCTCAAGAAGAGTTAGGCAGTATGCAAAGTATACACAATATGTACCCACATACAATAGCACAAGCAAACACTGACCAGAGCTTGGTTTCAAAAGTATATAGTTATTTATTTAAAATACACATAAGTTAAAAACACTCTAGCAAAATATAGTAAACACTTCAAACACAGTTATAACGAAAGTAGATTCAATCCTTTCTCCTATCTAGACAACTCTAGGTTAACACCACTTAATTAAAACAGAGGTGAGTGCTTAACGTTAGATGACACTCTAGTAGTTTCCAAGAAAGGGAGAGAATAAGCAGAAATGGGTTAAACACACCACTCTAAGGTCCAGAACACTTGCAATAGGCTCAAAGAAGCACAAAGTCACAGGTGAGCAAAAGTCACTAGGCCGGGCCCACTCTTAGAGTAGCCGGAGCGAAAATGTGCCCAAGATCACACCGTTATTAGGGATTCAAAGTCTTGCAAAGAGTTAGAAAGAGGTTAGAGTGGCTTAGAAAGTTTAGCCAGGGTGTCCCAGGCTCTCCCAGGTTCGAAAGCCGGGGGCTAAATCTACCCCGTACAGTCGGTAGCAAGGGAAGCCAGGCGGAACACGGTACCTTAAGCGGAAAGGATCCTCCAGCGGTGGCAGTTGTTCCAGGCAGTGGCAGCAGGGCTCGACGTCGGTCAGGGGAGAAGAAGTTCTCGCTGAGGAGCAGAAGAAGAGGGTCGTTGCACTGCCCGGGAAGAAACCAGCCGCGGAGTCCTCCGGTTAAAGGGTCGTACCGACTTTCGTGGTTGGGGTAAAAGTGGTGGGGTTCCGGTTGCCGGGGTGCTTGGCACTGGCAAGGCGGCCACGAGATACCTCGAGAAGCGAAAAGAAGGCGAAAACTGGTTGTCCCCACCAGTCAAGGGAAGGAGCCACTCCGTTAAGAGTTCTCCTCGGTCGTCGGGAAAAGTGGTGAGACGGTTCAGCAGGGCTCCACCGGGTGGTGTCGTCGAAGCAGGTCGGCTCAGCTCTTCCCTCGTCGGATTCTTGGTCCTGTGGCGACTTCTGAAGTCCCAGTCCCCAAAGCCCTGCTTTTATGCAGCAAACCCCCATTCACCCAGCCTAGCTGTCACTCAAACATGCTAAGTGGTGAGCCGGGCCAATCAGGACGGAGTGCGACTTGAGTTACCAAGGTAACTCAGTCCAGGGTGCCTAAATCCCCCTCCACCCCTCCTAAGTACCCCAGACAGAGTGGCACCACTTTGGAGGGCTTCTGTGGAGAAGCCCGCCAAAAGTGGAACAAAGGGCTCCACTTTGGGTCAGAGTTACAGAGGCGAACACCAACGCCATTTTAGAATCAAGTTTTGGCAAAAAGTCCCAACCGGAGTTATAAAAATAAATATATAAACCGGCGGTATGTTTAAGGCTACCGTAAATAAATAATTAAATGTGTTAGCCTAAAACAATGGGAAATCCCATAGGGAAATATTCGCGGTCGAATATAAAAAGTAGTTTCCACTGCCACCAGCCAAAACTCGATCAGGGGGGACGGAGACGTGCCCCCTCGACTAACAGACCCTGGGGCAATCGAATTGCCCCAGCCAGTACGTCCACAATATGATGGTTTGTACTGGTTCTGTTCAGGATTCAAGACTAGTAAAGTCTTTGGTGACTTTACATGCCCTGGGAGACAGTAGTCAGTCCCAGGGTATGGAGTCTATGTTGGGGAGTCCCTAGGACACCCCTGGGTCACGGCACAGAGGGTGCTGTGTGACCCACATCACAAAAATACATGAGGCCCCATGGAGTAAAAGACCCCATAGCCCATTCAACACAAGGTTTAACCAAGAAAACACACTTCAACATGTCCAAGAGTGAGGGTAAAAGAGTCTCACTCTTGGCAGGAGAAAAAATTAAACCCCAGAAATCCAGCAAAGCTGCTGGGGGACTCACTAGGTTGGGAAATTCAGCCTAAACAGAGAATTCTCCCTAACACTCTTCATCAGATTGCCCTCGACGGCCCACCACAGAAGGTCCCGGGCTACCGAGGGCGGCACCTAAACAGGGTCCGACAGCCTGCCGGAGGACTGAGACAACTGGAGCTTGAGCGGCCACTGCAAAGATCTCATCCACAGACGAGCCTCCGGCACCAGAAGAATGCAGGATGCCATGAGACCGAGCAGTCTCAAGAACTTGGACGCTGGGAGATTCTGGGCAAACTGAAACTTGTGCACCATCTGCTGAATGTGAAGAGCCCTCACCTGAGGAGGAAAACACTGCCCCAGGGACGTGTCGAGCACTGCTCTGATGTACTGGAGCCGCTGCGTTGGTGTCAAATGGGACTTCTTTAAATTGAGGGAGAAGCCCAGCCTGTGAAGGGAGTGGCAGGTGACGGACAGATGATCCAGGACTTGCTCGGGAGAGCTCCCCCTGATCAACCAATCGTCCACGTAGGCGTAGACGTGAATCCCCCCTTTCCTGAGATGCGCTGCCACCACCACCATGAGCTTGGTGAAAACCCTCGGCGCGGAGGTCAATCCGAACGGCAGGACCCGAAACTGAAAGTGCGAGTCGCCAACCGCGAACCTCAGGTACTTCTTGTGCTTGCGATGGAACCGCACGTGGAAGTAAGCATCCTTGAGGTCGAGAGACACCAACCAGTCCTGAAGTTGAAGGGCCTGGAGGACTTGAGAAAGAGAGACCATCTTGAACTTGTCCTTCCTGAGGAGTTTGTTCAAACCGCGCAAGTCCATTATGGGTCTCAATCCCCCGTCTTTCTTTGAAATCAAAAAATAAGGGGAATACCATCCCTTGTACCTCTCCGCTACAGGCACCAGTTTTATGGCGCCTTTCTCCAGCAGGGCTTGAATTTCCTGCGCAAGGAGCAGATTCGGACTCTTCAAAGAGAGGTTCCCTGGTGGATTGTCGTGAGGCCTCTGCCGAAAAGGAAGATAGTAGCCGTGGGTTATGATCTCCAGAACCCACACATCCGAATTAATGGCTTGCCACTCTGCAAGATGCTGTGCCAGCCTTTCCCCAACCGGCGAACCATGGGACCTGGCCTCATGACTGAGTGGTAGCGGCTGCGGCGTTGCCTGAGGGCAAAGAGGCAACTGCCCGAGCGGCCTTGGCACCTCGAGTACCTTTGTTTCCACCTCTGGCACTCTTACGATGGCCTCTGACTGCTAGCTCCTCTCGCTTTACTGAAGGACGAGTAATAGCGAAAGGAACCTCCCCCTCCATTGCTGTCCCCTAGGACGAAAAGGCGGAGGTTGGCGAACTGCAGCGCCCAACGACTTTGCGGCAGCTTTGGAGGTCTGCAACCTCTCAAGGCTCTCGTCAGCCTGCTGCCAAAAAGGTGTTCACCGTCAAAGGGCATGTTGAGGAGCCGGGACTGCAAAACAGGAGCGAACCCAGTCTTCCGCAACCACACAAACCTGCGCATTACGGTGCTCGCCGCCATGGACCGGCTGACACAATCCGCCAAGTCCAAACCCGACTGAACGGCCTCACACATAGCATCCTTGCCATACTGAACCATAGCAAGGAAACCATCCCGTTCGTCCCCTTCGGGAATATGTTCAGCCCCTAATGCAACACAGTTCCACAGAGTGTGTGTGAACGAGACAAGGCACATATGGAGTTGGCCGCCTGAAGCGCCATACCCCCAGAAGAAAACACTTTCTTCGCCCAGCCGTCAAAACGTTTGTCGTCCCTATCCGAGGGATGGTAGGATACAACGCCTGCTTTGCCGGGGCCGTAGCCACCTGCACCACCAAACTCTCCGGGGTGGGGTGCCTAGACAAGTAGCAGGGGTCGCTACTGGCTGGGCGGTATTTTTGCGACAAAGACTTGCCCTCTGCCGGGAGACTCTCCGGAGCAGTCCAAGCCACCGCCACCCTTCTCTGCAGAGCCATATGAAAAGGCAAAACCGGGTCAGTGGGTGGACCGAGATCAAGGATGCCCGTGAGATCATCCTGAACAAACTCCCCTGGGGGAGCTGACCAACCCAAGTACTCGGTAACCCGAGACATAAGGCGCCGATATAAAGAATCGGCATGAGTGCCAGGCTCCTGCCGACAAAACTCCACCTCCGGAGAGGTGTCCCGTCCATCTTGCAGCGACTGCCTCAGGTCATCAAACTGGCTATGGCCCGAGATAAGGTCATCTGGAACCGTAACCGGAATGAGGCCGCCATGAGAGCCTTCATCACCCTCTGAAATGTACTCCAGGCGGGGAGAGGAAGACCTCTGCGGACCAAAGCAGTGCCGGACCTTAGCCATAGCCTTTCTAGGGGCAAACCCCGTGCCACGGGGCCACTCCGACACCACCGCCTCGAAAGGCGTCGAAGGCGCCGAACGAGTCGGCGTCGACAGAAAAGGCGTCGAGGGCGCCGAACAAGTCGGTGCTGGCGTCGACAGAAAAGGCGTTGACGTCGAGCGAATCGGTGTCGACGTCAACTACAATGCCTCCAGCATCTGCGGCATCGACACAGTCCTCGAAGCCGGAGCTCCGAGCGTGTCTCTCGACAACCTGGGCGCAGACGGCGTCGACGACCCCCTCGGAGGCGGAGCCTCGTGAGAAATCGTCAACGACCTCGGCGCCACAGGCGTCGACGTCTTCTTCGAAGACGGCACAGGATCAAGTGGTCTCGAGCGCGTCGAGGACCGGGACCTGGAACGGGCATGGCGAGAACGGCTACCCTTGTCCGAGCGGGACCTCTCCCGCGAGCTGTGCCGACCACCCGAGCCCGAAGGCGTACGGGCGGTTTCTCTCGATCGGTGCCGACCAACCACACACGGAAGCGCGGACGGACCGGTGCCCTGCGATTCCAGAATCGCAAGCATCTGCTTCTGTCATGATGCCTACCTCCAAGGAGCCAGGTCCGACCCAGCAACCCCAGAGGCAGGCATCATTCCCCCCCAGGGAAGTTCCAGCGGGCCCAAGCTGGGGCCCTTTGGACGCAGTCCTGGCGCCTTAGGCGCCAGGCTCATGTTGGACCCCAGTCCTGGCGCCTTAGGCGCCAGGTTCATAAGGCTGGACATGTGTTCAAGTGTTTTAGTGTGCACTTACCTGATGCAGACCATGCTGCTACATCCAGGCCCTCTTGAGGGCTGAATGGGACTACTTTACCTGTGGGACTACTTTCCACCCGGGTGTGGTCGGGGAAGGATACATACCTGATCGGTGGAAGGATACATACCTGGAACTTCTTCCAAAGCTATTTAAACCCCACCCGAACAGCCACACGTGCTTCGTGTTGTTCTGCACCTAGCAGCTGGACGCTCACCGTGTCTGCTCCTGCTTCTGGACTTCAGCCACGCCTGTCAGCATCCTGGGACACCTGCAAAGGGTAATAAGAGAATTGGTGAGGAAGAAGGCCTTACCTGCTAAACCTGCATCACAGAGACATTTCACCGACGATCCTGAAAAGGAAGACATCATTTTTAAAAAGCATTTCGCTCCGATCGCTGCAGCGCTACATTTCACTCACCTTTCTTGGGCGCCTCCATCTTCAGCAGCGATCATCCGGATCCGCAGCCACTTCCCAGAGCCTAGAGAGAAAAAGACAAGAACACAAGGTGAGAGAAGGAAGGGAATAGGAAAAGCTCAGTTTCCTTCTAAGACTTACCTGTTGGGTCATTCCCATTTCATTTCGGGTCTTGCTGCTTCCAGGCATTTTCCGGACCCCGGCCCCTATGGGGAAAAAAGACAGACATTAGATGAGCGAATGCAAAAACATTACCTGAGCGCTCATCTAGGACTTACCAGATCTTTACTGGAACTGCACGTTTCACTTCGGGTCGGCGCCATATCTCCGGCATTCCGAACCCCGGCCCCTATGGGGAAAAGACATCAACATTAGCGCTTTGTTGCAAGAAGTCTCCAAAGGAATCTTCATTCATCACCTGAAAAAGACAATGAACATTATTATTTAAAGCTGAACTTTTGAACTTGCAACAGAACTTTTACAGCGCCTTACCAGTATAATCAAGCTTACCTGAACTCCCATCCAACCTCAATCCAGTGAAGTAACTGGGTTCAACGCGCCCCTGCGTCAGAAGCAGGATGGAGAGCTCGTCCTTTCAGACCCTAAGGTGAGACTTCACAGGGAATTGTGGAAGGGTATTGAGGAGGGTTGGAAGGAAGTGGGAGGCTCGAGCATTATTCCGCCAGATTGTAATACTCCCTTTTCACGTACAGGAGGATATTCCTGCGAGCCAGATTACCCAGAGTTGAGGGGCCCGTCCTATCCATCTTCAGAGCCCTGCGCTTCACCATTGAAGATGCATCGGCACTCGAAACCAGGCCAGCGCCCCCGTGGGAATCAGGTGAGCGTGACAGCTTCGCGAAGGAAGCCCATTCCTCCGGTGTCGCTTGCATGGAGGGATTAGCGACCTGCCGACGGGCGGAGTCCTCGGTAGAGGACGGGGAAGGCGACCTATGCCGGCGCTTCCTGGAATGCCTAGAAGAGGCGAGACCGACTCCTGGAAGGAGACCCACCGGACTTCCGACGATGACGTGGAGAGTCACCCCTCGAGCCATCGGTCGAAAGCCCCGCAGACCTCGACATCCGGGGCTTAGACACCCGGCCTACCGACAGCTTCTTCTTGCGTTCCCGCAAGGCCTTTGCAGTGAGCGACTGGCAGTCGACAGTTGTCTGTATCGTGGGCCTCCCCGAGGCACCAGAGGCAGGCATCGTGCGAGTCCGTGACCGACATCTTGGGCCCACAGTCCCGCAGTTCTTGAAGCCCGGACGCGGGGTCGAAGATGAGAAAGACATCGCCACAAACAGGTCTTCACAACAAACCGAACAGGTTCAACAAACCGAGAATAGAAAACTGCAAACTCCAACGAGTTGAGGCGTACCGAGATTCACGAAGCGAACACATTCACGGAAAAAACAGAACTGAGGCTATGGGTGTCGTGCGTCCTACTTATCACATCGGGTAACGTCGGAGGTCGTCCTCGGGGACGGCGCATTGACATCATCGACGCAGGACGCAGACGCCAGGGATTTCCCGAAGCAGCACAGCTGTGGACATTACCTGTCATAGATATGGAATACGTCGGAGGACCCAATGCCCTCGAAATAACTTTTAGAGCACGGACAAACTTCAGAGATGACAACCCTAACTTTAGAAGTCCAGCCATAGGATGAATGGAGCCTTGTGCTCAATGTTCGATGTATGTGGAAAAGCGCCAAGTCGTGCGTAAAAGTCACCAACTACCTTTTTAGGAAGCTGGAAAAAGTTAGGGAAAGAATTCTGAAGGGATGAAACAAGTTCCAAGAGTCAGGAGTGGATCTGCTGCGATGAACAAAGCTGTTCCCGACTTTCAGAAGGATTTAGGAAGAAGGGGCAACCCAAACCAAAGACCACCCCAATTGATCCTCTATGCGTAAAAGCGTATGGATGAACAAAGGGCCATCGGTAAGTGACTTCACTACTCACCGACTTCAGCTCAGTTTTGGTCCAAACTTGGAAGGTCTGGAGGTGGTTATCAGAGGTTCCGATTTCCCGCCCTCGATTTGGCTTCCATGTGCACAGGCATTGCGGTTGCGGCTACAGGTCTGGTATTGAACAGAAGCTGCAAATCTTGATTCAGGTGATGAAGGAGGAAAAAACTGATGCAGCTGGTCTCAGAACAGTGACCGTCACTGTCGCACAGTGACGCAGAGGCTCCCAACTCTCGTGACCTGATGCAGCCTCCTATCTCGCGACCCAATGGTGCTGGGACGACGAAATTCGGTAGAGGTGTGCTTTGCAATGCAAGTTAGAATTCCCAAAAGTCCCGAGTCAGGTAACCCAGGTTTGAGCTGGACAGTCCACTGGACACTGGATGGCCCAGGGATACTTCCAAACAAGCTCACTTGCAGAACAACCAGGAGACGTCAGGTGGCTTTAGTCCCACCACTACAAAGGTTCGAAGCAACTTCAAAGGTCTTCTGAGACCAAGCTCCGCCGGGACAACAAGGGGATTTGGGTGCCAACTGAGAAACCTGAAGGTGTCTCACCCGCTAGTCCCCGGGGATCTATCATACAGGTGGACAGGACACAGCCATCTCTATTGGATACAGTTCCTGTGGGTGGACCAGTGCTGGAGGATCACCTGGATGGGGGTCTTCAGGGAGTGAAAGTAGGACACCGAAGGGTGAGACACGGTATCCCCATCCTTATGACACCTTTTCCTCATTCTGCCCAGTAGGGTACTTAGAAACTCTACCCCTCTCCCCCTTTTCCAACATGAACACTTTCTCACAGCGTGAACGGCAACCGACTAATACCCAAGCCGTTTACCTGACATGTCCCAAAACACGGGTTAGGCAATTGCTGCCAACTTCACACACCTCACTACCCTTTCCCTTCCCCACAGGGATAACAAGCGGAGCACAAGAGCACACTCCGGGCAAGGACAAATGCACGAGGAAGCAGCCATACCAGGATGGCAGTTCAAACGGAGGAGAAAGGTGTTGAGACCTGAAAGAATGTCAAGGAGGGAGTTGCCCTTGCCCTTTTCAATCCAGATCTGCGAAGCCTCTGATTAAAGGAACATAAGACCAGGAATCACAGCTGGAAAATGGTGTGACGGATGTCAGATTTACATGGCACCCTACTGCACTGATAGCCAAGGCAGGAAGACGTGGTTGCCATTTTGGTACCGTCCTTGACTCCAGCGGCAAATAAAATGCCAACGAGTTCAGCACAGCCGGTGAATCGGAAGAACCTGACAGCCGACTGGACTGTGTTAGGCTCAAGTTTGCAGTGGCAACATTACGAAGATAAATAGACAAGAAGTCTTTTGTGAACAAACTTGGTACCAGAGATAGAGTGGTCCGGCGCCACGTGGGCGCTCAGTCGAAGGTCTCTGACTGGTGCGCCTCTCATGAACAAAGAGACTGTGTTGAACATTGTGAGTAAAGAAACTATAAGTACGAAGAGGCCATAGGGAAGGCCGGTATAAGGCGTTAAGATGGTCATTGAAGGGTCAGGCCAAATCCCTTGTACAATCGAAAGTCCTTGACATATTGCAGAAGTTTTGTTATTGTGAAATAGGCGTTTGCGCCAGGCTGCGGGGAACGCCGTGCAAACTCTGGTGGTATGAAGCCCGCGCTTGCCGTAGGCTAACAGAGTGACCCAGCGAGACGAGATCGCTCTTCGGAAGTCTTTGTGTGAATTGGCAAGTGCTCTGGTTGGTCTGAGCCCGACTGAGGGAGGCTGACGACTGAATGAAGCATCGGAGCCCGGCTGAGGGGGATCCAAGGGTGAAGGGTAATCACCCGACGTACAGGTTAACAGAAGGAACTTTTATTTTGTTGTTTTGGCATATCAGGCCCTCTGATGCAAGAGACTTTCTATGAGCAGAGACTTGAGCACAGAAGGCCCCAATACTGAGAAAGGAACTGTAGGCTTGTGCCGGACAAGCCAAGAAGTGTGCTGTGCTCGAGAGTCCTGCCTAGCCCTGTGCTAATAACGTGGGGAAGGGAGACGCGAGTCATAACATCCTGACTTAGCATTTTGTGAACACTCCTTTCTTTTCTTGTGAACAGTATCCCACACTCTTTTGTAGCATAGCAGCAAGGATTGACATTATTTCTTTTTTAGAATATGCCCTTTTTATTTGACTAAACTCCATTGGAATGCATTAATCTTATTTGATGGTCGTAGCTTGCTCCCATCTTAGATTTAGGTTTAGAGTAGGCGTTTATCTCACCCATTTCACAGTTTAATAAACACCCTTGAACTGTGATCACTTGTGTCCGTCTTACTTTGATGCCTTCACTTCCTTACACAACCTTCTTCTGAATGTCTCAGGGTCGTCCTTTGTTCTGCTCGGCTCTTCTGGACACTTGGCTCCGTCTACAGGTCAGTTCAGACCTGTTGCTGATCCCCTGGAATGGATGCAGGACTACTCCTCATGTACAAAGTCAGGTGAGTGTTGGCACCCGGTCCACCAATGCACACCAGCAGTGGTCCAATCAGGGACCACCGGCGTTCTCATGCGCTCATACACAACAGATACCCTGGCACCAGTAGAGTGGATTGAGACCAGACAGTCCTAGCCCACTTCCTGGGTTCCCAAACATGTGACCTGCAGGCGCCCGCAAAAGAAGATTTTTTGCGGGCAACTGCATGCCCAAATAAGGAAGTCCTCAGACGGGAAGAGCAGGGGGACGGTCAAGGGACAAAATGGCCAAAGGAACAGACAAAAGACTACGTGGCACGGCCATGTTGGACACTAGCCACAGTCATGAGCCAAATGTGGTAAGCGCAGTATGGCTCGATAAGTTGTACAAATAGACGGAAAAGCTACTGCTGCCACCAGTCTGTACCTAAGCACACTGTACAATCACCCAAAAATCTTAGAGGGTGTGCAGGGTCAGAAAATACACAGACCCCTGTGAGAAACCTGAAGGTGTCTCACCCGCTAGTCCCTGAGGATCTGTCATCCAGGTGGCCAGACAAAGCCATCGCTATTGGATCCAGTTCCTGGGGGTGGACCAGTGCGGGAGGATCACCCAGATGGGGGTCCTCGGGGAGTGTCAGTGGGTCACTGACGGGTGAGATGCGGTACCCTCTTCCTTATAACACCTTTTCCCCACCCTACCCCGTAGGATACTTAGAAACTCTACCCCACCCCCTTTTCCGACACAAATATTTTCTTACACCACGAAAGACAACGGACTAAAACCAGGGCTGTTTACCTGACATGTCCCAACACAAAGGTCAGGCAATTAACAATAACCACACACACCTGATGGCCTTTTCCCTTCCCCCAAAGGGATAAAAGGTGGAGCACGAGCGCACACTTTGAGCAAGGCAGACAGCACGACGAGGCAGCTATTCCAGGACGGCAGTTCAAGAGGAGGAGAAAGGCGGTGATAACCGAAAAAACAAGGAGGGAAATGCCTTTGCCCTTGTCGACCCAGACCCGCAAAGCCTCTGTGAAAGGAATTATAAGGCCGGGAACAACAGCTAGAGTGTGGTGTAGTAGATGTGAACAGTGCACATATCCCTCCTAGACTGATAACCAAGTCAGAGAGAGACGCTTGCTACCGTGGTACCGCTCTTGACTCCAGAGACCAGAAATACCAAGCGGTTCATCACAGCCAGTGAGCCGGAGGGATAACCGATAGTAAACGGAACTGTGTTGAGTGAAGGTTGCAAACTGCAACATGATATGAAAGAACATGTGAACAAAAACCTGGTGGGTTACTGAACTTTAATAGCATAAGAGAGAGGCCAGCTGCAGAGTGGTCTGGCTCCACGTGTGCGCTCATTGGAAAGGCTCTGACCAGTCCCCATTGGTTAACATTACAGATCCCAGGAGGCCCTACGAGAGCTGACGCAAGAGGTCAAAGTGGTCAAACAAGGGTTGAGTAAAACCCCTAACCAAGAGGAAAGCAAAGAAGTAAATCCTGCATTGTGAATGCAGGAACTGTAACTGGCAAGTGTGAACCCAGCTGAGGGATGCCTGCAAAACGGGGTCAAGTATGATAACTCTGAACATTGTGTTGACAATAGTGAACCCGGCTGAGTAAAAGGCTTTAGTGAACCCAGCAGAGGGAGGCTAACATTCGAGAAGGTTCTGAGCCGGGAAGAGGGGGATCCAAGGGTGAAGGGTCAACACCCAACATGCATACAGAAAGGAACTTTTTGTTTTATTATTTTGGACGCATCAGGCCATCGGAGGCAAGAGACTTTGTAGAAAAGCGACTTAACCACCCAAGATTCTAATATCGCTGAAAGGAACTGTAGCCTTGTGCTGGCGAGGCCCAGGAGTGTGCTGTGCTAGGAGTCCTGCCTTGTCCCGTGCTAACAACATGAGGAAGGGAAACCCCAGCCATACCATCCTGACTTATTATCTGATGAATAATTCTTTGTTTTCTTGTGAACATTATCCCACACTATTTTGTAACTTACTGGTAAGGATTGGCAATAGACTGCCTTATTATTTGATGGTTGTATCTAGCTCCCATTTTAGATTTAGATTTGGCATTTTTCTCGCCCATTCATACAGTTTAATAAACAACTGTGATCACTGGTGTATGTCTTTACTGTTGCCACCATGGGTTCCTAACACCCCATTGCGCGGTACAGTAATGTACTGTGCAATGATAAACTTACCATAAAGTGGCAACAAAGTCGAAAGACCAAGAGAAACAAGGTTTTTCTGTACCGACAGCCTGCAGGACGTGTCAGTTTCCCCATAACGATGACCGAAGTCCAGTGGCGTGCAGCTGAAGGCTGTGCTTCACTGTAAAAAGGCAGGCCAGGATACTGTAACAAATGCAAAAAGTTTGGGGGTGCGGGGGAGGGAAGTCCATAATAATGGAGGGAAAGATGCTTTCAGAGAAACCATTCCTAACACCCCCATCCCCCTCCCGACCAAGGACAGGGGGAACTAATCCACCCCTGGATGGGACTCATGTTCACGTCAGTTAAACATGCTGGACAATCCATCAGCATTACAATGTTGGGTACCTGGCCTGTGCTCAATAAGGAAGTCAAAGCCTTGCAGGCTAATGGACCACCTGAGCAATCTAGGATTCTCACCCTTCATGGGTCCTTAGAGGTAGGGTATCAGCTTCCAAAGTGCCCACACTATGGAAAAACATTCCCTTTCCAAGGTGGACCACCGGAGCTCGGTCCTTAAGCTGCCCAATAGGGTGTTCCATGCCTTTCTCAGTTAGCTGTGAGAGAACTGCACCTATATCAGTGTCAGAGGCATCTGTCTGCACAATAGTCAAGGGCCCTGAGAATAGGGGCCTGATATATGTAGTCTTTTAAGCCGTGAAAGGCCATCTCACACTCCTCAGTCCAAGTGATCTTCTTGGGTTTCTTTGGAGTAGTGAGGGCAGTCAAAGGGGCAGCTATGGTGCCATAGTCTGCCATGAAGTTCTTGTAATACCCAGTGAGGCCCAGGAAAGCTCTTATTTGGGTTGTGGGGATAGGCCAGTCTTGTACTGCCTGTACCTTACTGCGAAGAGGCTGAATTCTCGCTCCACCAACCTCACGCCCATGGTAGACCACTGAGACCTGACCAATTTGACACTTGCTGGATTTTATGGTCAGGTGGACCTTCTGAAGAACCTGCAACACTATCTCCAAGTGTCTTACATGTTCCTCCCAAGTGGGGCTGAAGACTGCTAAATCATCCAGATATGCCAATGCAGAATTCATCCAACCCATTCAGAAAATGTTTGACCAACCTTTGGAAGGTGGCAGGTGCATTCCTTAATCCAAATGGCATTACCCTGCACGTAGAGGCCTACTGTGGTCGAAAATGCAGTCTTCTCCTTGGCATCTTCTGCTAGAACAATTTGCCAATACTATGCAGTGAGATCAAAAGTGCTGAGATACTCGGAGGCACCAAGTTGGTCTACCCTCTGCTCAAGAAACCCTCTGCCGACCCCTCCATTCCGGCAACTATCTCCATCACCTCTTTCCTGGGCAAACTCCTGGAGAAGCTGGCTATCTCCCAGCTCATCCTCCACACTGAATCTGCTGGTTGCTTCCACGACCATCAGTCTGGCTTTAGAGCATCCAGCGGCACAGAAACTTTTCTTCTGAACACCTGGGAAGACCTGCTCTCAAATCTTGACACTAACACTTCCTCTGTCCACATTCTTGTCGACCTCTCCACTGCCTTTGACACGGTAAACCACAACATCCTGATGGCACGTCTCAGTGACACCCGGGGAATCCCAGGTCAGGCTCTGGCGTGGTTAACCTCCTTCCTTTCTGACCACCCATCCCAGGTGGTACTTGGTTCCTTTCTCTCTACTATCACTCTTTCAACCTGTGGCATTCCCCAGGGTTTCAACCTATCCCACTGGTTCTTTAATGCCTACATGGCTGCCCTGGCATGTGTGATTGCCACGTTCATCTCTAACTTCCAGTGTTATACAGATGACGCGCACCTCTCCCTCATGTTTCCCTCAGCCACCTTCTCTACCTCACCCATATCCGACTGTCCGGAATTCAGTCATGGTGTGCCGCAAATGACCTCTGCCTCAACGCAAGTAAGACAGATCGTTCGCATTGGGAGTCCTGTTCCCGCTTCCCCAATCACACTCTGGCTGGCCTCCCTTGGCCCTGCGCCTGCACCCACCTGCACCCACCTGTGAAGCAAAAAACCTCGTAATCTTCGACTCCACTCTCTCCTCCTCCTCTCACATCTCTGACATCTGAAAAAAGTCCAGGGCTCACTGTCTCCAGAGCCCTGGTTCTCTAAAGGCTGGACTCCCTGTGGCTGCAAGGATCAAGCTCAAGACCATTTCTGCATTGTCCACAAGGCTTTTTGGGGTCTGGGACCTACCTATCTGCAACAATGCCTATCTAACTATTGTCCTTACCGAGCCCTCGGCTCATCTACCTCCACCTTCTGCGAATGAGCCGGTTCTCCAAGCAGAGATTTGGAGGGAGATCTTTATCCTCTGCAGGGGCCTCCCTCTGGAATAGCCTCCCTTCCGGACTCCATCTTTTGCCTGATCTCCTTAAGTTCTGGAAACTCCTTAAGACATTCCTCTTCTCCTCCTCCTTTTCTCTCCCTCTACCCTGTTAAACTGTCTCTCGCTCTATCCTATCTCTCTCCTCCTTTCTGCTTCAGCTTGCTGACTGTCTGCCTGGTGTACCTCAGAATCATACAGCTCCCAGGTACCCTTGCGAGTCTCCCGCACTTGCCTCCGGGCCTGCACTTGCATCCGCGTTCTGCACTCGGTCAATGAGCCATGAGAGTGGCATCTCTCAGCACTTACCCGAGCTTCTGACTGACTGGGAGCACTTGGCCCCTTTCTTGCCCCCAGCACTTGTCCCCTCCTACCCCAACCCGCCCCTCTCCTGCACCCGTCTGCGCACTTGCACAATCTGAATGTACCATGCCTTGAAGATGGTCTGTTTTTCTCTGTCTCCCATCTTTGCATGGTCGCGCCTCAATGCACTTGGAAAAACTGCAGAATTGTCGATAGACCCATCTGCTGTTATCTACACTGTTAATTGTATTATATGCACTTGTTTCACGCACTCTGCCTTGCAGACTTGTATCATTTTTCTCCCCTTGTTCCCTCCCTCCTTGAGCGCTTTGAAACACTTGCTTTGTATATAGGTGCTTAACAAATAAACAATACCATACCATACCAGTTCATTGGTTCTTGGTAGGGGGTGAGCATCTGTCTTGGTGACCGCATTCAGAGCCTTGTAATCCACTCAGAACCTTAACTCAGAGGTACCTGCCTTTGGCACCAGAACCACAGGAGTGGACCATGGACTACTGGAGGCTTGAATCACCCCTAGATACAACATCTTGTTGACCTCACACTTGATGTGGGACCTTACCTTGTCTAACATCCTATAGCTCCTACTTTTTGTAGGCACAATATCTCCAGTGTCAATTTCATGTTTGCACCAACGTGTCAAACCTGGGGTAAGCGGCAAGGCGGGGGGGGATTGGCTCAGTAAAGTCCTCACCTCCCCTTGTTGCGTAAGAGTCAGTTGAGATGCCAATTTGACACCCGCAATGGAGCCATCTGAAGGACTGCCTTGGAATAGATCAGGAAGGGGTTCAGATTCATCTTCCTCCCTGTCTGATGTCAAAAGTAGAGCAGCCATTTTAACCCTAGGGGTGAATGCCTTCAGTCTATTTATGTCGAATACTTTAGAAGACTGAACAGGTTTCCCAAGGTACACTAAATAGTTTACCTCACCAAGTTGCTCCACAACTTTTTACGGGCCTGACCACTTATCCTGCAAGGACCTGGGCCTGATGGGATTCATGGTTAGAACTTCTTGGCCTGGGGAGAAATGTACAAGTGACGCCTTCTGGTCATACCAATGTTTGGCCAACACCTGACCAGCCTTCAACGTGTCACTATATTGACCTATCAGTAAGGCCATCATCGGTCTCAAACCCACGTTTGTAGTGCAGAAGAAGTGGGGAGATCTCATCCTTCCTTGACTATAGCCAGTGGTCCCCTGACAAGGTGACCAAAGAATTTCAAAGGGACTGTAGCCAACCCCCTCTTGACGGACCTCTCTGTAGGCAAAGAGCAAGCATGGCAAAAGGAGATCCCACTTTCTCCTATGGAACTCCTCAAAAGCTATAATCGTGCTTTTGAAAGTTTCCGCTGAATCTCTCAACTAAGCCATTTGTCTGTAGATGATAAGCTGAAGAAAACCTATAGAAGACCCCACGCTCCTTCCACATGGCTTGCATGTACTTAGACAAAGTTGCTGCTTCTGTCAGACACAACCTCATTAGGGAAGCCAACCCTAGTGAAAATGCCAAGAAATGCTTCAGCAACTGACCTTGCAGTTAATGTCTTGAGTGGGATGGCTTCAGGATACCTGGTGTCATGGTCAACCACACACCAGGATAGATCTGCTGCCAGAAGATGTTGGAGGATCAAGGGAACCAACAATGGCAATCCCTACCCTCTCAAATGGCACACCCACAACGAGGACTGGTACCAATAGAGTTTGAATTGTTGCACCACTTATCCCAGCGATCTGGCAAGTGGCAGAACTCCTGCAGTGGCCTTCTAGTTGGACCCCTATATCAGGTTGCCCTGCAAGGGGGACCTCATGCACCAATTGCAGTAGGGAGGGTCTCACTTGAAGGTGGACCACCAACCTCTTATGGTCTCCTTCAGTGGACTCACCATACAGGAGCCCACCTTCCCAGTCAATTCTATCTTTCCCAGGAGGCTCACCCTCAAGCTTGGTACAAGCCTGCCTCCTAAGGCCTTCTAAAGATGGGCACTCAGCTGGCCCTTACTGAACTCTTTCCCGTCAGGACCACGTTCAGC
The DNA here is from genome assembly GCF_040938575.1 of Ambystoma mexicanum. Classification (NCBI taxonomy): domain Eukaryota; kingdom Metazoa; phylum Chordata; class Amphibia; order Caudata; family Ambystomatidae; genus Ambystoma; species Ambystoma mexicanum. The sequence continues at coordinate 1,376,247,434 of NC_090934.1, forward strand.
AAGCAAGTTATGCAACTCAAGATCGTCATGGAGGTTGAGAATGTCCGCAGTCCCCCCCTTTTCCTCTTCAGGTTCAGGGGCTTGGCCAACTGCCTCCACCTCAATGGTAGCTGAGCTGGGGAAGGGATATTCTCTTTCCCTCTTCTTTGTTTCTTGACCCCTTTAGTTCAGCCTTGGACTTGGCTAGGGCAGCCTAGGTCTAAGACCTTGTGCAGGGTCTTTCTGCAGTATCCCCCATAAGACCCAAGTCTCTGATGTAATTAACCAATATAACCTTCCCAGTGACTTACACTCACAGGTATTCTTACACTCCACCATTCACAGCTAGAGTTGCAGGCATAACTGGGGACCATCAGCCAACTTGGTGGGCATTGGAGGAGCTCTGGACAGTTCCTCTGGGTTTACTAGTGTGGAATCCACCACAGTTCTGCTGGCCCCAGCGTCGCCAATGGCAGGTGTGTCTACACCATCTACCAGTGCACGAATAGCAGTAATGCTTGGTATTGTCAGGGATGGTGGCATATGCCTCAGCTACTCTAGGTTTCCAGGATCAGGTTTTTTCAGGAGTTTAACCTGGGTAAGGGCTTCAATCACCGAGAGTGCCTCCTTAAAAAAGTCTTGGGCAGAGGGGCAACCCCACCACATGTGTATGTAAGTGCCTTGGTCCCCAGTTTCGCCAGCACTGCGGGTCCAACGCATTCTGAATATGGTGAAGCCGCACCGGGGGGTAATACCAGCAAAGGAGTCATTCAAGCGCACATTCTTTGTTCGTCACACAGGTGGAGGAGGAGCAGCTTCTTGTCCAGATGTCCACCCAAGTCTGGTCCTCAATTGGGCATCCCAGGTCTTTTTCCCATTGTGTCATATAAGCAGGGAAAAGAGTTAGCATGTCCTCCTGCAGTAACTTGTGTAGCTTGGAAACATTCCCCCAGTTTTGTCTCTCTGCAAAGTAAGTTCAATGGGCCTGAGGTTGCGTGTAGTCTTCTTAGGGACTAGAGGGTGCATGTACCAGGGACTAAGTTGAGCATAAGAGAATCTGTCACTCTTGGCTGAAATGTCCCCTTACAGTCCTCAAAAGGGCATGGATGGCCATTCACAAATGGCAGCGCCAGGGTTTGCAACCCGCCCCTCACCAAGTTTTTGAAATTTGTTGAGTGTATGCCTTGAGTTTCCTGGCCCAGCCCCATATTCTTATTGTGGCTTTTGTGGTGGAAAGTATGTCCGGCCAGTGATTCTATGCAGGCTGGGGAATATGTGGGAGGGAGCAGTGGGGCAGCAGTAATCTTGATTGTTCGATCTCTACTCATTCCAGGGGGGGGGGGGGGTCTGCCAGAGTGAGCCATGCCTGGAAGCATGCTAGTTGCGCCAGCACATATTTGCACAAGTTAGGGACCCCCAAACCGCCCAGGCGAGTGTTATCCATCATAACCCTTTTAGGGATGCTTGCTTTCTTACCCTTCCATATGAACTGTAGCATCTTTTGAAGTAGGCAAAGGGGTGTGGGTGGGGGGGGGTGGCGTAACGGGACCACTGTGGGGAGAGTGGAGCAAAAGTATAGGAACCTCAGGAGAAGGTACATTTTGCAGGCCGTCATCTGACCCATCAGCGATATCTCTTGGATGGTCCACCTTTTCAGGTCTGCCTCTCGTCTTTAAATGGGGGGAGGTTGAGGAGTTTGCCCACATATACCTCTATGAACTTATCGTTCCAGTAGATGGGACATAATGGTAGGAAGTAATCTATTTCTGTTGAGGTCAAACCCACTCCCAGGGCCGATGACTTATAGCGAACCCGGCCACCTTGCCAAACCTCTCTAGTTCTACAAGGGATTGTTGAAGGGAATGGTGGATGTTTGTTACTGAGAGCAGGACGTCATCTACATAGAGGGAAAGCTTGTGGTGTGTCTGGCCCACCTGGACCCCCTCAATGGCACAGTTGTTCCAAATTTGTTGGGCCAAAGGTTCCATTAACAGGGAGAAGAGTAAGGGAGATAGAGGGCACCTCGGCCTCGATTCACAAGTTAAAGAGATGGGCGTGGTTTGACCGTGGTTAACCCAAAGGGTACTTTCAGGCGAGCTATAGTTGGCTAGGACCATCCTGCGAAACAGGGGGCCAAACTGGAAGGCTTCAAGAGTTTAGTTTAAAAAGGGCCAGTCCATCTTGTCAAAGGCCTTGGTCGCATTCAATGCCAGGAGGGCCTATTCAGGGTGGTCTGGACTGCCACCTTGACTAGGTTTAAGGCCTGCCGAATGTTATCCCCTGTGGATCTGCCCTTAATGAAGGCAGTCTGATGTGGATTAATTATTTTAGGGAGAACCGAGGAAAGGCGGTTGGTCAAAACTTTAGAATAGATGTTGGCAGTGATAAGTAGCGATAGGGGCCTGTATAAGGAACAGTCTCTAGGGTCCTTGCCAGGTTTCAGTGGGAGGATCGTTGAAGAGATCTGCATTGATGGGGTCGTGGAGCAGGATTGACTGAAGGAGTTGAAAAGGGCCGTGAGAGAGGCCAGCAATTGAGGGCGAAATAGCTTGTAGAATCTAGTTGAGAACCCATTAGGGCCAGGGGCTCTTGTTCTTAGGGATTTGATAACCAGGTACATTTCCTCGCTAGTGATCAGAGCTTTTAAGGCTTCCCTTGTGTTGGAGGGTGGTATCCTCAATGTATTGGCCTTCATTACAACACCGGCGCTAAACCATGGCGCTATTAGCACCATTGTTGGTGCCGGTGTTGTAACGGGTCCGCCATGGTTCAATGGGGAATTACCACCCCATTCCATGGTTGGCGGGGCGGTAATTCCCCACTGAACCATGGCCCTTCCCCATTTTCGCCCCATAGGGCTCTATGGGAATGGGGTTGGCGCTAAGTACGGTACCGCAAATTGCGGTACCGTATTTAGCACCAAGGTCCCTTTGCGGGTCCCTACTTTAACGGCTGGTCTAGACCAGCCGTTCAGTTTGGGTCCCGCAAAGGGACCTCGTAGTAAGGCGCTGCAGCCTTTTACGGCGCCGTTAAAGACTTAGCGCCAGGGTCCTAATGAGGCCCATTTTGTCTGTTCCGTAAGGAATCGGGGGATGCTGTCACGGTTTCAGTCAGGTGGGCTGCTGCCAGTTGCAGTTTGGCCTCTTCTGTATATTGGACCATACCCTGTAAGTCTCGCAGTCCAATGATGACATTGCGTCATTTTATTTTTGCTAATTTCTTAACCAGGAATGTATGGTCTATTATTTTTGCCATAGTAGGCATGTTTGGTTTTAAGTAGGGAGTGGGCCGTTTTTTCAGCATAGTGGGCTTCTAGTTTGTTTCGGCCCATCTGCAGGGAGCGGTGTGTTTTCATAAATAGGACCAGATGGCGATCAAGATCAGCGATTGCATCCCTAAGCGCCATGTCGTTCAGGATTGGGTCATAGAGGCCCCATTGTGGCCAGAGAAGGGAGCTTACTGGGGTTTTGGCTCATGGATTCGGGATCTCAGTAAGACTGGGGTGTGATCGGATAATATCCTAGGTTTTATACCTACTTCTTCCATGTAGGATAAGTTGGGGGGATGCCAAGAGTAAGTCTATTCAGGAGGAAGATCGATGTACATACGAGAAGATAAAGTCTTTCTCTTCCTGGTATAATATTTTTCATGTGTCAACCACCCCAGGGTTTTAAATAAGTGACAGGGATTTTAAAGCAATTTTGAAGTACTTTGGTGTGGGTGGGGGGTTTTTTGTCTATACGGGGGTCGGGGACCCCATTAAAGTCTCCCCCAATGATGAATTGGATTGGGAAGTGGTTATTCTGATGGCGGGTGAAATCTGGTGGAAGCAGAAATATCACTGAGCTGATGAAGTCCCAAAGGCGCTGAAGTGCGGATCTGCATTTGGTTGGAACATTCAGGCCTTTCACGTTGAGCAAAATGAAGTTCAGCTTCTGCTGGGTTTGAGGTGTTGCCAAGGGGTGCGATTCCCCAGTGCGAGGGGGAGGTGGGATGGTTAACCATGCAAGTTTCATCCGCCATTCAGTCCTTCAGTCCTGTTCCTGCCTCAGTACCCTTCAGCAACTGGATTAACAATATACAACTCCAACTGGTAACCAGAAAACAACAAAAGAATTGGGCACAGTGTCCCGTCGGATATGTGTGGGGTCATACCCACTTTTGGGCATATGGTGTGTGAAGCCGGGTGTCCAGGTAGGCTTCGCTGTTGGGTTGGGTCGGTTTGGCTACGGGGTGGTCATGTCACAGGAGGTTCCCGTAAGTAGCTGGCCCGAAGGCCTTCAGGATTATTGTGCGAGCAGTTTGGCTTTTTGTACCCTGGCCACTTTCAGCCAGGCATTGCGTTTAGGTAGGGGAGCATCTTTTTTCAGTGACGTAAGTGTCATGAACCATCGAACTCGCCCCTTCTGGGCTTCCTGGTCCCTGTCACGTCGGGCCTTACACTCCATAATACTACCAACAATGGCGGCAAGCTCAGCAAGCTGCTCGCCAGTCTTCACGTTCTACGCAGCGTCCTCTATAAAGAAGCCACACCCCCGCAGCCCCGCGTGTCTCAACGCTGCTGCTAGCTGTGATCGGACGTGTGTTCTAAACTCCTCTAGCGCTAGTTGCTATTTCCTGGCTCCTGGATTCCCTTCTTTCGACTTCTTCCTTGTTTTCTACTTCCTGGAATCTCTGTGCCGCTTCCGCACGCCCCCAACACCTTCTTCTCCTGGAGTTTCCCGTGATCCTGGACATCGAAGCTGAACGTAATCTGGAAGCCGAGGACGGCCGAGCTGGCTTATTTGAGTCCAGAACCATACGAAAGAAGACTCCACCCAAGCAGGACAACAGGCAACATAGACAGGTGAGAAGGGGGGAAACCTGTGACAGATTGAGACGCCACCTGGCCGAAGTCGATACAGACATGAAGGCGGCCATCCAGGATCTTATGCATGGCATGCAAGAACTATCGACCGAAGTACAAAACTTGAAAGTGGAGAACGCCGCGCTGAATCAATTGGTACTCTCACGCGACTCTGCCTCAAGGGACAGCGTGTTATTGGGCGGCATTGTTGACAAATATGACGGCTGTGCAAAAACCCTCCGAGGATTCCTGGATTCTAGTTTGGTCCACTTCACCTTTAAACCTTATTATTTTTCCACCCCCAAGGCTAAAGTGGGCTTTATTATTTCTCACCTCTCCGGGAATGCCTTAGCTTGGGCCACACCATTAGTTAACACCAGAGATTCTCTTTTGGATGATTATGATGGATTCATTCAAGCACTAAAAACTATGTTTGACCGCCCTGAACAGGTCTTTAGTGCTCAAGAATGTTTACTTGATTTCCAGCAAGGCTCTCAGGACATGCTCACCTACGCAACTCGATTCAAGCAATTGGCTAAAGAAGCGGGTTGGCCATCTGAAGCTTGCTTCACCCTCTTTCGAAGAGGGCTAAATGAAGATGTTAAGGACAAATTAGCCAGGGTAGCACGTCCTAGTTCTTACCAGGCACTTATGGATCTTGCTCTACAAATTGATTACCGAATCCAGGAAAGAAAGGCAGAGAAAAGGAAGACCAAGTCAACCATCCAAAAAAATCCTCTTGCAAGCCCTTAAAAATCCGAAGATTCTCCTGCTCCTACAAGTGAACCTGAACCCATGCAGCTAGGGGCCTTCCGTGGACCCATATCCCCTCAAGAAAGGCTGAGAAGGATCCATACTGGCTTATGCATGTACTGTGCCTCGGACAAGCATTTAGTCAGAGAATGTCCCTTGGCCCCTCCACGGCGTTCGGGAAATGCCAGATCCCGATCCTAGATGGAGCTCAGTTTCGGGAGAGAGATGAAGGCTCCACATCTATACCATTCTTGAACTCTCCTGGACAAAACTCCCTGGTAGTCTTACAGGCTTTTCTATCGTCATCTGAGAAGGAATCCTACCCCATTCTGGCACTAGTGGACTGTGGGGCCATGGGAATATTCATAGATCAGGAATGGGTCCTTAAACCCCATATTCCTTACGAATCCCGGAACGTCCAGCAACCAGTGAAAGCAATTGATGGAAGACCGCTTTCTTCTGGACCTATAACCCTTCAGACTAAGGAAATTGAGCTTGCTATAAACCATCATCGAGAAAGGATAAAGTTTGACATCATAAAATCTGCCCATTACCCAATGGTTTTGGGAATGCCCTGGCTGCAGAAACACAACCCATACATCAATTGGACAGCTGGTTCCCTGTTCTTAGGTTCCGAGTTTTGTATGCCCCATTGTCTGCTCCAGGATCCGTCACCAACTACATCAGAAGAACATTCAGCAACTCAGCAAGATCCTCTTATGGTCTCCAACATCATCCAGGTTCCTAAAACCTACCAGGAATACGCCGATGTGTTCTCTTCTGCTATTGTCCAAGTCCTGCCACCACATAGGCCTGAGGACTGTGCTATTGAGGCTGAACCTTCAGTCGTGATTCCCTTTGGCAGGATGTTCATCCTGTCTGAACCAGAGAAAAAGGCCCTTCGTGAATACCTAGATACTAACCTAAAAAATGGCACCAAACGCCCATCCAAGTTTCCGACTGAAGCTTCATTATTCTTTGTTCCTAAAAAAGACACCAAGGAAGTTGAGGATTGCAGAGACCCACTTGACGGAGACAATGACGGCTACCCCAAGACCCTGTGGACAGCAGCAGTCCTACCTGCAAGAAGCCGCCTTACCCAAGCTCTCAACCCCAAGGAGAGAAGAGTTGGAGGCCCCGATCACCAGCGAGGAGATTGACGAGGCTATTAAAAGCCTAAAATCAAGAGCCCCGGGGCCGGATAGTTTCTCGCCTCGATTTTTTTAACTCTTTCGACCCCAGCTCCTAGCCCCAATGACGACGCTCTTTAATTCCTTCGCCACCTCGGGATCAACCACCCCATCGATGAAAGAGTCTATCACAGTACTAGCGCTGAAACCAGGAAAAGACCCCAGAGAGATCGCGGCATATCGACCCATTTCCTTATTAAACTTAGACGCGAACATTTACTCAAAGGTCTTGGCAACCCGATAAGCGAAGATTCTCCAGGACATTGTAGACCCAGACCAGACAGGATTTATTCTAAACAGAGCCACCACAGATAACACTCGTAGAGCCCTCAACCTGGTCGAGATAGCCAGGCGAGACTCGCAGAAACTCGCCCTGCTAGCTTTGGACGCGAACAAGGCTTTTGACAAAGTGGATTGGTCATTCCTCCGTCTTACCCTGGAATTGTTCCGCTTTGGGCCCATCTTCATAAAGCTAGCCTTAGCGAACTATCAGACCCCCTCCACCCTTCTCCGTGTGAATGGCCTACTGACCAGCCCGATCTCCCTGACATGCAGCACTAGACAGGGCTGTCCTCTCTCTCCCCTACTTTTTGCTATGGTTATGGAACCCCTGGCCCAACGGATCCGCCTCAGCGCTAGAATCAAAGGCCTCGAAGTAGGCCCCCACCCAGCATAAGATTGCGCTCTACGCCAATGATGTGATGCTAACAATTACAGACACCTCCCAGTCCTTGAGCCGCCCTAGCTGAAATCCATAGATTCGGAAAGGTGTCAGGATTCGCCATCAATTTCGTGAAATCTTCAGCATTGGGGATAGGCTTAGACCAAAGAGATAAGGAATCTTTCAGTTCCCAGTGCGCGATCCCACTAAGTGACAAATCCATCCCCTACCTCAGGGTTCGGATCCCCGCTAATCCTGAAGACACCTATCGGATAAACTTCCCACCCCTGATTAAAACCTTAGAAAGAGACCTGAACTCCTGGCTTACGCAGGAAATATCACTAATAGGTCGCATCACGGCCTGTAAAATGAACTTATTGCCATGAATCCTGTACGCCTGCTCGGCCCTTCCCATCATAGTCCCTCACCCCCAGCTGCAGAGTCTTCAGAGGAAGATATTTGAATTCATATGGAGGGCGAAGAAAGCCCGCATTCCACGAAAGACCATGCTGTGTGCCCCGAACCATGGAGGTCTAGGGGTCCCTGACCTCCAAAAATACCAAATGGCGGCGCAGATAGCGCTCACCCGGGCCTGGACCATAGCGTCGGGGCGCCCCAAGTGGATAGACATAGAACAAGCCCGGATACCTCTCCCCCTGCGCTTTCTCTTGCACCTACCGACTCCGCTGCGGCGGTCGTGGCCAGCCATCTTATCCTCGACCAAGCAGACGTTGAAGGCATGGGATTGGGCATGCAAATTCAGAGGCATCCCGAGAGACCTGAGCCCCTCAGCTCCAGTCTTCCACAACCCGGCCTTCTCACCTGGAACTTCCCCCGCGAACTTCAGAAACTGGATAGCCGGAGGCCTTAGCTCCCTAGGCCAACTATTCGAAGGAACTCAGCCGCTGACTTTCGTCCAATGCAAAAGAGCTTTTAATCTCTCAGAGTCAGACAGGTTCTCTTACTGCCAAATCAGACACTGGTGCTCACACCCCCAGACTCGTAGGGCTGCTACCCGAGACCTCGACGCCCTGGAATTAACTGTGGCAGACCCTCCTGCCCGAGGGCGTATCTCGACGCTGCATCGACTACTCCAGGTGAACCTATTATCAGCCAGAGCAACTTATATGTCGCAGTGGGAGAGAGATCTAGGGCATCCGATCCAGGATCAGGCCTGGACTGATATCTGGTCACGCACACACACATCCTCTTTCTGCATTACCAATCGGGAATGTGCGCATAAACTTCTCCTGAGATGGTATTTCCCACCACTTCAACTACACCACTTCAATCATTCGCTGGACCCACAGTGCTGGCGCCACTGCGGCTCTCCAGGCTCCTACCTACACATGTGGTGGACGTGCCCGAAGGTGACAGTCTTTTGGACCCAATGCATCGCTACCATCGCAGACATTACCCAGATCACCCTGCCACTAGAACCGGAGCCACTGCTGCTGGGGACCCCGATTCCAGGCATTTACCCAAGATCAGGCGCTTGCGGCCCTCATCACACAATCGCTCTTGGCCGCGAAAATCACAATTGCCCGGACGTGGAAGTCCCCGCAGGGCCCCCTAATGGTGCTGTGGTGGTTGAAAATCTGGGACATTTTCATCGCTGAGAAAATCATGGCGACAAATGGAGGCCGCCTCCACCGCTTCACGAACATTTGGTCTCCGGTGATAGACTACGACCTGCGCTTCCCAGGCTGACATACAAACCACGTCTGGTGGCAAATGCCCAGCGGGCTGCAGACGGGGAACAGGCTAGGTTGGCAGAGGAGCAGGCCCCGGGAGACAGCCAGAATCAGGACACAGAGACGGAAGCTCGGGGATAGAGGTGGAAGACTCTTGTGTAAGATGACAGGGGATGAGAAGTCGGGGATCAAACTTAATTGGTGAAGAGACAGCCCACAAGAGGCAGACAGAACTAAAGGGTGGTAGCGGGTATTTGGGGGCTATTCAACTATGTGTTAATGCTGCTAAAAAGTGCTGAATGTATAAGCACATTTTGTTTTCCTGTGTGCTAACCAAAAATAAACAAGTTAAAAAAAAAAAAGACACCAAGGAACGCAGACCTTGTCTTGATTATCGAGGTCTTAATCAGTGCACCCTTAAGGATCGTTATCCATTACCCTTGATCTCGGATATCCTGGAAGACGTAAGAGGAGCCGTAATATTCACCAAATTGGATCTTAGGGGTGCTTATCACTTGATTCGTATTAGAGAAGGTGACGAATGGAAGACAGCCTTCAGAACACCCTTCGGTTATTACGAATACTTGGTCATGCCCTTTGGACTCTCTAATGCTCCGGCAATCTTCCAACGCTTCATGGACCGGGTGTTTTCAGATATGCTATTTCTTTTTGTCATCATCTACTTGGACAATATTTTGATATTCTCTAAGGATCCTCTCAAGCATGAAGAACATGTTAAATCAGTGTTACAACGGCTACGTGAACACAAGCTTCTAGCAAAACCCGAGAAATGCCTTTTTCATGTTTCCACTGTTCACTATCTAGGATTTGTCCTTAGTCCAGATGGCATAGGCATGGATCAATCCAAGGTTAAAGCCATACTATCCTGGCCAACTCCGACCTCCGTAAAACAGATCCAATCTTTCTGGGCTTGGCCAATTTCTATCAGAAGTTTATACCATCCTTCTCTGAGATTGTTCAACCGATCATCTCCTTGTTGAAAAAAGATACTCCCTATCGATGGACCCCAGCCCAGGAGAAGGCCTTCCAATGCCTAAAAACAGAATTTACAGAAGCCCCCATCCTGGTTCAACCTGATAAAAATCGACCATTCTTAGTGGAAACAGATGCCTCTAACTATGCCATCGGAGCAGTTCTGAAACAGGAACTAGATGACGGGCTGGAACATCCTATTGCCTATCTTTCACGGACATTGACCTCCAGTGAAACTCATTACTCAGTCTTAGAAAAGGAACTTCTAGCCATCCGCCAAGCCTTCACCGAGTGGCGTCATTTACTTCTAGGAGCTAAATATCCTGTCCAGGTTCGGACGGACCATCGAAATCTCCAAGTGTTAGAGGCCCTGGAATGCAGGAACAGCCGTCGGGCCCGTTGGGCGTTCTTCTTCCAAATTCACCATGTTCCGGGAACACGAAACATAATTGCTGACGCCTTGTCTCGGCGCCCTGACTATAAACCTCCTGATGACAGAGCATTTCCCAAGATGTTTCCCCACATAATAATTGTAGCCCAGTCGACCAGCCTCCTAGATGAAGTCCGCAGTCAGACTCAATCCTCGGAACTCTGGAAAGGTATCTCGGACAGGAACCAGTGGAAACTGAAGACCAAAGATGGATACTTGTTCAAATACAATGCCTTGGTCATCCCAACACAAAAACTACAGCAAAGGATAATAAATCCCTGTCACGATACTCTTTACTCCGGGCACCATGGTATTACCAATACCCTGCGATTAATACAAAGGCAATTTTGGTGGCCTGGAGTGAAAACTGATGTACAAAGGTATATCCAGGCATGCTCTGTCTGTAATCAAAACAAACATGACAATAAAAGACCAGCGGGTTTATTGCAGCAACCTCCACTTCCTACAAGGCCTTGGGAATTCATAGCAACAGATTTCATTGTGGAATTACCACCTTCCAGGGGATACACAACCATCATGGTCACCATTGATTTGTTCACCCATGTGGCCCATTTTACACCTCTGTTTAAACTACCATCCTCGTCAGAACTTGCTGGAATTTTCCTGGAACACATTTTCGGACTGCACAGACTCCCTTCCAAGATCATATCAGACAGAGGGCCCCAATACATTTCCCAGTTCTGGAAACATCTTTGCCAAATACTAGGAATCCAACGCGCTCTTTCCTCGGGATATCATTCCCAAACTAACGGAGCCACAGAGCGCGTAAACCAAACCTTGGAACAATACCTCCGTTGCTTCGCTACCAAAGTCCAGGACGATTGGTCTCTCTTAATACCAGTGGCAGAATTCGCCTATAATAATTCGGACCACTCTGCCATTAAGACCAGTACTTTTTTCTGTAGCCAAGGATTCCACCATTCGGTTCTACCCTCCATCCTTCCTCATCCTACACCAGTTCCAAAAGTCGATTCCTGGATTGAAATGCTCATTAATGTCCAAATGAAGCCAAAGAACAATTAGAAAAGGCCAGGACCCAGACCAAACTGTATGCGGATTCCAAACGAAGACCTAGCCCCTCCTACACAATAGGGGATAAGGTTTGGCTGTCCTCGAAACTACTACCACGGCATTTGCGACCAAATAAATTGGCTCCTCTATATTATGGGCCATTCCTTATAAAGAAAATCATCAACCCAGTGGCCTACCGACTCAAGCTTCCAGACTCCTGGAAGAAAATCCACCCAGTCTTTCACACGTCCTTAATAAAGCCATATGTTCAGACCTCTCGAACTAACCTTCGGCCCAAACCAGTAATCATCAATGACCAACTGGAGTATGAGGTCTCAAGGATTTGCGATTCTAGATATAGATGTGGCAAACTCCAGTACCTAGTGGAGTGGAAAGGATATCCCCCTAGTGATCGCACTTGGGAACCTATCTCAAATCTAAATACCCCCAGACTACTCAGAAGGTTCCATCTTATACACCCGGGCAAACCCGGTGGAACGAGTTTCCGGAGGAGGCATGCTGTCATGAACCATCGAACTCGCCCCTTCTGGGCTTCCTGGTCCCTGTCACGTCGGGCCTTACACTCCATAATACTACCAACATGGCAGCAAGCTCAGCATGCTGCTCGCCAGTCTTCACGTTCTACGCAGCCTCCTCTATAAAGAAGCCACACTCCTGTGGACCTGCGTGTCTCACCGCTGCTGCTAGCTGTGATCGGACGTGTGTTCCAAACTCCTCTAGCGCTACTTGCTATTTCCTGGCTCCTGGATTCCCTTCTTTCGACTTCTTCCTTCTTTACTACTTCCCGGAATCTCTGTGCCGCTTCCGCACGCCCCCAACACCTTCTTCTCCTGGAGTTTCCCGTGATCCTGGACATCGAAGCTGAACGTAATCTGGAAGCAGAGGACGGCCGAGCGGGCTTATTTAAGTCCCGAACCATACGAAAGAAGACTCCACCCAAGGAGGACATCAGGCAACAGACAGGTGAGAAGGGGGGAAACCTGTGACAGTAAGAGCCAGAGGGGGATAGGGGAGCACCCACCCATGTCCGGGAAGGTGTCCGAGAATGCCTTCTGCCTCATCCAGGGGGATGGATGTTGCGGGTTGTGTCTTCCAGCACAAAATGTAGAGTGGCGGGAAACAGTCAGCGGTATTTAACTGTCTGATCCTGCAGGAAGGTGGTCAGTGACCTGAGCATTCTCCTCTTCAGTACCGTGGCTGTGGCTAGGTCTTGAAAGATTTGGAGCAGTACCCCTTGGAAAGTTAACTCTCCACGTTTTCGGCTGGCTGCAAGGATTTCCTGTTTGGTCAAGAAGAAATGGACTCTTGTGATCACATCTGGAAGGAGGATCGAGGCCAACCCCCTCCAGGAGCGATGGTCTAGGTGGTCCACTCTAGATGAAATTTCCACCATGCAGTTGCTTAATTCTTGTTTGATTTCAGACATGAAGATTGTAGGTCTTCCTTCATGGCTAGTTGTCCCCCAGCAGGGAGTGGAGAAGAGGGTTGTGTCTTTGTCATCTGCAGTTTCTTTCCTTTATCAACTGGCTGGAGTAGGGGCAGCGTTGTAACATCTGCGTTCTGTTGGGGTTTCGCTTGTTTTGACATGGCCAATCCGTGGTCGAGGCAAGCTCCCCTTGCATTGGTTGAGACATGAGGCAGGCAGTTCCGATGGCGCTTAAGCAAGCATTTGGGTCTTCCAACTGGGTGGATGCTATGGAGTGGGTAATTAGTGTCTGCTCCCTTCCCACTGCCACATGGGTTATAGGTTATTGTTGATCTTTGGTATTGTTGCTCATTGGTTGGGGACTCCCTCAGCACCTCCGCCAGCATGCATATAGGTGTGCTACCTGGGCTCACCCACCTAGGAAGAGTGCAGTTGTTTCTTCTGGGTGAATTACCCTATTGTCCCTGGTGGAGTGCAAGGGCATGGGGAGGTTGCTGACCGGGATCCAGACCACCAGGGCGCTGGATGCGTCATCATTCCAGGTGCCCCCTTGCCTGCAGAAATCGAGTTCTGAGTGTGTTCCTCACTTGATTCTGCCGCCGCGCTCTCAGCCCCGAAGTCGAACGCGAGGCGGGTAAAGAAACAGCTCTTCCCTCAGCTCCCTTTTCAGTTCTCAGTTCTTCCCAGATTGCGAGCTGCCAGCCGCTAGGTAAGGGGGGGGGGGGCCTCTCATCGCCAAATGGGTCTTTAATGTTTCTGCAGCTTTTCCCGGCTGTGGGATTCCTCCTCATTCCCACCTCCCCGCAGTCACTCGCACATTGCAGTGTCTCCCCATTGCTTCAGGGGTTATATTCCCTAAAGGGGTGCATCGGGGAGGGAAGCCGAGAGCAAGCGAATTCGTAAATCCTGCAGTCGGCTGCCTCTTTGCCTGGGCTCCGCTGCGGGTCCAGCAGCACTATTGTAGTTATGAAGATCTTAGCTTCCTGTGTCGCTGCTCGTTACACTTGCTCCCCCACTCTTCAGGAGCAATGTCTGAGCTTTCCCGGCATCTGTGAAGCATCGGGACCGGCAATTATCTTCAAAAGCCCGGGCTTCACACAGAGGCTACCATAGAAAGGTCCACATCGCTGACGCTTAAAGTCACACCCCCCTATTTTTTAAAGTTGGGAGTAAACTGATTTTTTAGGGAGTAAATATATATGTTCATAAGGCAGTAAAATATGTTGTAACTGTGAATGTTGAAATAATTATTCCTTTGCACCTAGTTATTCATACACATTAAAAGATACATGTTTACTTCTACCCATCAGTCAGTAATAATAGTAGTTTCTTCCTGTGGTACTAGGTGCACTACAGGTCCAAACATATCCATGGAGTCGTGTGGGTGAAAGGAGTGGCACAAAGTCCTACATGTTTGTTTTTTATTTTTGTTGGGGGGTTTTGTACTCCCTATTTTTATTTTTTGGGAGCATATGCCTATTTTTAGGAAGTAAAAGTTGCTGTTACACCCCTTATCTGTATGGCTTTTTAGACCCAAGTCTAAGTTTGTTACCAATGATTCCGAGATCCCTTCAGAGATCATATCCTTTGAAAAGATGATATTAAGAGAATTACAAACAATTTTGGAAAACTGTAACCTGGCACGACACAGCAACCTATCCGGGGAGGAAGAAGACGCACTGAGGACACTGGCGGGTAATAAAGACCTGGTTATTAAGCCCGCCAACAAGGGCGGGGGGATTGCCCTGATAGACAACTACATGATGTGCTGCAATATGGTTGGGACCTTAGTGGAGAACGAGGGACATTACTCCAAATTGAGAATAGCCCTGACAGAACAGAGGAGGTCAGAGATAGTGGAACTCTGAACAAGGTGCAGCAGATGGCTTCCTTACAAGAAAAGAAGCAGATGTGTTGATCCCCAGAGAATGCAGAGTACCTACGATATATGCTCTCCCCAAAATGCACAAAACTACCACCAATCTGCTGGGGAGACTGAAAGTGTTACTTTGTGGCTCCATTTTGGAACCAATTGGTCAATACACAGACACATTCTTGCAACCCTTAGCGATCAATACCAGATCATACCTGAGAGATTCCACATCCTTTAATAACTTCAAAAGGAATTTGTTTTGAACCCACAAACAACTTCCTGGTTATGCTTGACATTGCTACATTATATACCAATATTGCGCAGAATGAAGCTCTTAGGGTCATGTGGAATAGATTAGATGACACACCTCTGCCGCAAATGATCCAGACCAACTTCATCATTGCTCTATTTGAAATCGCTCTCTGTAATAACTTTTTTTGTCTCTGACACAACATTGTTTTATCAAAAGCAAGGCACTGCTATGGGTGCTTCATTTGCCCCGAGATTGGCCAAAATTTTTATGGCAGAATTTAAAGAACTATTTGTCTTCAACAATAACCTTTACTCAGCCAGCATTGTTCAGTGGCATCATTTCATAGATTACATTATTTTCATCTAGGGAGGTGAGGAAACAGGGCTCATGGAGTTTGTGAACTGGCTGGATCAATGCCATTCTGGCTTGACGTTCACAAGCAATTATAGCAGACTGCAAATACCATTCTTGGGCCTGACTCTAAGCCAAAGAGAGGGGATCATTAACATCAACCTTTTCTGGAAACCCACGGACAGAAACGCGCTTCTACTTTACGTGAGCCAACATACTAGGAATTTACACAAAAGCCTCCCCTATGGGCAATTTCTTAGATTAAGGCGCAACTGCACATATCTGGGCGATTTCATGGACTATGCACAGGAACCTGGCAGAGAGATGAGGACGGCATGGCTTTCCCTGCAAGATTGTGTAATGCGCCGCAAAAAGGACCAGTTTCACTGACCGAGAGGCTTTGTTGACTCCCAAAGAACCCGTTGAAGCCATAGACAGATACCACTTTTTCACCCCTAACAAACCAAATACGTAAATTGGTGAAAAAATACTGGTGATTAGTTACTTCAACAGGATGCACAGGATGTACATTGCAGATGCCACCATTTGCACTCAAACAGGGCCCCAAAATTAGGGACAGACTGGTTCATTCAAGATTTCGATCAAGAGAGCACAGGCCACTCTCACCACGGATGGACAGGTGCCCAAGACGAGGGTTGCAGGAAATTTCCCCTGCAACAACTGCGCAGCTTGCACCTTCACCAAGAAAAGCACCATTTTTGTACACCAACAGATAAACTGGATGCTCCACCGGTTCACCAATTGCAACTCCAAAAATTTGATCTATGCCATCTTACACCCCTGCGACGTGCTGTATGTGGGCATGACCACGAGAAAGGTTGGGACTCGGATCAGGGGACACAGAAGTAGGATAATAAATAACACTGCCAATGAACCTTTGGTGCAACATTGCCACGAACACAATCCTAACAGAACAATCTCACGAACGGAGCGGCATGAGTGCCCTTCTCCACACAGAGGTGACCACTGACTTTTATCAATGTAGTCAATGTTTTACAAATGTGGCCAGTGTATCCCTGTATTTTATTTCTGCAGACATGCTTGTAATTAGCTCTCCACCTGTACATGACCCACAGGAATTCTCACCTACATTCTCCTGTGATCTGTTCTTCTTGGGTGCCCGCTGCATTACTAGACCGTGGGCCCCTTTTCATTAAACAAGTAGGTTTGCTGCTTTTGGGTGACAAAATTGTAGCTGAAAGGTTTGCGGCTGAAAAAACTGTAGATGAAAATACAAAATGTTCGAAAGAATACATTACCCACTCCCACCCACCCCCATACCTCTTACTTACCTTGCGGCGGCACACAGCAAAGTGTGCCGCCGACTCGCTGTGTCCCTGCACGCCTGTTCCCATTCACTAATGTGATCGGGAACCGGCACTGCAGGGTCCTTTACTGTTATTCTTCTTTTATTTATGCAAGTGGCTACAGGGAACACCCCTGTAGCCCCCACTGCCTTTGTTCACTATAATGCCCCTGAATGGGGGAATTGGTCGAGATTCTCAGCCGTGCAAACCGTCTTATGGCCAAAATTTGGCCACATCTCCCATTCAGCAATGTATCTTCTGTCATTTTGGACTTTTGTGGTTTGCCTTGACAGTGGTTCTCCTTGCAGCGTGATCCTGTATCCGCAAGGCAAACAGGTGAGCTTGGCACCATTGGTGCACCACTAGGCACTCACCCTTACACCCTGGCTACTTGCATGCGGTGGCACAGCCTAGCAGATTCTACATGTGTGTCTCACATGGATCACAACCTAGTGGAAATGGGTCGGTCCCACCCGGCCTTTACTTGGGGCATATGGTGGTGGACGACCTATGGTTGTGGGGACAGGAGAGTGCAGACTGACACTTGACTATTCTATCCAACCCTTCAGAGCATTCGAACCAATGCTCGTTACAATCACTCAGACCTTTCTTTAACTTTGCTTTTTGACAGATACTACTGATCAATCTTATGACCAGCTTCCAAGCTATGCTCTTACCTTGAAGAAGGCCCCATGTGACCTACACAGTCACCATCATCTTGATTGATGAAACTAGAGTTGACAGCAGTCAACTAGCTTTGTTTCTACATGACTAGGCCTCCTACATGCGCATGAGCATGGTTTTTTATAATTATAGAGGCGTAGGCGTTATGCTCATTCACAAAGTACGTTCTACAGAGTAATGACGCAGTGTGTTCATGATTAACATTGCTTACTGGATTTGTATAACCGATGAAAGGAGATGATTTAACCAGTCTCCAATTAACCTTTTTCGTGACATTGTTTTGTTTAATTTTCATCAATTGCAGTTTTCTTTGATTTCGTCTTAGTCATATGTATCAGTACGAATGAGAGTATAGTTGTTTGAATGTTGGTTGTATGCAGTACCTCTCACAAGACCAATTATAGATCCTGCAAGGGAAAGGGAGGTGGAATAACCAGAATTGTTGTAATCAATCAATGAAGTACTTTGTCCCCTATGTCCCCTATTTATGAATGTACTTTGACTATATATTAAGTCTCGATTTTATATCGCACTTTATGGAATACATGTCACATTTGATGAATATTGAGTAGTGTTCCACATTTTATTCTAAAGACTATGTACCTTATTAAATAATTGAATATAAGAACAGGGGCCCTTCCTTCCTCTTCCTGCTTACCAGAAGCAGGCTTGTCCTTATGGGATACCCTGTGGGAGACCCGCCAGTCAGCTGCAATGGCCAACCTCTTTGGATACATCTCCTTAGAGTCAGCCAAATGCTGCTTAAGCTTAGGGGAACATGAGGCAAAAATATGGTCAAGCATAACCAAATGAATCGTGCACGGTGGTAACCTTATAACCTTCTACCCAACCAGTCAAAATCTTCAGGGATTCAGTTACATATGTGGCCCAAGTACTACCTACTTTATTTTAGTACTCTCTGAATCTTTGAAGTATTGGCCAGCAGTTTTCGAAAACTTTAAGATGAGAGTCTGCTTAAATTTTGCAAAGTCGTTTTTGTCAGCCTTGACATTTCCACAATAGCACTGCAGCCAGAGTAGGGTAGTCGACGGAGCAACAATGCAATCTTGTCAGAATCCACTACTTCTTGTAATTCACATGCATACTCAAACACAGTCAGCCAAGCCATAATGTCATTTTTCTCAAACCCAGTGAGCAGATCTTTATGACACCTAGGATGTGAGGAGAGGCCAGAACCATTACCAGGCCCTCTAAAGGAGCTATTATCAGACTGAATCTTGGCAAGCTCCAATTGATGTTCTCTCTCTCCTTCTGTTTCTCCACCTACTCCATCTCCAGCTTAGCCATGCTGAACTCAAGCTCTTTCTCTCAGAGTCTAAGCTTTTGTCTCTTAACTTGCAGCATTATCCTCTGCCTCAGAGGAAACAGATGAAACATGGGACAGAACATCATCCTCCTCCTCATCCTCTCTCTCTATGATGGCAGCAAAAGCCACATCATTGCTGTTACTGGGAGCAGCCTCAGCACCTTCTGCACTATCATAAGAGGGGAGAGGTACAATCCTACTTTCTTGCCAATCTACAATTGTTTAGATTAGTTTAGTTTTAGTACCAGAGGTAGACCTACACCTCTCAGCGCACAGCCTTCCTAACGTTTCAGATCTGGAAACACTTAAAGTAATAGCAGTGACTGTTTCAATATTATACGTTTAGTAAGTGGTTAACAGTTATTAGTTATCAAAGGTCACTGTATTACAGTGTAACTATAATGCAGGGTAGAGAGTGAGTTGGACTCTAGATATGAACACTCCTGTGCAGAGCTCACTTATTTAGTCTTACGATCTGGATATACTTGTACAAGGTCACAGGTGGGTAGAGGTGAACCCATACCTCTAGTAGGGTATATGTAGACAGCCCTGGTTACCTCGCAGTTTAATATTTTCAGTGAGTCTTATGTATAAATGGACTCTCACGCTCAGTGCATTTATTTTTTGTTTCGACCCGAGGGGTCCTTATCAAGGCAAGGATTGAAATGTAGATCCCTCACTCTTCGACGTAACGGGACCGAGAAAAAAGCATCTAACAACAATAGACCCAGGTCTGGGAGAAACATTTCCATACTCATACCCCATGAGGTTCATCTTGGGGCAATTTCCCCCTCTACATTTCAATGCTTGCCTTGATAAGCACCCCTCGGGGTCGAAACACGTGTCGGATGACCACCAATAGACCATGTGTCTATACTAAAATAAATTTCCCTCGAGAAAAATGTATACATAAGACTCACTGAAAATATTAAAATGCGAGGTAACTATAATTCAGGTACTACACCTCACTGCTGTAGACAAGTTTGGCAGAAAGGATTTCTAAACTCTGGCCTGGTGGACAGATGTTTAGGAGGCCACCCTTGTCAGATGAACAGGGAACACTTCTGAGAAGATCGCCAGACCAATTCAAGGAAGCTTGGAGAGCAGTCAAGGCTAAATCTCAGGAAGAGTGAGGGTTGTTCGGGGAGTTTTCCCAAAGTCCTCTGGAAGGTAGGACTTCACAAAACTATCCTAGTGGTTTGTAGATCCCCAACTCTTAGTATCAGTCGGTACTACTGCTGGAACATTGGCAGTGTGGCAGAGCAGTCAGGCTCATCGTGAGGGGAAGATGCGAGCTGTAGGTAAGTACATTGTACCTAGTTACTAATGCACATCAAAGAAACACATACATATATATTAAAATATAGATTATATTTACACAAGATTCACTTTAAAATACTTAGCACAATAAACCAAAACACTTAGGAATACTTTTCAAAGGCCACTGCTTAGTTTGCAGCTGCTTGCGGTTACATTTGTTACAGTTTTTTACAGCAATTACAGTTTATTGTATTATCAGGAATATCGCGCACTCGCGAATCTTAAAAGAAATACGGTAAAGACCTTTACTCTGCATACA